>NC_080404.1:13303125-13631250 GCF_030265065.1 Corythoichthys intestinalis
CTTTTAATTTCAAACTAGAATAGATAATGGATTTATGAATGGATGGAAATGTTTTCTTCCACTAGAGGACATCATGCTCTTTGGATGAATGATGCCCCTTTTCGGTAGATTTTTTTTTCTCTCACTGGAATTCAATGATATTTTTATTTGTATTTATTTGGCTTAATGTGGTTATAGTAAAGTATAATAATAACCGTTCATATAGATAACTGTGCTGAGAAAAAAACACCGGTGTTTAAAACCCCCCAAAAAATCAATAGCCTAAGCGTTTACTCACAATATTACTCAATACTTGAGTATTCTTTTCACCAAATACTTGTACTCGAGTACATTTTTTTGGATGACTACTTTTACTTAAGTATTATAATTTGAAGTAACGCTACTCTTACTTGAGTGAATTTTTTGGCTACTCTACCCACCTCTGGTCATGGGCTGTGTTTTGGGTTGGTTTGCTTTTTCTGTTCCTCTGTGTTCCAGTTTCGTGGTATGCCTCGTCCTTGTCATTAGCCCATTCACCCCACCTGTTGTTGCCCACCTGTAACCTCCTGTCTGTCTACAAAAAATCCCAGTTTTTGTTTCGTCAATGTCATTCTGCTCCAGTCCTGCCTGTGCAACTCTCCTTACTCCAGTTTTTTTGTCTGATACTTTTGTGTTTCCTGATCCTTTTTTTTAGTACAGTGGTTCCTCAACATACGAATTTAATTCGTTCCATGAAGTATGGGAAAATAAATTAAATTTTATAATAAATTAATATATTTCACAGCCCAAAAACCTTCGCTAAATACTTAATAAATACTGCAAGGCGAGGCAAATTTATTTGTATAGCACAATTCAACACAAGGCAATTCAGTGCTTTACATTACATGAAGATCCACGAGCAGAGATAAAATGATTCATAAAAATCACATTAAATCAAAAGAAAGTTAAAACAAAGACAATTAAAAAAAGCAATAAAATTATACATAAAATGAATAAAAAGCAAATAGCTTGAAATTTGATTATATAAACAGAGTTATGGATATGCTGTGATAAATAAAAGCATTTTTAGCCCTGGTTTAAAGGAGCTAACAGTTTGAGCACACTTCAGACCTTCAGGTAACTTGTTGCAGCATTTTTCCATTGTGCATAGTAACTAAATGCTGCCTCGCCCTGCTTGATTCTTGTTTTTGGAACATACGGGAGACCGGTTCCAGATGACCTTAGGGGTCTGGATGCTTCATGGGGATCCAACAAATCAAGGATGTATTTTGGTCTAAGGCCATTAAGTGTTTTGTAGATGAGCAGTAGTATTTTAAAGTCTATCCTTTGACTCACCGGAAGCCAGTGTTACGATTTCAAAATCGGTGTAATGTGGTCCTGTTTACTTGTATTTGTAAGGACTGCAGGTAAAATTGCAAATAGCAATTACACATAACAAAACAACAATAAATACAAATTGAAATAATAATATAACAATAACGTAACAAATCGGGTTCTAACCTGGCCGTTGTTTTGCATGCTGTTCCTTTGACTGCCTTGAGAATGTGAGAGGTTCTGTTATTGTTGACATTGGCTATGGCTGACAGTAGCCGTGTTGTGTTGCACAAGTTCAGAAATAAATGATGAAAAACCTGACGAAGCTGGCGACTTATTTGCCGATGTTACAATAATAATGACGTCTTCGAGATCGTAGACATATTCCAGCAGTGTTGTCGAGCCAATTCCCTGACGCACACACCACACTCATAGTTTTCTATCATAACCTTCTTAATTTAAACGGTAAGTATCACCTTGACCAATGACGAGTCAAATTTTAGGTAGGAAGTTGAAAGGATCCTTTCTCGATGTGAACGTATGTCGAGGTACCTCCGTACTTTGTTTTTGAAGCTTTTGGAAAAAAAACATTTTTACTGCTCTCTGTCGGCCTTGCCTCCCTGCAACCATGCAATTGTGTCCGCACTCATCATTCCCTGACCTGCTAGTCTGCCATAAGTGACAGTGTGGTAAGCTGATTAACCTCCAAAAAATGCAAATTTGAACTTTTATATGGGTGACCCTGGAACCGCTTATTAGAATTCCTTATGCGAAATGGAGTTTTTAAATTTGAAAGTATTGGTGGACGACTGGCATCCTTGGAACATATTATTATTCCACTAAATAGTCTGAATAATGCAAATGTTTCTGGAGTAAAAATTCACATAAACATCACACTTCTGATATCAAGAGTTCAATTCTGGGCTCCGGCCGTTCTGTGTGAAGCTTACATGTACTCCCTGTGCCTGCGTGGGCTTTCTCCAGCTATTCCAGTTTCCTCACACAACCCCAAAACATGCTTGGTAGGCTGATTGAGCACTTCAAATTGTCCCTAGGTATGAGTGTGTGGGTGAATGGTTGTTTGTCTCATTGTGCCCTGCATTTGACTGGCAACCAATTCAACGTGTACCCCGCCTACTTCCCATAGTTAGCTGGGATAGGTTTCAGCACTAGAGGTGGGTAGTAACACATTACATTTACTCTGTTACATTTACTTGAGTAACTTTTTGAGAAAAATGTACTTTTAAGAGTAGTTTTACTCAGCCATATTTTTACTTGAGTAGATTTGTGAAGAAGAAACGCTACTCTTACTCTGCTACTTTGGGCTTCACTAGTCGTTACATTTTTCCTCTTTAGTCTTTATAATTGGTTTTACTTCTTTTTTTGCCAGTGCCGCCAAGAGTGGCTCAACCAGTTTCACCAATGAGACGTCGCAATAATAATCGCATGACTCCATTATACCCAGTGTTGTCAGTAACACGTTACTGTTCTGATTACTTTCTATCAGAAACAAGTTATCTAATGCGTTCATTTTTCCAAACCAGTAATCTGATTGAAGTTATTTTCCTTAGTGTCTGTGTGTTACTATTTTGTTATTGCCTCATAATGTATGTAGAATAGAAGAATTTTGTAGTCATGTACGAAGAGCATTTTGAATGAAAAAAGTTCAAGAAAAGTTCCCAGTACGTGTTTTCATGGTAACCACTCACTGCTACTTCCTGTTTTGGTCTCGAGTCACTCGCAATAAGTGTTGTGGGACTGAGAAAGGCGTGGGCCAGGCGAGTGCTTATTGGAGCCAAGTGTTGAGATGTGTGAGGGAATGTTGAACTGTGTACAACCATGAATGAAAGTGAGTATTTTTCCTTCATTCTGGAGGATAAACCCCTACAATCGCGGCTGTTTCGTAGCTTTGCAGTTGCAACAACGGGCAGTCATTGCTCTAAGTTGGCAAGCTTTCTTTACATCATATTCTTGTTGCACATTTATGCCGTGAGGTGATGTGTTCGTTTAGCATCTTTGGGATGTGTTGTAATTGAGTGTAAAGTGCTTAGTTGCCGCCTCGTTTTGTGGCCAAATTGACCGCGCGTGTGTACTGCGTACTTCCAGGTTGTCTGTGCACACCCACCCACCTTTGTGTTTATTGCATTGTGGAATTTATTTCTGTGCTGATTATTTTGCAGTAAATTTGCATCGTTTTACATTGACACTGATATTCTGTTAACCGATACACCCTAACCCGAAATTCAGAATTTTTGACATTAGGCTTAATCTTCCAGTTAGTGTGGTTTATTTAATGCAGTTTGTCAGTTATTTGCTAGTTTCAAGGCTCCGGAGTGGCTAAGCTTGCGCTAGTCAATGGTGGTTGAAATCAACTCCATCGACTAATTAAACTTCTGTTAACACGAAGATTAAGCTTTATGTGAAAAATTCTGATCCACCCCTTCAAACTCAATTATCGGAAAGTCAATTACATGTGATGGATATTTTTCTGTTGTCATTCTTGAGTTTTAGCAGCAAAGGGAGAAAAATTGGTAAAAAAGTAGCTGATAAATTACTTTTGAAGTAACTTAGTTTGATAATGAAGTAATCAGTAAAGTAACTAGATTACTTTTTTGAGGTGTAATCAGTAATCAGTAATTAAAAAACAAGTAATCTGTGACAACACTGATTGTAGCAATCAGACTCTATTCTATGATCACGCTGGCCTGTTGAATCACGTGGCATCTTTAAAGCACCATAGAAAAAATACTGTATTTAATATAAAGCGCCGGAATCAACATGACTCGAAAGTGCGACTTTTAATATCTCTCCCAGTTTTTATTTGGCACCAACTGACCACGGAAATCTGGAGATATGATTTTATGATTTTAGATATGATTTTTTTAGTTTCATAAGAGGAAATATGTTTTCTTCACTTGAGGACACTTATGCTCTTTGGACGAATGATTCTTAATTTCTGTTGATTTGTTTGTTGTTGTATTTCTTTGGCTAAACGTGGTTATGTAATATGTTATAGTACAGTATAATATAAATTATATATCGCTAACTGTGCCGAGAAAAAAATACCATTCATCCATCCATCCATCATCTGCCGCTTAATCTGGGGTCGGGTCGCGAAAAAAATACCATTGTTTAAAAAAAAAAAAAAAAACCTCAAACATCTTCAATTCAATTCAATTCAGTTTTATTTGTATAGCCCTTGATCACAACAAAGTTGTCTCAAAGGGCTTTGCAAAGGCAATATGATACACAATCAGAAACAGCAAATGAAGCAACAAGGATGAATATATAAATTCAAGTCCTGGGTATCCCCCATCCTTAGACCCTCCATGTCGACAAGGAAAAACTCCAAAAACTACAGTCTTCGGGAGAAAAATGAGAAACCTTGGGGAGTACCACAGTCAGGAGAGATCCACTCCCAGGACGGATAGACAGGAACCCCAGGACCGCTAATGGGAATTAGCAGGCGAAGTTACAGTCCGTAAAGATGCAGTGGCGTAAAGGAACAAGAAGGATCCATCTAGCCAGATGAGACGGGTGTAGCCACGAGGACGTCCATCCAGCTTGGGGTCCGGACAGTCAGGAGGCTGCAGCTGAAAAATAGCCCCTCCCCAGAGGGGAGGGGGGAAAGGGGACACCAGGTGACTAGTAATGAAGAGACTAAGCAACTAGATATCAACATTGTAAAATAGAAATAAAGTAAGATAAGTGGTAGGTAGAGTGAGAAAAAGGAGAAAGAACTCAGTGGCTGTACTTCCCCCAGCTTTATAGCTTCTAGTGCAGCTTAGACTAAACTTTGAGTCTACTCCGACTTCAACTAGCCTGACCATAAGCTTTGTTGAATAGGAACATTTTTAATCTAATCTTAAATGTGCAGACTGTCTCAGCTTCTTTAATATTAGCTGGAAGCTGATTCCATAAAACAGGGGCTTGGTGGCTAAAGGCTCTAGCGCCGACAGTACTTTTAGAAACCCTGGGAACTACCAGTAGACCTGCATTCTGAGAGCGGAGTGTTCTGTTGTTGTGGTATGGAACCAGAGCATCGGTGAGGTAAGATGGCCCTAACCCATTAACGGTCTTAAATGTAAGAAGGAGGATTTTAAATTTAATTCTAAACTCGACTGGAAGCCAGTGAAGGGCCTGGAGCACAGGGGTGATGTGCGCTCTTCTATTGGTTCCTGTTAGAAGTCTTGCTGCTGCGTTTTGGACAAGCTGAAGACCTTTTAGAGAACTTTTAGGACAAGCAGCAAGTAGGTAGTTACAGTAATCCAATCTCGATGTAACGAACGCGTGAATTAATTTTTCTGCATCGCTTTTAGATAAAATATTTCTAATTCTGGCTATGTTGCGCAGGTGAAAGAAGGCCGTTCTGCAAGTTTGTTTAATGTGAGCTTTAAACGATAAGTCAGGGTCAAATAAAACTCCTAGGTTTTTAACTGTGGTGCTGGAGGCTACACTTACATTGTCCAGAGTGACTATCTGGGCAGCTAAAGAGTCTCTCACACTTTTCGGGCCTATTATAAGGACTTCTGTCTTTTCAGGGTTAAGTAGAAGATAGTTAGTGCTCATCCAGGTATTTATATCTCGGACGCAGGTGCTTAGTTTGTCCACTTGCCTGATCTGCTCAGGTTTAATTGATAAATACAGTTGTGTGTCGTCAGCGTAACACTAAAAGTTAATGCTATGTTTTCTAATGATATTACCTAGAGGAAGCATATACAGCGTAAACAAGATGGGCCCGAGGACCGATCCTTGCGGCACACCATAAGTAACCCTAGAGTACGGTGATGATTGCTGGTTTACATTGACAAACTGGTACCTATTAGATAAATATGATTTAAGCCAGCAGAGGGCTGCTCCTCTAATGCCTATGTCACATTCTAATCTCTGCAATAAGATGGTCGATTGTGTCAAAGGCTGCACTCAGGTCCAACGGAACCAGGATCGAGACTAATCCAACGTCAGCGGCTAGTAACAAGTCATTAGTTACTTTGACTAATTCATCTTAAGCAGCTATTCACAGTGTTACTCATTACTTGGGTATTCTTTTCACCAAATACATTTTACTTGTACTTTAGTGCATTTTTAGATGACAACTTTTACTTATTTTGAAGTAACGCTTCTGCTCCTTGAGTAAACTTCTTGGCTGCTCTACTCGCCTCTGTCCAGCATCTATGTGCTAAGGATAAGCGTTACGAAAGATGAATGAATTAACATAACCTTTCATGTGTATTACATTACTTTTTTCATACTTGTGATGTGATGTCAGTGAATGCCCAAAACAATGAGGTTTAACAAAAGCAAATAACACTCACATTTCACCATCACCATGCAATTACTCAACTAATTAGTGTGTCTATTTTTGTGCGTGAGTGAGGATGAGGACACGTTGTAGGCTCACTCTTGACACTCGTGCTAGTCATTATGAAGTTAGAATGCCGCAGGCTGGTGAAGGTTGGACGGCTGGTAACTTGCAGTCGCCGTAACCTCTTTGTATTGATCTGTTTTACACTTCTCCTCGGCTCAGTTCATTAAATTATCCAGCATTTAGCCAGTGATGCCTTCCAGTCATTTTCTAAGTGCAGACCTGCACAGAATTGGACCTATATGCTTTGCATTTGATTTAGTTGGACCCAACAAGAGTTAGCCATGATTAAATTCACAGCGGGCAGCACTGCAGCGCAATTTGTTTATGAGCCCAGATGAAGAATCTTGAGGCTGTAATGTTTTGAAATAAATAGTCTAATTACACAAGCAAAAGAATACGTGAGGTATTGAGCAGAAAGCCACTCAATGCACCAAACCCTAGAGCTTATCTTGAATGCTATTTACCACATTAGGCATTAATGTAATTGTGCATTAATAATAAATATGTCATGTTCTTTGCATTACCTTCCTACACACATCATGCCATATTATGAAGAGAAATGTCATTTTGGAATGAGCCCACAATTACTAAAGTGTAAATAGAATTGTTTTCCAAGCAAGAGCAATATATTTAAAGTGTTTATTTATTTTCTTTGGGCTACCAATAAAGCAGTTACTTCTATGGCTAAGCGAGAACAATATACGTATTTTTCCAGAGTGAAACCCCACCCCTAAAACTTTTTTAATTTCTTTTAGCTCGCATGTTCTACATTTTCTGTAATTAGCTATACATAACTCAACAAACTCCAGTGTACGTGAACCACGATCATGGCACCATTTAAATCCCACTTTGTGTGTTAAACAACAATGTATTTCATGCATATGTATAGTTCAATAGTTTTTTTTTTTGCCAATGTTAATTTATTTTGTAGCAGGCCTTTCGGTGCCCAGCAGCTGGAAATTTCCTGAGCTGCTGCCACTGCCGTGCAGGGAGGACATTTCTTTGTAGCAGCTGCCAGGGTAATTAGTTCCTCGATGAATTATGCAACGGCAAAAGTGTCAAGTAGTCTTAAAATCAGGCAGGTAGAGAGAAAGAGGATAGAAGAGAGCTGTCACACAGAGCTCATAAAACCTTGAAATACAGCAAACAAAGCTACCATTTTGGAAAGCCTTGAATGGGTCGCTGGAGCAAGACAACATTAAATAGCTGTTTGTACCTCACAACCCACTTACATGGGGGGATAGACAAATTTCTCCTTTTAAGTCGATCCCAGTGAAAAGTTGAACATCCGGAAAAAGGCAAAGAAAAGTGTCATGACAACCATAGAGCAGATCCTAAATGAAGTCCTCATTTATTTATTGATTTTAAATGTTTTTTTCCACAATGTTTGATGTCATTTTGTCAGAAATGCAAGAAAATTTGCGCTGAAAAAACTCAATGTAGCTTTCATCCAGATTCCGATTAATACAAGACTGAGTGGATCCAGTTTGAATATTTAAACTCTTCGCTCTGATCGGCTGTTGTGGAGTGGGTGTGTGAGTGGCAATTATTTGTATATTGATATCTCGCATGGCTATTGGCGAGTAGGTGTAGGGGAAACAAAGTGGGCAGATACTTGCATGATAAGGTTTGGTGTCATGTCATACTGTTACCAGTTTGCAATATTATTTTAGACTATTGTAATCCAATCAAAAACAGCAAAGATTCCAATCTTCGACCAGGCCATATACATCTATCATAGTGTATGAATGTAAAAGTGGAAATAACTGCAATTTTATACAAGGTCACCATAAGTGTGGTGGGCAGTGCCCCTCAGGGTGGCCGAAAGATGTCATTGCATGTAATTGACTCTCCTATAAATGAATTTAAAGGGGAAGTTTAGAATTTATGACATAAGGCTTAATCTTCGATAAATAAAAAATGATACTAAAAGATCTAACATATTCAAATAAATTCAAAATGCAGATCATTGTTCGAAATACCTATGCAGCCAAAACAATGTCACACCTAACTGCTATAATTAATTTCATTCTGCAGGACTATTTTTTTAGATGCGTAATCTGACCACTGAAGAGATGAGTGCTTCTCCACTAGTGCTTAGTCTGCTGGGAAGTCCCTTTTGTTCCCCCCCAAAAAAAAAAAAAAAAAAGAAAAATCTGCCGTGAAAAAATGATGTGATATCACTCTGCCCTGCTTGCCTAGACGGTCTGTTGTCTGAGGAGCTGCTGGATTACAAATGTTGCTGTTAATGCTACGGTAAATTTTAATAACTTTATCCTGAAAACATAGCCAACACTATTGATTGCATGGGTCATTGATGAATCTCATTTGTGCATATGTTTCGTGCATATGTTTTTTTTATTGGACTGCTAAGCAGGCACCTTGCACTAGCTTACCACTCTGGAGCCCTGAAACTAACAAATAACAAAAAACTGCACCGAATTTGTTGAAATCAACTGCAACGACTAAATAAATCCCTGCTAACTCGAAGTTTAAGCCTAACGTCAAAAATTCTGAACCTCACCTGTAAAATAAAAACCTAGCCGTTAAAATGACATCTTTAAGAGTTGTAAAGCAATAAAACAAACAACAAAAATAAATGAACAAGAATCCTACAAGGTTTTTCATAATGTGACTAGCACCTTAGAGACGGTCCTTTGATTTGCCAAAACTACACCTGAGGAGGCAAGATGGATATTTACAAATTTTTTAAACCTAAGCTTTCAAACATTTCAACAACAGCCGAGCTTTAATCAAGGATTGAACACAAACAGTGTCAAGATGTATATATACAGTAAATATACTGTATATACATACATATATAGTTGTATGAAGCAGTATCTGAACCTTTTGGAATTTCTCACATTCCTGCATAAAATCACCATCAAATGTGATCTGATCTTTGTCAAAATCAAACAGATATAAAGACAGTGTCCGCTTTAACTAATACCACCCAAACATTTATGTTGAGGCAGGCTAGGCGAAGCCGATGCGGAACAAAGTGCGACCTGGAAGCTGAAGTAGAGTGAAGTGGTATTTATTAAAGACATGCAAGGTGTGGAGTGGCTGGCAGGGTTGATGATCCAGTGTATGGCTGTGGCAGGCGGTGATGTTCTTTTAGGAGGCCCAGCTGGGTGGGTGTCCTGAAGGCAAAAGATAGAATCAATGCAGCTTTCAAAAACAAGAGTCAATAAACCACATGCTTGAGTTGGCCGATGTACCAGTGGTGACTGGCAGAATCATCTGGCACCTGCTTGCTGCCCGGGCTGTTCCTTATAAGCAGTGTTGATCAATGATGCGCAGCAGGTGCACTCCCAGGTGAGCCAAGTTATAACTGATATCATTCATCAAAACAGGAGGTGTTATAACAATAAAAGCCAGCAGAGGGGAGTATGGGCAAGGACCACCACAATTTACACGTTTTTATATTTTAGTGAGGATAGCCTCTTGATGACACCAAGAGTTCAGCGCAGAATTCTCAAAGAGGTAAAAAAAGAACCTTAGAGTGTCTGCCAAAGACTTACATAAATTAGTGGCACAGTCCAGTGTCTCTGTGAACACTTCAACCATATGTAAAACTATGGCCAAGAAAGGTGTTCATGGGAGGACTCCACGGAGAAAGCCACTGCTGTCTAAAAAAACATTGTTGCTCATTTAAGGTTCGCAAAAAAGCAACTGGACACTCCACAGAAGTTTTGGCAAAATATTTTGTGGACTGATGAAACTAAAGTTGAATTGTTTGGGAGCAAGACACAACATCATGTGTGGAGGAAAAATGAAACAGCCCACCAACATCAACACCTCATCCCCGCTGTGAAGCATGGTGGAGGGAGCATCGTGATTTGGGGCTGTTTTGATGCCTCAGGGCTTGGACAACTTGCAATCATTATTGGAAGAATGAATTCAAAAGTTCATCAGGATGTTTTGCAGGAAAACCTGAGGCCGTCTGATCAACTTTAGAAGAAGAAAATACACGTACTGGAGTGGCCAAGTCAAAGTCCAGACTTGAACCCCATTGAGACGCTGTGACATGACCGAAAGACAGCGATTCATGCCATACATCCCAGGCATCTGACTGAACTACAGCGGTTTTGTAGAGAAGAATGGGCCAAGATTAGTCCTGATCGATGTGCCAGACTGGTCTGCAACTACAGGAAGCGTCTGGTTGAAGTTCTTGCTGCCAAAGGGGGGGGCACAAAATATTAGATTTCACTCACTTATTTTTCCCCACATTTGATGGTGATTTTTATGCAGAAATGTGAGAAATTCCAAAAGGTTCAGATACGTTTTCATACCACTGTATATTTACTGACACTGCGTTTCGGGGTTGTCTACATGCCCCCCACCACCACAAAAGTCAAAGTCCGCCTATGCAGGTCAACTTTATGCTGAAAAGTTTTACTGATGCGAGTTTTATTCTTCAGTGATAAACTTCTCATTCCTGGTGTTATTTGCCCAGTGTTTTATTTTGAGAATATTAAGAGTGACAGTTCCTACAACACTGCTTCTCTCAAGTGGATCTGATTCAATTTTTGGTTGCAACTGATACTGTTTGTTTGGATAATTTGATATCACTTCAATGGACACACAGGCGGTTAACCAGCTGGAAGTCTGCTATAATCTTGTTATTGTCATCCAGACTGCCCTCACAAGGAAAACAACAGGATATACCAGGTTTGCCATGGACTGCTGTTTGATTCCTGTGTGCATCTGCTGTCATTCTACACATGTGAATGTGTTTAGTCTTGCTTGAAAAGGTGACTGTTGTGAAAGCTCAATGAATTGAAATAAATCCAAGACTAACAACGGCAACTAACACTTTGGACACAGATTTTTTTCTTTCTTTCCGAATTCATACAAACTATTGGCACATAAAGCGAAAATACTAAAGGAACACATTTATTTCGTAAGACCTTTTATTGCTATACTTAATGACTATTAAATTTGGTCATTTTACTTTTGTGTTTTTAGATCCATACTGGCTTTGGCTTATTTCATTAAATAAAGTTCTAGTCACAATGAAATGTTTCGGCACATCGAATTCACCCTCAATCTCATGAGTTTGTAGTTGATGGTTTTAGATGGTTCCACTTATGGTGTTTTGTTTGTTTAGGATATTTACTTACTAGTCTAAGTTAGAGTTGTGTTCCATGAATCAGTAAAGCACAATATCCTACTCTCAGTGGGGTCATGTCTTGTCAAAGGTACTGTCGGTGTCCTCTGTCAGAAAGTAAGTGAAGGCTCTCTGAACATGCTGCACTGTCACAGTGTGACTGTCAGTCACCTTCAACAGACACGGGAAACCACTGCAGTGTGAAGAGGAGCACTGAGGAGACACTTTAGCAATTCTGCACCTCCCTTTTACATAACTATCCTCCTGTTCTTTTTTTTTTTCTTCGCCCTCAACCTGTGAAACACCATTTGATGATATAGGAAAATCTCAAATGGGAGTGAGTGGGATTTTTCATAATCTCATTCATGAAAACTTGATTAGAGAGAATGCTTGTTACTGTTTTGTAGAAGTGGCTCCAGTGGAGCAGAAGTACATGTGTTGTATTGACACAAATGCAAACAGATTTTGGGTTTTAATTTTAAATTCTAATCAGATTTGGACTACCGTTCAAAATCAAAAGCAGGGTAATTTGGTTAAATATTATTTTCCTTCCTGCACGAGACAATATCTGCTTGTAAAGCTAGCCCGAAGTCAGTAACTTGATTGATTCCAGATGCATTTGTGTTAAATATTAATGAAGCTTCCAGCACAAGGTTTTCCTCGGAGCGAAGGCACAAAGAATCATGTAAACATGTTGCAGGAGTGAAGCATATAAAAAGACCGTTTTAACATATGTCAGATTGAAAACATTTTAATGATTTGTCATTAGCACTTCACTGTTTATGAACAATTCATTGAACATTAGTAAGTGTGGTTATTGCTGTCTGTTTAATCTTGAAATTATATTATACATTTGCATTTGCTTTGCATTTATAGCAAAGCAAATTTCCAGAGTTTACAAGTGGCATATATCGATTCCCTGAGAATCTTGTTGAAAAGGCCCAGATGGACCAGTGCTTCAGAAATGTTTGTAGCAGCTCGGGTGAATACCCTCCAGTCTGTTTTAAGGGTATACATGTTTAATTTTATCAGTCTTCTGAATGGTTCAAAAAATGTGATTGTGTTGGGCCTGACCAACATTTTGTACTGCTGTACACGCTACTTGTCACGGTTTTGGAGGCACTGGTATACGTGCCTTCTGAATGTGGGTCGCTATGAGACCCAGTGCTGTGTTATTGTTTTACTATTTCTTCATTCTTATTTTATTCTTTATTTTTTTTCAATCGATTACTGTGTTGTGTTGTCGGACTTTGAGTCTGTTAATAAATCTATCTATTCTATCTATTCTATACAAAGATTCCAGCTTTATTGCCCCATCATTGCACGCCAGGTGTAAAAAATATACTGAATGTAATTTAGCATGCAATTTACTTAATTATTTCAAGTTTAAAGGACTCAGCCTTAATAATTGGATGTAGTCAATTGTTTATTTTGAGCAGTTCTCAAATTAACTTGAATGAATTACATTACTGCAATTTATTTATTGCGAGCTTCCAGTACTGAAGTGACACCTTAGTTAGCTTTAGTGCTGCTAATTCGTCATATGCAGGTGAACTTTTTTTTTTTTTACCTTAAATAATTCTACAATAAAAACAGCACATGCTAATTAAAATAATAACACATTTTCAAACAGTAATGACCCTACCCCCAATAAATGAAGGGAGAGCACTCAATGGATTAATCAGGGGAATTAAACTATTTCAAAATGCTAAAAAATGCATTTAAGACACAATCGACATTGGCTCTTGACACGCTGCTGAATTTTTTGTTAACGTTTGTTGTGAAATGAACAATCAGTAGTATAACCTTGAATAGTATAACCAGAACTCTCTTCAACACCTTCGCTTACTTCACATCGATTTGGTAAATAAATATTGTGGCGAGCGACGTGAAGAGGAATGACTGTTCTTGTGCGCCATACACTGCACAGCCCCAAGTAACAACATACTTATTGAACAGGACATTACGGTGGCCCTGAAGTGCACAAAAACGGAAAATCAAAAAACATGACGGTAAATTCAAAAGCGCAATGGCAAATCACAGAACAAAAAAAAAAAAAACACATATAAAACACAACGAAAAATAAAAAAACACAACAGCAAATAACATAACAAAAAAAGCAATAAAACACAACGGAAGTTAAAAAACACAACGGCAAATCACATACCCCCCCCAAAAAAAACAAAAAAAAAAACACAATGACAAATCCCAAAATTGAAATACACCGGAAGAGGTAGGTACCAGTCAAAAAGTACACCGATCGCTTATTGGACAAATCTTACCGTCAAGGGTAGGTACTGATATAC
The DNA here is from genome assembly GCF_030265065.1 of Corythoichthys intestinalis. NCBI lineage: Eukaryota > Metazoa > Chordata > Actinopteri > Syngnathiformes > Syngnathidae > Corythoichthys > Corythoichthys intestinalis. The sequence continues at coordinate 13,317,206 of NC_080404.1, forward strand.
CAGGAAGTTATTCCGCGTCTGGTGTGGTATTTGAAAATGAGCATTACCAAAGACGCGAACGTGGTTGGATTGGTTGGATATGCAGGCACAAAGACATCTGATAACTGACAGCGAGAATATACTTTTCGCGTTGTCGTTGTGTTTTCTGAAATGTTTTTCATTTTTTTGTCCGATGATTTGCCCATGTGTTAATTTGTTGTTGTGTTTTCTGAATTGTTTGTTTTGTTATGTGATTTGCCGTTGATTTTTAATGGGTTTTTTTGTTATGTGATTTGGCATTTTGTTTTTTTTTTTGTTATGTTATTTGCCATTCTGTTTTTTCTATTGTGTTTCTTGATTTGCCGTTGTGTTTTTCACTTCAGGGCCACCGTAGGACACATGACATAACAACAGCAATCAATACTTTCAGCCATGGTTGCCACAATTAACTATCATCTATTGCGGCCGAAAACATAAATGACAGTCACTGCAATATTTTGCTTTTAAACTGACACCAGGCAACGCGGCTTTATAAAAGAGTAAAATATTCACCAAATCGATGTGAAGTAAGTGAAGGAGCTGAAGAGAGCTCCGGTTGATGGCCCGGTTCGCCGTGGACGTGTGCGGGAATGTTTTGGTGTCAGAAAAGCACGAAATAGACGAGGCAGATCTGCGCATGTCTGAAAGAATGCTTGAAGAACACTGGGCATAAAATTATTTTTTTCTAATTTGACTTAACTGAGATAGATCAAGTTAGGCATGTTTTCCAGTCCCAAATTAACACTTACTTATTAAAAACTAGTGTTTACAACAGGTTGATAAAAATTGAGTTTGGTTTACTTATCATATCTAATTAAGTAGTATATTAGCATTTACAGTGTTATATGAATCTTAGCAGATCTAGCGATCCACTGGTAATGAAAAGTAGTAATAGAGTTTCAACAAAAGCTCCGACTGGGTAAGACTCTAAGGTTAGCAGGATTCTAGTCTTAGGTAAGTATATTCATGATTTCATTTCAATGCACGCTGCCGATTCAAACACATGAAATATTTACAAAATGTATTCATCCGGCAGCTAGAAATATCATTTGCTGTACGTACTGAACATCTCAATTGTTTGTCATACTTAACTGATGATACCAAAACACTCCCTTTTGATTGTACAGGATTGTGGTGCCATAGTCACGAGTACCTTAATTAATATACATATCAGCTTGTTTGAGTCCAGTTAGATGTCAACCCAAATTTTAAGCAATTTAAATACAAATCATTAATAATATATGACAAGTTTCACTCAGTAAAATGCCAAAGGCAGTGTACATTCCCTTCTTTGAAAAAGGATCAAAAAGTGTGATTGGATATGCAAGTGGTCAAAATTTTGTCCATCATGTAGCTCTTTAAAACATACGTTTTTCATGTGTCCTTAAAACTTTCAGTCAAAAGTCATTTTAGTTTCGAGAGTTGTTACTGAAAAACAAAACATGAAAATTGGCATTTGTGTTGGATTAACTTTTATTGAAAAAGCAAAATCCCTTTATTTAGTAGTTTCAGTCCAGAGGATAGTAACTAATAGGGGAAAAAAACAGGGAAAATTCAATATATTCTGGTACAGATGCAGGATTGATTACTGATGCGGTAACATTTTTGACTTATTTAAGTCATCTCCAATACAGGGGCACAGGCTACAAAAATCAAGCTGAAAAGTACCGTTTTTCTGCACTATAAGGTGCACCGAAAAACCTTAAATTCTTTTTTCAAGAGCCAATGGTGCGTCTTATAATCCGGTGCACCTTATACGTATATTGATTAATCGTGACATGACATTCCCTTTAGCGCAGCTCCATCTAGTGGATCCATAACGCAACTCCAACCACTACTGCTAATAATATGACTGCGGGTATAATGCTGTGTGCCTTATATATGAAAACAACTCTATTTAAATATGCCATTCACTGAAGGTGCGCCTTATACTCCAATGCGCCTTATAATGCGGAAAATAATGTATATAAATTAAAGTATGTCAGTTTGCACCTGCATCTGAGCTGTTCCTTTCTTCCCATCTTCCCTATCTTCAAAGAAATTCAAGGCACAAAAATGATGTCCACTGTATTTTTTTCATTTTTTTTGTTCTTCTCCTCTTCTGTCTGCTTCCTTTCTCTTTGTCACCCCAAACCCCTTTCGGTCCACTGTTTTCTTATGATAAATAAAACAACATGAACAACTGCAGTGGGAGTATATCAAAACTACCGTGGCACATTAAAACTGTTCATTCTATGACGACAGTCGGATTACCATTCTCCATGTCTAAGCAGCTGAACAGGACAGGTAGAAAAAAAAAAATATATATATATATATATATATATATATTAAAAGCCATGAATTATGTGAAATTGCATCTCTTTCATTACATTTGAACCCACTCTGATCACTGTATTTTTATCAACATTCATAGCAAACATATTGCATGAAAATGCATAATAACCCTCACTGTGATTGACACTATAGTCAAACCCTAGTAGCAACAACAAAAAGTACTTTTCTTAACATATTATGAATACCTGAACCAGCTGCTGGAATTGAATATAATAAAACCAAGCAAAGAAAATGCCTGACAAAACACAGAGATTCAAGGTTTCAGGCTGACAGCCACAATATTTAAACTTTCATGGCCATTGTGTACCAGTGAGTTTGCTGAATGTAGTGCTGCCAAAACACCTGCATCATTTACTGCAGTAGCATGGCTCAGGTAATGTATCTCAGGTCAGGGTGATGAGGTCGATAACTCCGCAGCTCCACCGCGCTACCCAACCTCACTGTTGAAATATGGCCTGAGATTTTAGAATGGATCACTTTCATGAGATATATCCCAGACAAGAAAATGAAAGACACATACGAGTTGATATAATGTGGTTGACATCATCTGTTGCTGCTTTTTATGCACTCTTTATTCTTTTTTTGCCATGTCAACTCTGACTGTTGTAATGATTCTGAAATTATTATTTCTGCAAATTGTAATAATGTATACGCGAATGGGGAAAAAAAAAGCGGCACCGGTGATATGGGTGATCATTTCCATGAAAAGCAGCAAAATGGAGCAGATACAAACCAATATAGGACTTTTAAAGGTTGTGTTGAGGAATGAGCACAACTAGGAACATAGCAAGAAAGAACTATGCAGATTGTTTCTCCTCAAAGAACAAACCATTCTTAGAAAAGGAAATCCATATTATGAAAATCCATGTGTATAGTATGTGCATACATGTGTGCAATAAAATCTTATCAGCATTGTTATACAATATTTGCATTCTCTCCTTAGTGTGTGCTAAGCTGATTTCAATTTATCTCCACAGTTGCATATTCTTTGAACACCCAACATTGGTAAACTTTGGCAGCCCACAACCATGATAATCTCATTAAGCAATCATGTAAACACAATTACCTACTAATTTAGTCTTTGTTGGACAGACTTTCTGGCCTGTTCCAGTGTTTCATATTGTACAGAGATCTCATTTAGTGAGGGAGATAAGGTCCAGAAAAGGCCTGAATGACTGTGATGGTCCGAGCCAGGGCCTCCAGATGCACCCTGGAAGCTGGAACAGTTGGGTACATGGCAGGAATGACGCTGTTGTTGCAACTGTTGAGAACTCAGTAAGACAAAGCAACCGATGTCCCAATTGTACTTCTCTTTCACGTTCCCCTGCACTCCATTTCTTACAGGGTCAAGTAAATTGGGGTCCTGACATTTTAACGAATGAAAAAACTGTAGGCAATAAAATAAATAAATAAATAATAAATAAATAAAGAGTTATTAGTGGGTGCCACGCTGGTACTGTGTTGACCCTCTTAGGCTGGATTTACAATGTCTACTTTTGTGGCATAATCCATTGCCATACTGCTCCAGCAGACAATTTTTAATTTTCAATTCAACTAAAAATTATGTTTTTGAAATGTGGAAGGAATCCGGAATACCCGGAGAAACGCACACAGGCATGAGGAGACCAAGCAGACTCCAAACAGAACTACTCACTCTATTTTTTTGTTTTGTTTTTTTTAATTTTATTTTTTTAACCTAAGTAATTTTTTTGCACCTGTATTTGTACGTTTACTGAAGTACACGTATAAATATATAAGAATGCATTTACTCAAGTACAAAAGTACTTGCTTTTAAATTTACAAGTAAAAAGTAATCAATCAATCAAATTTATTTATTTAAAAAGTATTTTCTTGCATTGCAAACATGTACTATACGTGTGTGTGTGTATATACAGTATAAATAGTATATATACTGCATTTAATATACAGTGGTACCTCAACATACGAAGTTAATTCGTTCCAGGACCTTGTGTGTAAGTCCAAATAGTCAAATGTTGAGATTTTCCCATAAGAGTACTTTATAATTCTTTTGCTGCTTCGCTACTGTGCAGACGTCTCTCTGCTTTGCTCCTGCTTCTCAAGCTTCAATCATCTTTTTAATCATTTTTAAACACCACTAAATTACTCAGGAGGTCTTGGAATTATCTTTTAATCATGTTTATATTCAAACAAAGGCTTTTTGAGCATTTTTGAGCCTTTTAAAGTGCTTTTTTGTCGTTACTGGAACACAAGTCTGCCTTATCGGAGCTGAGGAATTCGGCTAACGAAAGCTAAGTAGCAGCAACATGCCTCCCCTGTCAATGGATGATTACCACAAACTGCTCCAGAAGATAGCAGTACTGGAAACAAAAATCTACCGGCTTGAAGTGAATATGGAGGTAAACGGACAGCTCGGGAATGAAACCACTCTGCCGATCTCCCAAAACAGCGAGTGGGAGCGGACCCACAGAATGCAAACAAACACCATTGAGACTCAACGGGACCCTGGCAGAACCCAGCACTGGCAGATTTACGATGAAAAGGAATGGCCACCTCTGCAGAAGAATGCGTCATCTACTCCGGCACCAGAAGGAAAATTATCACAGATCAAGGCAACAACAAAGGCTCAAAGCAAAGTGCCTCAAGCTGCTGGAATTTTACTGGAAAATAGATTTACGCCACTCTCCGAGACTCCTGACCCAGGGAAAGTTGGAACACCCAGCTCGAAAGAGAGGTACGATGCTAATGCATGTGCTAGCAGGCTACAGAGAAAGCGACCCAATGGGCCCCGCACTCTGATAGTGGGCGACTTTGCTGTGAATGGGATGAAACACTTTTGTAGCAACAATACCAGAGTATGTTGTCTAAACAAAGCTACGGTGTCTGTTATCTCTGAACATATCTTGAGCATTGCTGCTCAGCATCCAACAGCCACTAGTCTGATAATACACACAGGAGCCCTCGATATTGCGAAGCAAAAATCAGAGCTTTTAAAGCAAGACTTCACTGAACTGATAAACAAAGTCAGAACTTTAAATACTGAGGTGTTTTTCAGTGGACCCATACCCGCGCCCAGGCTGGGGGATGAAAGTTTCAGCAGAGTGATGATGCTTAACAAATGGCTCAAAGCAACATGCGCTGGACAATCGATGTACTTCATTGACAATTTCAACATATTTTCAGGGCGCAGGCACCTCTTTAAGAACGATGGCCTTCACCTAAATAAGTCAGGAGTGCGGTTACTAAGCAGCAGCATGTTTTATCTCTTGAGGCACAGACAGTCTGCTTATCTCGAGGAAAGGAGGCAAGCTGTCCCAAAACATCGGATAAACATGGTGGCTGGGATGAGTGCTGAATCAGACAGTGTGCACGCAGGATCAATCTCTCCTCCAAAAATGGAGCCGATAGTCGCTGAAGGGGAAGTGACTAAGCTAGCCCCGCCAGGCTGTGACCAACCCTCCTCTGCTGAGGCTCCACTGCTTCAACGGAAGGAGACCCTGGTAGCAGGTGATCGACCCCCTTCAGACGAGACTCAAGAAGTGGCTCCATCAGCTCAACAGGAGGAGAACGACCCGACCGTGCAATCCTCTGCTGTCGAGGCCCCATCCAGCACCAAATCCTCGCACTCCAAGACGCCACCATGCCGCCGACTCCAGGCTAAGGCCCCATCCAGCCCCAAATCCTCACACTCCAAGACGCCACCACGTCGCCGACTCCAGGATAAGGCCCCATCCAGCACCAAATCCTCACACTCCAAGACGCCACCACTCCGCCGACTCAGTCAGGCTAAGGCCTCATCAAGGCCTAAATCCCCACAGTCCCGGAAGCCACCCCGCCGACGACTTAGTTTGGATGGAATAATGAGTCAACCTGATTGGGACTCCATGGGTCTAGATAGCAAGGTTAACCAGTCTCTTGATCTCCTCAAGTTCATGTCTTCGCTTCCACCCTGTACCTGCCACACCCGACAGGTGCCAGGGGAAGATGGCAACAAACCAACCAGCCTCCACTGGAATTCTCTCGGGGCAAAGCCAAAGCACTACAACTCTGGAACTACACGGTATTATCCTTCTATGGAGGAAGCCATGTTTGCGACACCAATATGATGTGCACCGGGTCCAGGCTGTGACAACATTACAAAGACTTTTCTGTCCCAGCAAAAGCCGGGGCCTTATGGAGTACAGTATGTATGCTCAAGAATCCCAGTGGTGATAAACAACAAAAAAAGGGCTAGACTGGTGAGAAATAAAAAACGTTCAATAAATTCTGCCAACCTGTTAACCATAGTATGTCATTCCCAAAGCTCACCAGTGAATCCAGTCTGGCATCTCCAATTGGCTCTGCTAAATATTAGATCTTTAGCTGGCAAATCTTTCTTAATTAATGATTTTATCTGCAAACATAACCTTGACATGTTGTTCCTAACAGAAACTTGGTTAGATCAAGATAAGAGTTCGACAGTTCTGATCGAGGCAACCCCCGCAAACTTCAATTTCTTTAGTGCGCCAAGAACCCATAAGAAAGGAGGTGGGGTTGCCAGTCTGATCAGGGACAGTTTTCAATGCACGAATATTTCATGTGGTCAGTTTGATTCCTTTGAGTATATTGTCATTCAGCTAAAAAGCCCTTGCAGAGCTGCCTTGGTAACAATTTACAGACCACCGAAGTATAACACAATGTTTTTTGATGAGTTTACCAAAATACTGTCTTCTGTGTGCATGGACTTTGATTGTGTTGTTTTAGTGGGTGACTTTAACATTCATGTTGATAATCCTGAAGAAGGATGTGCTAGAGAGCTTTTAAATATTTTGGATACATTTGGTTTATCTCAGCATGTCACAGTTCCAACACATAACAGAGGGCACATACTGGACTTAATAATATCCAAAGGTCTTAACATCTCTGAGGTCACAGTGAATGATGTTGCTCTGTCTGATCACTACTGCATTATGTTTAAAATGACCACCCCTGTCCATCCTCTGAAAAGGGAAACAGAGTTTATTAGGAAGCGTTACATAAGTGATAACACATGTGCGTTATTCACACAGGCCTATGCCTCATTATTAACCCCTACAATAGCTCCAGTGGAAGAACTTGTAAATAGTTTCAGTTCCGGTGTGATGACTGTAATGGACACTATTGCCCCGATTAAGACAAAAACTTTGTCAAGAAAGAAGAGGTCACCCTGGAGAAATGCCATACTAGCTATAAAACAAAAGCAAGTCTGTAGACGAGCAGAACGCAGATGGCGAAAAAACAAACTCCTAGTTTTTTATGATATCTACAAAGAGAGTCTTCGCAAATACAACCAGGAACTGAAAAATGCTAGACAATCATATTTTTCAGAGATCATTAGTAGAAACACCAACAATACTCGCACACTATTTTCTGTTGTTGACAAACTGACAAACCCACAAGCATCAATACCTCAGGAATTGGCATCTGAGGTGTCCTGTAATAATTTCGCAGCATTTTTTACACACAAAGTACTAATGATTAGACAGACTGTGTGCAACTCCGGATTAACAAATGTTACACTAAATGCCTCCCAACATGTCCCCCACGTCAATCTTAGACAGTTTAGCCTCTTGGACTATGCCACTTTAACAGAAATTGTGTCGAAACTAAAGCCCACAACATGCTGCCTTGACATCCTTCCTTCAAACTTTTTCAAAACTGTTTTTCATTGCATAGCCCCAGACATACTTCAGATTATAAATACTTCCCTCCAAACAGGAGAGTTTCCTCAGACTTTAAAAACTTCAGTAATAAAACCTCTCCTAAAAAAAACCTAATCTGGATGCCTCAACCATTAGTAATTACAGGCCAATATCAAATCTGACATTCCTGGGGAAAATTATCGAAAGGGTTGTGTTTGAACAGATCCAGACTTTTATGATCCAAAACAATCTTTTTGACTCATTTCAGTCTGGATTTCGGCCACAACACAGCACCGAGACCGTGCTTATCAAAGTCCTAAATGATATTCGTCAGAATACCGATGCAGGCAAATCATCTGTTCTGCTACTATTGGATCTCAGCGCCGCATTTGACACGGTTGATCACAACATACTACTCAGCAGATTGGAACAGTGGGTAGGGCTTACTGACACTATTCTTCAGTGGTTCACATCCTATTTACATGATAGGGATTTCTTTGTGTCAATCGGAAATTATCAGTCAGAACGAACCAAATTCACGTGTGGAGTCCCTCAAGGGTCAATTCTTGGACCACTCTTATTTAACATCTATATGCTTCCGTTAGCTCAGATAATGGAACAGTATGACATCTCCTATCACGCCTATGCAGATGACACACAACTGTACATTTCTGTGTCCCCACATGATTATAGTCCCTTAGTCTCCCTGAGTAAATGCATTCATCAAATCAATGAATGGATGTGCCAGAATTTTCTCCAGTTAAATGTGGAGAAAACAGAGGTGATCATTTTTGGGCCAAAAAAGGAAAGGTCAAAGATAAGCAGCCAACTTAGCACAATGTCACTTACAGCTACAAATCAAGTCAGAAACCTTGGCGTAATTATTGACTCAGACCTAAAATTTGATAGCCATCTAAAGTCCGTCACTAAATCCGCTTATTACCACCTAAAAAATATAACCAGAATTAAGGGGCTTCTGACTCAACAAGACATGGAAAAACTTATGCATGCATTCGTTTTCAGCAGATTGGACTACTGCAACGGTATATTTACAGGTCTTGATAAAAAATCAGTCAGGAAGCTGCAGCTAGTACAGAATGCTGCAGCCAGAGTCCTCACAAATACAAGGAAGCTGGACCACATTACACCGGTTTTGAAATCGCTACACTGGCTTCCAGTGAGTCAAAGGATAGACTATAAAATACTACTGCTCGTCTACAAAACACTTAATGGCCTTGGACCAAAATACATGCTTGACTTGTTAGATTCCTATGAGACATCTAGACCCCTAAGGTCGTCTGGAACGGGTCTTCTGCATGTTCCAAGAACCAGAACCAAGCAGGGTGAGGCAGCATTTAGTTATTATGCTCCTCACCTCTGGAACAAGTTACCCGAACGTCTGAAGTATGCTCAAACCGTTAGCTCCTTTAAATCAGGGCTAAAAACGCTTTTGTTTAGCACTGCATATCCATAACTGTCTATATATTTCAATCTACCTGCCTTCTATTCCTCTTGTGCATATCTCCATTGCTGATTTCAATGATTATTATTAGTAGTAGTTTTGGCTTTATTTCTATTTTTGTTTTATTTTCATTTATTTATTTTTATTCTGTGATTAAATGCGATCTTTTGTCTTGGTTTTTACGTTGTGTTGATTTAAATGTGATTTTTATGGTTTTCATGTGATGTAAAGCACTTTGAATTGCCTTGTGTTGAATTGTGCTATATAAATAAATTTGCCTTGCCTTGCCTTGCCTATAATTCCATTAATTCGTTCCACAGGCCGAAAACCTACACTCAATTCTTAATGAATACTGATGTTACGATTGCAAATATCAATTACAAAGAGTAAAACAAATAAACAATGAATAAAAATCGGAATAGTAATATAATAGTAGCAATAATTATAACAATACCTGTAATAATGTAACAAACCGGGTTCCAATGTGGCAAATGTTGTTGCATGGTGTACCTGAGCGCATCGTGTGGCTAACAGAGTGAGCATTTTCAGGCGTGTTGTGTAGCACAAGTTGATGGAATAAATGTTCAGAAACCTGACGAAGCTGGCGATTTCTTTGGCGATGTTACCACAATAATAATTGCCACCTTAACTTATAAAAACTGGCGAACGGGGGAGGACCGCCGAGAACGACCGTCTACGGCTGTATTGTTGAGCCAAATCAAGGATGCGCACCACACGTTCATATTTTTCTATCATATCCATCTTCATGTCAACTGTAAGCATCTTTTTCCTTTTTTTTTACCACCTGCACTAACACTGTTGGAACCCATGTTGATTGTCTCAAGAAAATCTGCCTTGCATCCGTCTTGCGGGAAAACGAGGAAACTGCGGCGCTGTCATAGATCGTCGTATTTAGAGCATGTCGTCGATGTAGAAACCAATGGTGAGTCATATTTTATGTTGGATGTCGAAAAGATCGTGTGTCGAAGCAATCGTATGTCGAGGTACAACTGTACATACATAAATAGATACAGAGATCTGAGTCAATTTTCAAAGAAAGAACTAGAAAATTCATTGACTGCCAAGTTTTATTTAAAACTGTGCAGAATGCAAAAAAACGGGCAATAAAATTGACTGCACCATAAACAGAAGCTTAACCCTTTAACACTAGGGCCTATTTTTTCCGAATTTGCATGCTTTTGATGTTACCTTTATATTTCAAAGAAAAAAATTGTTCACAAATAGCTTGCCCTAATAAGTCGTTCGCTCAATCCAACCAGCTGTCACTCGTTACCTCACCTCCCTCTTCTTAGGTGGCGGCTCGCAATTTATTAAAAATGTTCACATTCCGTCCGTCCTTTGTGACCTCACCATGGTTTCTGGGATATGTAATTTTTCGTGGTGCTTTCGGTTTTGAAAAAGGACAAGAAATGATGGAAGTATGGACATCAAAACACGGTCTATGCAGCTTTTTAATGTTTATTTATGAGGGAACTCAAACTATAAAACTCAAATGACATTGTCTTCCATTTTACTTGGTCGATTAACGTAGCTTTTCAAGGAGGACAACCAGCGGCACGTGGGTGACGTAATTATAGCGTGACGAGACTTCAAAGTTGATATGCGTAACGCCGCCGACACCTCTGGTGTTAAAAGGTTAACAAGCTCAAAACTCCAAAATTTAGCTTAATGGCAGCTTTCAAGAAACTATGAGGTGCATACCGCCACCCACTGTACAACAGTGTGCAGCCCATCTGAAGGTGAGCTGCTCTCACTGTTTTTTTTTTTTGTCAATATCTTGTTCACCTGCCTAATCTTGTTTGTATTCATGTTGCTGCCTCTAGTGCTCAATTATTGTATAGTTGCGAACAAAACTATCAATTCACATTAAGAAAAAAAGAAATCGAACAAAAGTCAAGTGTAACGCAGGCGAAATTTGAAAAGTGGAATAAAAAGCACAACTACGGGCTGTAAAATGTAGTGAAGTAAAAGTAAAAAGTACCACTTCATATTTGTAGTCAAGTACAGATACACCAAAATGTGTTTAAGTACAGTAACGAAGTACTTTTACTTCGTTACATTCAACCACTGGAATTAATGCAACCCGGGTGTTAACCAACAACATTTTAACTATCAGGCGAATAGGCCTATGCTAACCAGTCTGTATATATTTTGAAAATGTCAAAATCACTGAAATTGATGTTTTATTAAGAAATTTGAAAATCAAAGCCGTAGAACACCAAGATTTCAAGCTTCACTCAGCACGTATCGTTTGGCAGAGTGATGGCACAAATCTAGCCAATCCATCCATTGGTGCAACTGAATATGTCTTTGAACCAGAGGTCAAAGTGGCGTTATACTTTTAGTCTTTTGCCCCCTTTCTAATCAGGCAAGGGATTTTCCATCATCAGCTCAGAGCCATTAAGGCTGCTCTTGCTTAATGGACTTGTCAGGGATCCATAGGCAGACTGAAGATAAATGGTAAATACAAAAAGTGATGATGCTTTGCTGTGTGTGAACTGCAGTAAGGGCTAGGAGGTTGTCCTTAGACCACATTGATCCCCTTGTCAAAAAGTAGATTCTAATGTCCTTCCCAACAATATTTTACTGGCACATCATCATCCTTTTAAAAATAATTTAATTGAATGGTGCATTCAGCATACCTCTTACAGCATGATTTCATACCATACAGTATGTCTCAGAACTCCATATGTCAGTATTCTTACATTATATATTGTGTGTATGTACAGTATAGTATTTTATATGAATAACTGACCATGCGTAGCTAGCAGGAAGTGATGGTGTAACCTGCCATTTCTGAAATTCATCAGCATTTGGCAGGTTGGCGGATTTTAATGTCAAGCCATAGTGACACGGCCTTTTGCAGGGGAAAATAACGTCCATCCACTAAAGTCCCCCGTGTGTTGCCATGCTTAGGTTTGAGCACAGGATGGGGAGAAATGATGTCTTCCTGCAAATGGGATAAACAGTTGCAATATGCAAAATGTAGCTGTGAAATGGAAAATCCTGGTGATTGAAAACATAAGTTATGGCCGTCTTACTTCCTTTGGGTGCTCAGAATGGTTTAATCAAAGGAAACCCACTTTGGGAGAAGGGCACATAGCTTTCGACTATTCTAATCCAAATAGATAAATTGGTTACTTTGACAACTTGCCAACTTCAACTTGCCAAAGACGGACACACAAAATTACATTGCATGGAAACAAAATACATATTTCTTCCATGACAACTTCCTTATGCCTTTCACAAAGGGTAGATGATGGACAAAAGAGACCAGATTTATATCAGAGAATCAATTACACGTTGGAGTAAACAATGAAATCACAATACAGTGTTTACTTGTTTTTCGAGGTTAATTGAGACACCCTCCCCATCTCCCACGAAAATCGAAAATCCGCAAAGTAGAGGCGGAGCTTATTTACATTTATTTTGTGTGTGTGTTTAATGTATTTATTCAGATTTAACAGGATTGGAAAGAGATACATATAAGACATGTTGTTTCCCTTTTTCTCCAAATTAAAAACTAAACAAATAAAAAACCCTTATACTGTATGTATATTTTAATAAATGTTATTTAGCACTATAAATGAGACATACTGCATATATATGAATAAAACAATGGTTTGTACATGTATACGTGCATATATATTAATTATCAAATTTTTCTTTAATTGAAAAAAAAAATCCGCGATGAACTGAAGGCACAAAGTTTGAAGGGCGAAGTAGCGAGGGATCACTGTATTGTGATATCCCTATATGTAAAGTACATATGTATATTAAAGCAATCATCTCAATTAGGGCTGCAGCTATCGATTACCATATTTTTCGGACTATAAGTCACACCTGAATATAAATGTACAGTATGATGTTACATGATGCATGAACAATGAAATGTGAATATACTGTCCTCACCAGGACGCTACGGCTCGGTCCTGGCTATACAGCGAGCTAAACTCCCAAATGATGATGCTGGAGGTCCGTATAATTTGCTGAATCAATTTCGTCCTCGATACCAAAGAGGTTTGCATCAACGTAAATAAATGATAATTAGGTGCTATTACAGCAATGACTCAAACGGTTAGCATGCGTTCGCTAGCATTAGCACATCGTTCAAACAACCACACAACTTGCTCTAAGTGTCCGATCGCGGGTGAAAAACACAATAAAAACAGAAAAGATGATACACGCAGGTGTTGCCTCTGTAGAGATATTTTACAAGCATAAACAATTAACGTAGCTTCGCAGTCACGTCTCTCCCTCTCTCTCTCGCCCACTCGCTCAGAGACGCTGCATAGCTGTCCTTCTTCTTCTAGTGGGTGCGAGTGCGCCCCCCCGTGGGCCTGAAAGCGCCACAAACTAATAATCATGCATTTCAATATGAAAAGTCAATAATTTAATTGAACACACATTGCCAAAGGCAGAAAGCGAACGTGGCCAAAGCTATTGAGTTATTCAGATAACTATAGCATAAAGAACATGCTAATAAGTTTACCAAACCATCAGTGTCACTCCAAAACACCAAAATAACATCTGAAATGATATCATATTGTGTTAATAATTTCACACATAAGTCACTCCTGAGTATAAGTCTCACCCCCAGCCAAACTATGAAAAAAACTGCGACTTATAGTCCGAAAAATACGGTATTTTAGTAGTCGATTAATCGATTAACTAGTTTGTTGGAATAATCGAGTAATCGGATAAGGAACATAAAAATCTAAAATAACTGAGCTGAGCCCCTAACGGTATTAAAAAAAAAAAAAATAAAAAAAAATTAAATAAGGATCTATGTACAACAAAAGAAAGATTGGCTAACTTACTTTGGGGGACGGGTATCGATAAGCATTTGTTTTTTTCCGTTTTCCCTTGTCTGTCATCGTGAATATGACAGTGACAATAAATTCATTTATTCATACATAGCAAAACTCCACGAGCTTAAATGCTATAAAACGCTAACACGCTAACTTTTTTTTAAATACAATGCTCTGAACAAATGGTTCAGACACATATTCCCACAAAAAGCAGCTAAATAAAATAGCTAAAAAAAATAAAAAAACATTAGCTCAAACAAAAACTTAGCTTATGTTGGTCTTAACATGGAGTATCTGGATTCAGCCATGTGAAATGAGGCAGACTAGAAGGCAGTGTATCCACCCAAATCAATAACACTAAATTCAAACACTTTCAAAATAAATCATTACAAGGCCATTTTAATTCAACGAATACTCGAAGCAGCAATGTTTAATTCAAATCCTTTTTTTTCTAATCGAATACTCGAGTTAATCGATTAATCGTTGCAGCACTCATCTCAATGTCGTCTCAATCATCAAGTATTTTTACAGTTGCCCTAATATTAAAAGGGTAAGCCATTACTAAAGAGAATTGCACTCATCTACTTCGACCAAAAATGTGTACTATGAGTAGTTTCGTAAAAAATTCATATGGTCCAACTGACAATACATTTATGAGTATTAAAGCGTATGGGATATGTGAAAAATGATTGTCTGAATTTCTCCCAACAGCCTCAGTATCTATTTCCAGAGGCAACAAACTAATCTGTATCCATCTTTTCCACATTAAATGATGCAGCATGATAATAAAGCTGTCAGTTGTGCAACAAATAGCACTACCTAACTTGTTTAGGTGAGCAAGCACCATCATATTAATCATTATTACAGCAGAGGTGGAATGAGAGATCTAAACAGCGTAGCGGGCGGTAATATCCTAATGACTCGATTAAGAAAGGCACTGCAGGACAGAGCTTTGATGACTGTCACGCAGTAAATCCAGCACTTTGTGTATGTTGTCACTTCTGCGCAAAGTCTATGATTTAATCTTACATCAATCTGTTCAATGAATTACATGATCACAAAATTTGAATCAAAATTAATTTATAAACTTACTAATATTAATCAGGGTCCATCCCCTACACTGCTTGTCCTTATTAAGGTATCTGATTAACTGGATCCTAGAAACACGCAATCTCGGGACTGAATTATTACATGCCTGCCGCACTGAGATCAGTGGTAATGAAATCCCTTGAATGCCACATACTGGACCACCTCAAGAGAGTCACTGGACTCCTGCTGGATTCCCTGCAGTAACATGGAGCTGCATTTCATCCTGCAACACCTTGACATTCCAGGAACCTACAAGAGATTCCTGTTCGTGTACTTGAGCTCTGCATTCAACACCATCATCCATGAGCTCCTTTCCTCTAAACTCCTCCAGCTCAGCATCTCTCTGGCCATCCAGTGGATCCAAAGCTTCCTACTGGTAGAACGCTGCAAGTGAAGCCGGGAGAAAAACACGTCATCCACGTGAATCATCAGCACGGTGCCCCCCAAGGATGTGTCTTTTAACTGCTGCTTTTCTCTCTCTACACAAACGACTGCGCCTCAAAAGCACCCAGACAAGCTTCGCCGCAGCTGCCCATCATGCTGTCCAACTGCTCTCTGGTACTGCTGAGACCTTAAATTTCCAGGGAATTCTAGTCTCTAAGGACTTGAAGTAGGAGGTCAACATTAAATCCATCTTCTAAACGACTCAAGTAGAGAATGTACTTCCTGTGGTTGCTGAGGAAGCATGACCTGCCACAGGAGCTGTTGAGGCCTTTGCTCATCCATCACAGACTGGTTTGGTGCTGCTACAAGGAAGGACAAAATCCGACTGCAACGGACAATCAAGACTACTGAGAAAATCAAAGGTGAAAACAAATCCACTTGCACACCGCAATAATTAGGACAAGGGCGGGCAAATTCAAGTGGACACCCCCCACATCCTGGCCACCACCTTTTCCAACTCATTCCCTCAGGTAAGGGCTATGTACACAAAACGTCATTAGCATTTTTTTTCACAACTGTTTTGTTCTAACAGTACTATCATACCCAGTGTTGTGTGCTGTATTTTTACATTAGATAGTGGCTGTAACTCGTAGTTGTTCCACTGTATGTTGCGTTGACCAGCATTACAGCATAACAAGTGCATTAGTTGCATCATTGTAGTTATACCACAGTGCTGTACTTCAGATTAATTTATAGTGTTGGACAAACCTCTTCATCACTTGCACAGCTGACACTGCACAGCACCTTCTGTCCTTACATGGTTAAAAGATTATTCTGATCCTTGTTGACTTCTATTCACCAAGGACTGATCAACAGCTATTCGCAGGGCACATACATTATCGACTAACAACGTCTAATGTTGATCCATAACTCTGAGTCTCTGATTAACTGCACGCACATGTGCTTTGAAGGTTAAGGGGGAGTACCCATTATTAAACAACAAACACAAATATACGCACAGCAGTGTTGTCACAGATGACTTAAAAAAGTAATTTAATTACTGGTTACTGATTACACCTTAAAAAAGTAATCTAATTACTTTACTGATTCCTTTATTATCAAAGTAACTAAGTTACTTAAAAGTAACTTATCAGTTACTGTTTACCAATTTTTCTCCTTTTGCTGCCTCAAATAAAAATGACAACAGAAAAATGTCATCACATGTAATTGAATTTAACCCATAAGGCTTAATCTTTGAGTTAGCGGGGGTTTAATTAATCGATGGAGTTGATTTCAACCACCATTGACTTGCGCTAGCTTAGCCACTCCGGAGCCCTGAAACTAACAAATAACTGACAAACTGCAAGGAATTTGTTCAAATCAACTCCAACGACTAAATAAACCCCGCTAATTCCAAGATAAAGCCTAATGTCAAAAGTTCTGAACTTCCCCTTTAAAATAAAGACCTAGCTGTTAAAATATTGTCCATAAAAGTTGTAAAGCAATTAAACAAACAACAAAAATTAATAAAATGAACAAAAATCCCACAACGTACAGTTTTAATAATGGGTCAAAATCATTTTTCGAGCCGATCATGTGATTAGCATCTTTTGCTCTGCTTAGCCAAAACTACACCTGTGGAGGCAAGATGGATATTAAGAATTTCAGTAACTTAAGCTTTCAAACGCAACCAACAACAACTGAGCTTGTCAGTTTTATAGATATGTATATACACAGTATTGGCCAAAAATCTGGTGACACCTCAAAGGTGGATACTTTGAAGAGTGTAGAATATAAAACCTATTTTCAGTTATGTCACTTTATTTTGCCATTCCACATGTTCGTTCATAGTTTTTACATATTCAGAGAGGATTTACAATAGTAGTGAATATATATAAAACGCAAAAGTGATGCGGTGTGTCCAAACTTTTGACTTTTGTTTCAGAGTCATCAACATGCTTTGCCCCCTGTCCCACAAAAGTAAAACTCCGCCTATGGTTACAAACACTAACAATAAAATGTGCATAAAGGCTGGTTACAAACTGTAGAAGTGCTGGCTGTCTTGTGACCTGTAGGCTTTGGTCCGAGTTTTGTCCGTTGTGCTGTAATTCCAAGTGCTTCCTTGTTGAATTGGATTTAGAGTTTTTAGTGGCCGACAGTCTTTTTCAGCCAGCGTAAAGTTTGCAACGCACGGGGATATTTTTGTCATCTTTACTGGACAGAAATGTGAAGTAATTGCTATATTTCCAGTGAGCAAAGGCAGCCATTTGCGGTATATATCCTGCCTTTCACTGTTAGTATTCTGACAAGGCAGCGATGCCAGCGTGGCTATGTTGTTGACCGCCGTGGCAGACAAGACGATGAGAAAACGTGTGATGTCACTCCTAAACTCGAGCAATATTTTCTATTCAAATGCTCTTCGTAAATGACTACAATATTCTTCATTCTACATACATTATGAGGCAAAAACAAAATAGTAACGCACAGGCACTAAGGAAACTAACTTTATTTGGATTACTGGCTTGGAAAAATGAACGCGTTAGATTGCTCGTTACAGTAAAAAAGTAATCAGATTAAGTAACGCGTTGACAAAACCGATGCACAGGTAGAATAACCACCTGTCCAGTTTCAGGACAGACACTCAGACTTTTCATTGATGTGTCCGGCGTCCGGCACAACCCATTAGCCAAACGCTATTTGTCTGGCTTTGAAAGAAAATGGGGCGCATTTCAAATTATGTGACGCAACTCAGCCCCACGGTTGTCACAACTGGTCTGTGATTGGCCAAGAGTGGCTTCAGTTCCAAAACATCTTATATCCTTAGTTCAATAAAATGTAAACAAAGCTTCACATATGACAATTTGACGACATCTTTTCCTCACCGAGATGTTACAATAGTGCTAGCAAACATGCCATAACGGCAGGCATCTTTTAATATTGAATGGATAAAAGAACACAGTTTCCTCACAGAAAGCAGTCGAGACTTGTTCTACGGTGTCTGCACGCTTTGTCGGTGTGATGTGGACATGAGAAGCAGGGGTAAAGCAGTCATACAACATCACGCGGAGAGCGGGAAACATAAAAGAATGATGCGAGCAGCAGGTGTTTCAAGATTGAAAACATTTTTTCGAGAACAATCATCGCCTCTGGATAACAAAATAACTGCAGCTGAACATTGTAAAGTTGTTCCTCTTATAAAGGGTTCACTTCTTTTGAGCAGTTTAATGCTCACATTGTTTTTACACCAAAAATTCCTGTTAAGTATTTTGTTTGTTACAAATGTTCCTTGTTAATACCGTTGTTCTGCCAAAATAAGTGACACTGGTGAAACGTCTACCAATGGCGAATTTGACACCCTGAGTACTACCGTGCACTTTTAGCTTGTTTTCTTTAGATGCATACAGGAAGAAAGGACTGAAAAATGCCTTACGAAAAACATAATATTATCAAATTTGATTTGAATACGCTACGTGGCTAATGTGGTTAAAGGAGAAACACTGCTTTACAGCTTTTCTTGATTGCTAAAGCACAATTTCTAGATCTCTGAGCACAATGACCAGTTGCCTAAACACATTTATTAAATCAGGCAGCTATTTGGCTTAACAATAAACACATTTCACCTCAATCTCCGATTTCAGAAAACTCTAAACACATTTGCACTTCTCTAAACACATTCACACTTGCGCTAAACACTTTCGCACTTGCTAAAACACACTTTGCACAATCAGATGAACACATTCTCATTCACTGAACACATTTTGCTCACACAATGCAAAATGGTAGACTCAGACATCAAAAGTTGAACACAATGAAAGCACGGGCGTCATTGCTTAAACACGGTGACTCAAAATTGAAGACACGTCCTTCAACACCCAGCGTCTCCTCACATTCCTGGGAGAGCTACGAGACAACCTGATTGACCGTGAGCAGCAGAATTTGGTTCCATCACAGCCTCCTCCTATCTACTGTATGTCATCATCTGGGGTTTTTTTTGGTGGGTGGGGGTGTACATTTGTACAGGTCATCATCAATAAATGGGGTTCATTTTCCCTAAAAATAATCTGTGATATTGATTACTAAACAGATGTTAGTTTTTCTCGATTGCTAAAGCACAATTTCTTGATCTCTGAGCACAATGACCAGTTGCCTAAACACATTTATTAAATCAGGCAGCTATTTGGCTTAACAATAAACACATTTCACCTCAATCTCCGATTTCAGAAAACTCTAAACACATTTGCACTTTTCTAAACACATTCACACTTGCGCTAAACACTTTCGCACTTGCTAAAACACACTTTGCACAATCATATGAACACATTCTCATTCATTGAACACATTTTGCTCACAAAATGCTAAATGGTAGACTCAGACATCAAAAGTTGAACACCATGAAAGCACGGGCGTCATTGCTTAAACACGTTGATTCATAATTGAAGACAGTTTAGAATGTACAGTTTGCTGAAGGAGCCAAATGGCAACAGAATGAACAGAGGCAGTGTTCGTGTCAGAGGAGGGAGAGGAGCAGGCCGAGGAGGAGGGCGAGAAAGGAGAGGAGGAACTCAAAGAGGAAGAGCAAGACAACAGCATACAATCATCATAAATGAAATGCGAGCTACTGTCATTGACCATGTCATTGCCCATGGAATGTCAATGAAAGAAGTTGAGCTAAGAGTCCAACCCAACCTCAGCAGGTTCTCGGTGGCCACCATAATTCGAGCATTCAGACAACACAACAGGTATGTACTTTAGTTTCTTTGTCTAAATTTTTGCAGCCCACAACCTAAATTGTTTTCACCACAGAACCTTTTGCTTGGGGGCACTGGACATTTCCATTGATGTTTGAATTGTAGATTGTAAGTCTTTTTTTGAAGAGTGAATGCATATTTGTTTCTATAGGGTTGAAAGATTGCCACATCATGGTGGAAGGACTCCCCTATTCACAGCACATCAAGAGATCCTCATTGCAGACATGGTCCGGGAAAACAACATCATCAGACTCAGAGAAATAAAGGAGAGAGTCATAGCTGACAACGTCAATTTTGGAGGCATTGACAGAGTCAGCGTGGCCACCATAGACAGAGTCCTCCGTCGCCAGAAGCTACGCATGAAGCAAGTTTATAGAGTTACCTTTCAGCGTAACTCGGACAGAATCAAAGAGCTACGTTTCCAGTATGTGCAAGTAAGTCTACATACGGGTACGCAATGTTGATTGTTCACAGTATAGTGGGTGTACAAGCTCACTGTACTACACAGTAACCCACCGTGTACTGTAGAACTCCTTCTGTGACACTAACAATACTCCGTTCATTTCCACAGAGAATCTTGGGGTTGGACGCCATGATGAGACCTCATGAATACATCTTCCTGGATGAGGTTGGCTTCAACCTCACCAAGAGAAGGAGGAGAGGCCGTAACATAATTGGCCAAAGAGCAATAATGGACGTTCCTGGCCAATGTGGAGGGAATATCTCTCTATGTGCAGCCATGACCTCAGAAGGGCTACTCCACAGGCATGCGCTCCTTGGGTCCTACAACACCCAGCGTCTCCTCACGTTCCTGGGAGAGCTACGGGATATCCTAATTGACCGCGAGCAGCAGAATCTGGTTCCAGCACAGCCTCCTCCTATATATGTCATCATCTGGGACAACGTCAGCTTCCACCGCACCAACCAGATAAAAGAGTGGTTCAATATACACCAACAATTCCTCAATGTATGTCTGCAACCCTACTCACCTTTCCTCAACCCCATAGAGGAGTTCTTCTCATCATGGCGGTGGAAGGTGTATGACCGGGAACCGTTTAGTAGAGAGACTCTCCTCAGGGCCATGGATCTGGCCTGTGATGATGTGGGGGGTTACTCAGGCTGGGTCCGGCATGCCAGAGCTTTCTTCCCCCGCTGCCTGGCAAGGGAAAACATAGCCTGCAATGTGGATGAGGTCCTGTGGCCTGACCCCACCCAACGACGTGATGCGCAGGCCCGTGCACAGTCCCCTGCACAGGCCCCTGTACAAGGACCCCCACAGACCCCATAGTACCTCTTTACTGTACATAGAAAAGTTTGTGACATGTATCCCCATGTATGCTTTTGTTCTCTTTTGAAATATCTTTTTTTGGGGGGAAAAGTACGTTTGTACAGGTTGTCATCAATAAATGGGGTTCAATTCCCCTAAAAATAATCTGTGACTTACTATTGATTACTATACCAGTGCAGATGATGGGGTACTTAGAATATCACACCCTGAACATTGTGTTTTCAATTTTTATTGAAGTGTGCGATAGATATCTAATAGTGTTTACATTTTTGCAAGCTGTGAGGACCATTTTATTGTCAAAGTTTAGTGTTGGCCATAGGAGCAACAGTTTTGTGGTGAAAGTTTGGGTTTTGTGGTTGGAAGTTTGGATTTTGGAGTGAGTTTCGTTTTGCAAAGAGAATGCGAGTTTTTGTGGAGCTAGCTTAAGAAAAGTGTTTTGTGTTTAGAGTTTAGAGAAAACGGAGGGCATTTTCCTGAAATGTGTTCTGACATTCGAGAAAAACTGTATTACTACACAGATGATGGGGTACTTAGAACATCACACCCTGAACATTGTGTTTTTAATTTTTATTGAAATGTGCGATAGATATTGAATTGTGTTTAGATTTTTGCAAGCTGTGAGGACCATTTTGTTGTCAAAGTTTGGTTTTGCCCATAGGAGCAACAGTTTTGTGGTGAAAGTTTGGGTTTTGGAGTGAGAGTTTCGTTTTGCAAAGAGAATGAGTTTTTGTGAAGCTAGCTTGAGAAAAGTGTTTTGTGTTTAGAGTTTAGAGAAAAACGGATGGCAGTTTCCTGAAATGTGTTCTGACATTTGTGAAAAACTGTAAAGCTACTAAAAGAAAACACAATGCTTAACTCATTTTCTCCCAGTAACGTATAAATACATGCTATTTTTAATTG
The DNA here is from genome assembly GCF_030265065.1 of Corythoichthys intestinalis. Lineage (NCBI taxonomy): Eukaryota > Metazoa > Chordata > Actinopteri > Syngnathiformes > Syngnathidae > Corythoichthys > Corythoichthys intestinalis. Next base: position 13,339,900 of record NC_080404.1, read on the forward strand.
TTTCAGTGTCCCAAAAACGTATTTATACGTCTTTTACGTTTTTTTTCACAAGAGACATCTCTAGGTTTTGATGCAACTTTGCTCCAAAGCACAATGCTGAAAATCCATTTTAAAGCAATAAAACTGTTCACTAGAGGGCAGTAGCGCATTTGGTAAGACCCGCAACCCGATTCAACGGAATGAACGGCCGGGCAGCACAGCCGGGGCACCGGCAGAAGACGACAGAATTGAAGACCAGGATGCCAGGCGCAGCAAGTCCAAGCAAGACGGCCAGGAGGACATCTGGGACGCCATGCGACGAACGACCAAGTGCGACAACCAGGAAGATGTCCAGGATGCCAGGCGGCGGACGACCGAGCAGAACAACCGGTAGTACGCCTGGGATGCCAGGTGCTGGACGACCGAGCAGAACAACCTTGACCACCAGTGCAGCGGACAATGCCGTTGAGTCCATGCTGCTCGCCAAGCAGAGCCCACGTCGCCGTCCTCGGCCGCTCGCGTCCCCCGCACCCTCCAGTGTCCCGCGACTCAGCCGGAAAGGCGCACGGCCAAACCAGTTCCCCCCCAGGAACCCTAACCCCACACAAGTTCCCTAGACGAACTCCGCCACGAGGCAGTGTTCACCACAAAAGAAAGACTAAAAAAAATCCATCTTGATGAGACAATACAGGCAGTGACGAGGGGAAAGCCCACCCCGTCCGCCGAGACAGCCGCTGCGGCCACAACAGCACCATCTCCCAGCCCAACAGTCCATCCATGTGCAAATAAATTGTTATTTTGCTATTAAAAGCTCTATTTGTCTTGTTGTTTGTGTTATTTTGTAGAAGGAAAACATTATTCAGATGTTTGGGATGTCAAAAAATAGCTGTGTTAAAGTCAAAGTTATGTTTGAAATGTATACTTTTACAAAAAACTCAGTTTCTCTGGTTTTTCATCAGAAATTGGAAAATTGCTCAAACTAAGCTATTTTTAATGCTGATTTCTAAAGAATGGAAAAAGATATGAACTTTTTTTCCTGCTGATAATTTAATCTAATCTAATCTAATCTAATCTAATCTAATCTAATCTAATCTAATCTAATCTAATCTAATCTTTCTTTTGGTGGGTTCCATGTTTATATAGCAATAGAACAGAATTTTCTGTGGGCCTTGCAAAATCAGTCAAAATCCAGTAAAACGGCCGGGAGCGAAGGGGGTTGCACTGGTAAAAATGGCAGGGAGTGAATGAGTTAAAAAAAAAGTTGTCAGAGGAAAACACATGGAAAAAGTATTTTGAGGCAATGTAAAGCTTAAAAAGGACTCAATAAAAACGAAAATAATAGGTACTCACTGTGCAAGTGCACTGGGCATTGGTAGACGTTTTGCTGTGTCAGATATTTTGGCAGAACACCATTTCAAAGTAAGATTTGTTTTTGATCAAGTTGCAATTTGAAAACACGGTACTGTAAATAAAATAAATTGTCAAAAAATGTTGACCTTCAATTGAAATTTTCACTATTTAGTTACACAAATATGAGCTAGAAACCATGCAAAATTGTATTGTTGATGAAAATACACCGCATGTCTGTTTAAAAAAAAAAAAAAAATATATATATATATATTTTTTTATATAAAATATGTCCTCCATTTTGACCTTATGGAAGTGGTCACCCTACACTCAGGTGAGCATGAGTCTAAATTCTAATCAGGGAGCGCTCTCAAAGTCACGTTTCAGCAGGAGTTTCCTGAGTAATAACAGGTTTGATTTTTATAATATACCCCCACAGTTGAATATTTTCCTCAGTGTGATCTCGTTGACGCATGTAATACACAGAGATATCATCAAAGCCGGTTTGGATGGGATTCAAAGGGAAATGCAGACAATCTGCACCCCCTCCCTCTAACCCTAGGGAAGCAAAGTCATATGGGAGAGAATTTCGGCAATGTCTTTGAAGCCCGAGTAAATGAGGCTCTTTTGCTCATCAGGGAATGCAACAGGAAAAAAAAAAAAAAAAAAAGAGCAAGCAGATACCAGCAGGTAGATCATTTGGCAGCAAGGACAAGTGCTAAATCACTGTAGCAGTGTCTTGATCCAATACCTCATCTAAACATTCAAAGATGAGAGGTTAGATTATTGAGTGAGTGATGATACTTGTCTGAGTGTATAGTAATGGGAACACTGGAGAAAATAACTTACATCCATCTTTCATCTACTGTGCAGTTGTTGATGAGGTGTAGTCTATTCTTACCAGTCAATCACATGGCTAACCATCATAACCGTTCACATTTACATCTGTACATAATTTAGACTGCGATCACACTAACAGCCTTTGGCTTGTTTCAATCAAACACGTTTCTATTCCATCTGGGGACAGTCATCACATTTGCTGCTCTAACATTACTTGTATGCTTGTGGTAAGAAAGTGAGCACATAAAAAAATATCGACATTGAATTATATTGAACTTTGCATCTCACTTGATGAATTTAGAATATTGGCCATTTTACTGAACACCATTTGAAGCACATTTATTTGTCCATGGTTACAAACTATTCAAACAGTTGACATTATTTTACATTTAATGTCGGATTTAAAACAGTCAAGACCGTTCGGGCTCGGTCAAGTGACTCAACACCAAGGGGAAAAAAATCTCTGCCTGTTTAATTTAGTGTCATGTTTTCATGACTTTTCCTAAAACTGCTTGTTTTACCTAACTTTTTTTTTTTTTTTTTTAATTTTGATATCAATCCAAGAAAATGTTATACGAATATTATTTCAGCCTAAACGCATTCAAAAAAAGCACCCAGACATATTTTTGAAGACTGCTGTTCCAGTTACGCCCATCAGATGCCTCCTTTCCTCTCCCACAGGGAATGATGGCCTATCATTCAGTCTAAGTCTTGCCATCAGTCTTGACAAAGGAGACCAATTTTAGCCAGCAGAGTCGTCGCCTTTAAATCTGATAAAGGGTTCTGGCTAGCCATGAAAATACCTGCCTAACACCATCCACATGTTAAATGTTTTCTGTGGGTGCTGGGGTATGTAGGTTAGTGTTGCACCGATACCATTTTTTGGCCCCGATACCTGGCTGTGCAGTATCGGCCGATACCAATACATTACTGATACCACTCCGTTTATACACTCACCGGCCATTTTATTAGGTACACCATGCTAGTAACGGGTTGGACCCCCTTTTGCCTTCAGAACTGCCTCAATTCTTCGTGGAATAGATTCACAAGGTGCTGGAAGCATTCCTCAGAGAGTTTGGTCCATATTGACATGATGGAATCACACAGTTGGTGCAGATTTGTCGGCTGCACATCCATGATGCGAATCTCCCGTTCCACCGCATCCCAAAGATGCTCTATTGGATTGAGATCTGGTGACTGTGGAGGCCATTTGAGTACAGTGAACTCATTGTCATGTTCAAGAAACCAGTCTGAGATGATTCCAGCTTTATGACACGGCGCATTATCTTGCTGAAAGTAGCCATTAGAAGTTGGGTACATTGTGGTCATAAAGGGATGGACATGGTCAGCAACAATACTCAGGAAGGCTGTGGCATTCCAACAATGCTCAGTTGGTACCAAGGGGCCCAAAGAGTGCCAAGAAAATATTCCCCACACCATTACACCACCACCACCAGCCTGAACCCTTGATACAAGGCAGGATGGATCCATGCTTTCATGTTGTTGACGCCAAATTCTGACCCTACCATCCGAATGTCGCAGCAGAAATCGAGACTCATCAGACCAGGCATGGTTTTTCCAATCTTCTATTGTCCAATTTCAATGAGCTTGTGCAAATTGTAGCCTCAGTTTCCTGTTCTTAACTGAAAGGAGTGGTACCCGGCGTGGTCTTCTGCTGCTGTAGCCCATCTGCCTCAAAGTTTGACGTACTGTGCGTTCAGAGATGCTCTTCTGCCTACCTTGGTTGGAACAGGTGGTTATTTGAGTTACTGTTGCCTTTTTCTATCAGCTCGAACCAGTCTGGCCATTTTCCTCTGACCTCTGGCATCAACAAGGCATTTCCGCCCACAGAATTGCCGCTCACTGGATAGTTTTTCTTTTTCGGACCATTCTCTGTAAACCCTAGAGATGGTTGTGCGTGAAAATCCCAGTAGATCAGCAGTTTCTGAAATACTTAGACCTGCCCTTCTGGCACCAACAACCATGACACGTTCAAAGTCACTCAAATCACCAACTGTGTGATGCCATCATGTCAATATGGACCAAACTCTCAGAGGAATGCTTCCAGCACCTTGTTGAATCAATGCCACGAAGAATTGAAGCAGTTCTGAAGGCAAAAGGGGGTCCAATCCGTTACTAGCATGGTGTACCTAATAAAGTGGCCGGTGAGTGTATAAACGGAGTGGCCGGTGTGTATATATATATATATATATATATATATATATATATATATGTGTATATATATATATATGTGTGTATATATATATATATATATATATATATATATATATATATATATATATATATATATATATATATATATATATATATATATATATATATATATATATATATATATATATATATATGTGTATATATATATATATATGGTGGAAAAACACTCAAGTACTTGAAGTTCCGCTCTGAGACCCCCAATTTGGCCAAATTTAAAAATTGTCCGATATGCATGTGTGATACATCATTGGAAAGCTTAAAATCTAAATTTTTCTGCGGGAAGAAAAATTTTGGAGAGCAGCGCATTTAAAAAAAAAAAAAAAAAGATTTTTAAACAGCAAAACATTATATGGAGGTGAGCGCACGCAAGAGCAAAATTACAGACGCCATGACTTTAACGAGATACTATCATGTCATTACCTTGTTTCCATCCAAAAACTCCTTGTCGCATGTATCACTGAGTGTCAAGACACAGCTGTGAATGGCCACAGCTGGATATTTTGGGATTTTATGGGTGAAACATGATAATATAACAAGGGTCTCGATGCAGAAATCGCAGACATCAAGGAGTGGTCGAGATTTTCTTTTTCGTATAGTTACCCATTTAAACTTTTTTTTTCAATTGTTCTTTGTTTGGATCAATTATTCATCGTCTAACATATCGGGGAAAATGCGACAGTAACAAAAAAATACAATTTAGTGATAGTTAAGAGGTAGATATCTGTGACTTTTTTAAAGATGCCATTTTTGTCATTGTGACGTAATTTGTTTAAAAGTTTCAAATATGCGAGTGAATAATTTTTTAAAGTTTTTTTTTTTTTTTTTTTTTAAACAAAATATTATACATCAATTAATGTTTGTAAGCTTAAAATGATAGACATTTTGAATAAAAAATATAATTACCTGTTTCCATGGCTGGGTTGAAACAAAAAGGGTTGTGCGATGTCTGTAAATGAGGATTACCAGGGTAAAACGGGCAAATTTAAAATAGTTCGGGGGCTTAATGTACCATGAATCTGCTATGGCAGCATATGGACATATTGTTCTATCAAACACAACAGTTGTTTTGGCTTAAAATAAAGCAGTTTCTTTTAAAGAGGAGTGCAAGAGCAGAAACTTTATACATATTATTTATACATATTTATACATATTAGTGAGTTTACATATTATGAGTGTGTTTTGTCCCTAGATTGACGTCTTAGATCCCTGTTTACTGGTCCATCTATTGTACTTCACAGTCATTTGAGTGCTTGCTTCACAACATACGAGACCTCTGATAGTTTGTATATTGTGCCTAAATATTGCCATCCAGTGTATTTGTTGAGCTAAATGAGAGCTAAACGAAATGTTTGAATAGAGTTTGACCAAAGTCTGAGTAAGGTTTATGTGTATTTTGCATACGTAGGTATTTTGACTGGGAATGCCAGGTCTCTTTGCATTGTTGTTTAACTGTGTGAGAATAGGGCCTCATTAATACAGATTGAAGTGCTTTTCTTTTAGTGAAAACTATTTTTTTTTGACAGATAGGAATATTATTTTTGTTGTGTTTTCACTGAATGATACTTATGTTTGTTGTCAAGGAGTGGTCGAAGCTTATGCCAATAAACGGCACGGTCCAATGAACGCCTGTGTCCACTCGCCTTTCTCTGCCTCTTATGTAGCTCTCAGTGTGCAAAAAACGGCGTCAGTGTAATCTGTTTGAGGCAATGCATGAGCGGGTCACTCCGCGCATGCGTTAAATGCGTCAAATATTTTAACGTGACTAATTAAAAGAAATAATTACCGCCCGTTAACGCGATAAATTTGACAGCACTAAATTTGACAGCACCAAATTTTTTTTTTTCTTTTTCAAAGAGCTACATACTTGGATGCGAAATCATTGCTTCATGGCTTTGTCAGACTACTGCTTACCTTTGCGAAACAGGAAAAAGACTAATACAAAGTAAATCCAGTCGAACTTTTTTATTGCATACCTGGTATGGGTGACAATAGCTGAACAATCCTTTGGCTCTCAAAGACCAAAATAGCGCTAAATTTGTATTGTATGTATAATACTAGCACAACAGTAAGAAAGTAAAAATACATTCATAATAATAAACTCTGAGTGAACTGAATAAACTTTTTTAAACCTCTCAAAGGCCAAACAGTGCAACTTTCATGAAATTATAAGTAATAATAATTTGACCACAGCATATTTTATCTCTATTTGCCTCCCTCTTTGTGCACCAGCAAAAACATAACTCCATCTCGAGCAACGCGCAAATGCAAACAGCGCGCACACACACCTTAGCCAATTAGTTTACTTTGCTTACTTCTACAGCACTTTTGTAACAGGTCCCAAATTACTGCAGCATTTCTTTCAGTAAAAGACAAGAAAAGTAAAGTACCTTTGACTCTGGGATGCTCCAGTTGAGCAGCAATGTCTTGGCCGGTGTGTGTGATCCCTTGGATTCATTCGCATGAAGTACTACACTTTCCAGTCGGCTGTCAAGCTAAGCAGGGAAAGTTGGGAGACTTGGCTGCTCCAGGCGTTGGTTGAAATGCTTTTGGCTTAGGTACTGCATGAGCCATAAAAAGCAGGATTCTCACGCTTTCACCGAATGCAATGGGCAGTTACAGACAACAGTCATTTCGGGGATTTTTTCAGACATCTGTCTTGCTGCCTCACTCTTCTCGTCCCACTGCCCAGGGTTTGTTGCTGCGGTCCATCCCCAGCCATTGTACTCGATGCTGAAATATTCCAAAACATTTTCTTCTCCTACTCCTAGTTTGTTTTTCCTCCATATGAAAAAGCTGCCCCGGCATTAGTTAAGAGCAACTATTGGCCAGCTCACATTGGTCTGGAGCAGGTCAATAGGGATAGCTGCTTGGCATGCAAATTAATCACGTGTGATCACACAACAGTGTAGTGAGTGTCAGGAGAAAAAAGGCTGCGCCCTGTTTGTTGGTACTCGCCGATATTTCTGGCCGGATTGCCCCCCGCCCGCTTCGGATACTGGCATCGGTATCGGTGCATCAGTAGTGTAGGTGTGGAGGGCATGTCTTTGCACGTTTGTAGGACAGGCTCGCACAGTGATTCTGGCTACGGAGATTGGGAGGCCTTTCAATCGCATTACTAAAACAACAATGATCATGACTTAATAACCTTGATGAGGGCACTTGCTTGGTTAAAAGGGCAAGACCCAGTGCCTGAGCATCATCTGGCGTCTATGTGTTCAGTTTTTGTTTGATACTGATAGCTCTGCAAGCCTGACAAGGATGAGTGGTGGTGAAAATGAATGAATGATGAACTAATGTATTTTTCGTCTCTTGAACTGTATATAGCTATCGATAACAAACATCTAAATATGCACACATAATCATTGAAGCAAGAGTCAATAAATTACATTCTTGATGGCAGAATTTTTTCAAGGTTTAAAAGCTGTTTATGATGCTTTAAACTACATCTTATTGGAAAAAAAACTACAAATAGTAAAAATGTAAGTGCTATAGACAAGTTTCCGACGTACTTCCGCTTTACTTTCGCATTTCTGCTGGGGACTTCGTTGTACACTTTCTCTGACCAAAACAACAATGGAGCTGGAGTGGAATCACTCATCAAAATCCCTCAAAAAAGACAATGTGGAAATACAGCATCCATCTGCCTTCATCACGACATGGGAGGACAGCATGACAAAATGGCTAAGAGTCGCTACAAGTCACAGGCTTCCTATGGATTGACAATATCGTTCGAAAAATCCAAACTGGAACCATAATCGAGAAAAAAACCCACTTCCTCCTCCATTGTGCTCAATGTTAAATTAGCTCAAATCGTTACTTTGGTGATGTCATCACAAAGATGGAGGCACTGGAGGGCCATGATGACAGAAGAAGCAAAAGGGCAGATTTGAAGATGGATTTCTCATCATCACGCCATGCCCAATTGTTTCATATACAGAGGCGCAAATAAGTATTTAGTCAACCACAAATTGTGCAAGTTCTCTTACTTGAAAAGATTAGAGAGGCCTGTAATTGTCAACATGGGTAAACCTCAACCATGAGAGACAGAATGTGGAAAAAAAAGCAGAAAATCACATTGTTTGATTTTTAAATAATTTATTTCCAAAATAGAGTGGAAAATACGTATTTGGTCACCTACAAACAAGCAAGATTTCTGGCTGTCAAAGAGGTCTAACTTCTTCTAACGAGGTCTAACGAGGCTCCACTCGTTACCTGTATTAATGGCACCTTTTTTAACTCATTATCGGTATAAAAGACACCTGTCCAAAATATCAATCAGTCACACTCCAAACTCCACTATGGCCAGACCAAAGAGCTGTCGAAGGACACCAGAGAAAAAATTGTAGACCTGCACCAGGCTGGGAAGACTGAATCTGCAATAGGTAAAAGGCTTGGTGTAAAGAAATCAGCTGTGGGAGCAATTATTAGAAAATGGAAGACACACAAGACCACTGATAATCTCCCTCGATTTGGGGCTCCATGCAAGATCTCACCCCGTGGCATCAAAATGATAACAAGAACGGTGAGCAAAAATCCCAGAACCACACGGGAGGCCCTAGTGAATGACCTACAGAGAGCTGGGACCACAGTAACAAAGGCTACTATCAGTAAGACAATGCGCCGCCAGAGACTGAAATCCTGCACTACCAGACGTGTCCCCCTGCTGAAGCCAGTACATGTCCAGGCCCGTCTGCGGTTCGCTAGAGAGCATTTGGATGATCCAGAATAGGACTGGGAGAATGTGTTATGGTCAGATGAAACCAAAATAGAACTTTTTGGTAGAAACACAGGTTCTCGTGTTTGGAGGTAAAAGAATACTGAATTGCATCAGAAGAACACCATACCCACTGTGAAGCATGGGGGTGGAAACATCATGCTTTGGGGCTGTTTTTCTGCAAAGGGACCAGGACGACCGATCTGTGTAAAGGAAAGAATGAATGGAGCCATGTATCTTGAGGTTTTGAGTGAAAATCTCCTTCCATCAGCAAGGGCATTGAAGACGAGACGTAGCTGGGTCTTTCAGCATGACAATGATCCCAAACACACAGCCAGGGCAACAAAGGAGTGGCTTCGTAAGAAGCATTTCAAGGTCCTGGAGTGGCCTAACCAGTCTCCAGATCTCAACCCCATAGAAAATCTGTGGAGGGAGTTGAAAGTCCATGTTGCCCAATGACAGCCCCAAAACATCACTGCTCTAGAGGAGATCTGCATGGAGGAATGGGCCAAAATACCAGCAACAGTGTGTGAAAAGCTTGTGAAGAGTTACAGAAAACGTTTGGCCTCCATTATTGCCAACAAAGGGTACATAACAAAGTATTGAGATGAACTTTTGGTATTGACCAAATACTTATTTTCGACCATGATTTGCAAATAAATTCTTTAAAAATTAACGTTATTTTCTGTTTTTTCCCCCCACATTCTGTCTCTCATATTTGAGGTTTACCCATGTTGACAATTAAAGGCCTCTCTAATATTTTCAAGTGGGAGAACTTGCACAATTAGTGGTTGACTAAATACTTATTTGCCCCACTGTAGTTGAATGGTCTCAATATATGATTTTAATTCAAACGGTATTGCTATTTAAGACTTCATTCCTGTGTCCTATACATTTTAAATCAAGCAAAATTGCTTCTATAAATGAATATATTTGACAGACATTTTCATAGCAGTGCACTCCGGAAACTGTATAAGCACTGTACTTTCTTCAACCAACTGTTTTTATTAGTCTTTTCAGTTGCATCTAATTCTGAATATCCTCTTCCTATTATTCATCCATGTGACATTTGGTGTAATTAATTCGAGTGAACCTTCTATTTCTGGCAGCCCTGTCTCTTCTGACAAGCAGTTGCTTCAGTTTTATCACCTCTTTCTAACGACTCCCTCACACAATGAGTGCTTCAGGACAATGGAATTGGCTTTTAATTTGGGTGAAGAACTCCCACCAATTGAGAATGCACTTTGTTTTACTGTGAGAACTTCTATTAAAAATATTATTTGGTAGTGTTGTGTATTTTTTGGGAGTCTGTCGGGGTTTCTTAAAGACTCTCCGACCGGCCACCAAGATGAAGTGATGTAGAAATGAAAAGAAAGTACACGATTGTTCTCGTTGAACAAGCGGAGGCTTTATTTACACAGAAATCTTGTGTCTCCTCATAAACCCAAACCAAAAAGCTGCATCATCACCCCAATCCAAATTTTTTTTGTATACCCCTGAGAACTTTCTTTGTTTCTGCTACCTGGCCAGTAAAGCCTCAAGAGGTGGGGGTGGCCCTGCTGTGCAGCCAATGGAGCTACCGGCGGAATGCTGGATGTCCCTGCTACAATGTCACTCTATGTAACGTCACACGTTTACAGATAGTACGTCTGTAAAGACAATTTACTAAAGAGATAACTGTACAGAATAGTAATTGGTATACATGTTTACAGATAGCTCATGTCTGTAAAGACAATTTACTAAAGAGATACCTGTACAGAATAGTAATTGCTGAATACCTCTGTTCAGATACTACTAGTTTGAGGGGCCGTTTAAATGGTGACTCTTCGACAAAAAAATTCAAATTTGCATTTATAGACCCTATTCACCAACGTCACAGAATGATGTGTCACTGTATCCGGCCGCCATATTGTCCGTCATTGTTTATCCGTATTCTGAATGGTTTCAATTTGTCGTGCAATTTATAGTGCAATTCATGGAAGCCTCGGTGCTTTCAGACACTGTAAACTCATTGGATGCGTTGCAAAAAAGGAGTTATGTGAAAAAGCTTCAGTCTATCCATTCGCCAGATCCATATTTGATGCCTAAATCGATATTTTTCGACCCTCTGTCTTCGCCCTCTCTGCCTGACATCTGCTACCCTGATATCTCTAACTATCTTGTCCACACAAAATCAGCCTATTCTCACGAAAGTTTGAAAAATTTTAAGAGCAGCACTCTAAGCAACATTACCCCGTGTGACCCTTTACTTCCAATTTTCTAAAATGGCGACAATCAATAGAAAAAAAAGTTGACTGCGATGGCCGACGCTTCAAGGATAGGTGGATATTGGACTATTTCTTCAATAAAACACGCAACAACTGTGTCTGCCTCATTTGCAAAGAGACAGTCGCTGTTTTCAAAGAGTTCGATGTGACGCGATAATGATATTACCGAACAAGACACGCTGACATGTAGGACAACATTACAGGGAAGATACGCAGCGAGAAATTATGGCAACTTGAAGCTAGTTTAATTTCACAGTAGCAGTATTTTGCAAGAGCCCGAGTGTCGAAAGAGAACGCCACAAAGACGAGACTGTTGAAATTATGAATTTCAAAAAATAATAAAGCAAATGTGACACACAGAAGGTCTTGCTAAAATTTGTTTAAATATATTGTTCTATGTAAATCAGCCAAGGTAGCCCCCCGCATTTTTACCACACCAAATCTGGCCCCCTTTGCAAAAGGTTTGGACACACCTGTATAACTGATGATCTGTAGACGAGGCCAGCTTCTTTCACTTGGTACCAGCTAAATATTATTCAAAATGTAATGATGGTGGAAGAAATAAGCATCTTGAATTTGAAACTGTATGTTGTCGGCGATTAGCCTCGCAATGATCTTAATTGTGGTTGTCAGCCCAAAACCCTCTAAATATATATTAAATGCATATTACCAGATATAAAATGACTACTACATAATCTGTGGTAATCATTTGGAGCCCAGTTTTCTCGTCGAATTGCAGCAGTCCATCTCGCTCTCCTCTCCGGGTCTCTCGGAATACAGTAGAACTTCAAGTCTCTCCGTCTATCTTCTCTGTTATTGCAACCAACCGCCACACACGCCTTTACCATTTTGATTATTAATGTTAACGAGCAGAAAAACACGCCATAATAGGAGGAATTTATATAGCGGTAATGCGTCAACACGACGATTTGACGGACAATATGGCGCGGAGGCGTGGTTGTGACGTCATGTGAGTAGGGTCTATATGGGCCCGTCTCCATTCGAACAATGTCGCAATTCCGCATGAAAACGATGTAGTATTCATGCCAAGCCCTAGGCGGAAGTGCAGATTTACAAGGTGACAGCGAATGATGCACTTTGACCCCACCAAGCTCCTCAACCCGGAAGAAAATATGCCCGCCCACTCGAAGCAATGGCATTTTTCTTTTGTTCAAAAAGGCACAAAAATGGAAACATTCAAAATATTTTAATTTTTAAAAATTATTAAAACTGTAAATTAAAGCCAACATACCACAACAAACCATATTTGCTGACATTATCGGCGCGGTCTCGCGCCGCGGGAGCCTTTGATATGCATGCGGAGCAAGCCCCCCTCAAGCCCCCCTCAATCGCCTGCAATCGCATTCTTCCACTTTGGAGGCAGGATTCAGAATTTTTCGTCTTCACTGACACTATATGCACGCGAGGCCATTTCGCTACTCAGTCATTGCGTCTTTGTGTCGCAGAGTCGCCATGTAAACTGCCCCTGAGACAATACAAGAAGTGTGCAGATGAGACTTTCGGTAAACATTCTTGACTTGTAAAACAACTTGCAAGACTCCAGGCTAATATTTTTTACTTGGAGCACTGTGGCCCCCAACTTAAAATTTAGGGTTGCAAGCAGAAGATTCAGGGACGCACACTCTGACATACAAAGTTTTGCCCTAATTTTCAGTTTAATCGATAAATACTTTCAAAATAAATGAATAAAACAACAAACTTGGGAATCTATATTTCATTCTCTATCAGCTCTATCACCAGTATACTGCTTTGGGGAATTTTGTTGACACTCGCCAACACGGAAATTGACATCCACACGTCACACTTTGTCAACATGGAGGAGTATGTCATTTTAGCAATGTGCGACCAGCACATAATTCATGATGCCCTAGCAATACTTTTGTGACATACATTCACTGGCCACTTTATTAAATACACCATGCTAGTAACGGGTTGGACCCCCTTTTGCCTTCAGAACTGCCTCAATTCTTCGTGGCATGGATTCAACAAGGTGCTGGAAGCATTCCTCAGAGAGTTTGGTCCATATTGACATGATGGCATCACACAGTTGGTGCAGATTTGTCGGCTGCACATCCATTATGAGAATCTCCCGTTCCACCACAAAGATGCTCTATTCGATTGAGATCTGGTGACTGTGGAGGCCATTTGAGTACAGTGAACTCATTGTCATGTTCAAGAAACCAGTCTGAGATGATTCCAGCTTTATGACATGGCGCATTATCCTGCTGAAAGTAGCCATCAGAAGTTGGGTACATTGTGGTCATAAAGGGATGGACATGGTCAGCAACAATACTCAGGTAGGCTGTGGCATTCCAACGATGCTCAATTGGTACCAAGGGGCCCAAAGAGTGGCAAGAAAATATTCCCCACGCCATTACACCACCACCACCAGCCTGAACCATTGATAAAAGGCAGAATGGATCCATGGTTTCATGTTGTTGACGCCAAATTCTGACCCTACCATCCGAACGTTGCAGCAGAAATCGAGACTCATCAGACCAGGCAACATTTTTTCCAATCTTCTATTGTCCAATTTCGATGAGCTTGTGCAAATTGTAGCCTCAGTTTCTTGTTCTTAGCTGAAAGGAGTGGCACCGGGCGTGGTCTTCTGCTGCTGTAGCCCATCTGCCTCAAAGTTCGACGTACTGTGCGTTCAGAGATGCTCTTCTGCCTACCTTGCTTGTAACGGGTGGTTATTTGAGTCACTGTTGCCTTTCTATCAGCTCGAACCAGTCTTGCCATTCTCCTCTGACCTCTGGCATCAACAAGGCATTTCAGCCCACAGAACTGCCTCTCACTGGATATTTTTTCTCTTTCGGACCATTCTCTGCAAACCTAGAGATGGTTGTGCGAGAAAATCCCATTAGATCAGCAGTTTCTGAAATACTCAGACCAGCCCTTCTGGCACCAACAACCATCCCACGTTCAAAGTCACTCAAATCACCTTTCTTCCCCATACTAATGCTCGGTTTGAACTGCAGGAGATTGTCTTAAACCATGTCTAAATGCCTAAATGCACTGAGTTGCCGCCATGTGATTTGCTGATTAGAAATTAAGTGTTAACGAGCAGTTGGACAGGTGTACCTAATAAAGTGGCTGGTGAGTGTAATAAATAAGCTGAAGTATGGGAAGTTGTCGCTCAGAAAAGACCGGAAATTTTAAAATACCCTCCAAATTCATAGATAATTTGAGATGAGCCATCACGTACAGTCAGAGGCCGGTGTGTGTCGCTTGCCGCTGCAGTCGCATCACGCCCCATGTGTTGGCTTTCAGCTCAATGGCGATGACTTCCGCATTTCACCATCGCTCATCGCCTCCTGTGTGTTGAGCCCGAGACTTATTAACCCATCGGCCTCCTTTGAAACAGTGCCAGGAGTTTTGTTGAAAAGAAAGTACTCACTTATTGTCTTTTTTGCCACTGTTCGCAAGTGCTGTCAAGTTTCCCGCTACCCCAATTATAACCCGCTCCACACATTGTCCATCTCTACCTTCTTATTATCCTGTTGTATTTACCCTTGGCAAAACAGCCAAGCCGTTACATTCTCAGATTTAACCATGAAGGAGTTTTTCAGGAACAACAACAACAAAAAAATCCTGCAATGTTAGTGGTCGCGCATGATGCGAGTAGATTAAAAAAAATACTCGTACTGGCTCTAGTTTTAGTAGCAAAATGCGACCATTTGGTCGCAGTCTGGAGCAATGACTTGAATGTATAGTTTTAGCTCAAAGTCTTAAGTTTGTAAAAGTGAGCAATACCAAACTACAATGATTTTTCTTTTCTTAATTATGGATTAATTAATTTCTCAAATTCACTCCTGATACTGCAGACCCACAGGGCTCTATCCCACACTAAATACTCAATTTTTGAACTGTAGTGCTCAATTTAATATGCCAGTGTTCCTAGAGCCTGATAAGGCTCATCCTTGGGTAGTGCACAGGAAAAGTGAGGGAACATAATTAATTGGATCCTGGCATCATTTCCATTATCAGAAATGCCCTAAGATGTACAGTGAGGAGCAGAAGTATTTGCACCCCATGTGATTTTGCAAGTTTACCCAATTAGAAAATAGGTAGAGGTCTGATATTTCAATCATAGATGCATTTCCACTTAAAGAGACAGTGGTTCTCGTGGACAGGGCCTCGCCTGCGGGAGCCTGCCTCTTAACTCATGCACTCATCACTGTAAATAACTTGCTACCTACATACTCATTCATGCTTCCAGGGAGAGTCGGAACAGGTCCAGGGACAGTCCTGGGCCAGCTCCCCCTTGATTTTAATGCATCTCACACCGAGGCTGTGGAACGGCTGGGACATGTTAGGGGGACGACAGCCGGGCATGTCCTATTTTAATTCATACACTGTAACACCCTCCCCACACAATCCCATCACGGTGCTGGGTAATGGCTGCCAGTCGGGGACCTGGAAGCCATAAAAAAGGGCGATCGGTGGTTCCAACACTTTTTCTCTATGGTGTGGCTTCCAGGGCGTGGCCTCCTCTCTGCCTGGGTTGCCGGCCGCGGGGGTCGGGGCTTCGATCCTGCACCGCCCTGCAGCAGCTTCTCGGCACTCTCCTGCTTCCGCCTCCCCTCTCATTTTTGCCTGGGTATCCTCCCTGTGCTCTGGCGCGGGTCGTTGGCCGTGTGTCGGTGGGTCGGCAGGGCATCATCTGCTCCGTGTTGGGATCCTGTCCTGCTCTGGGCTTAGTGGGCCATGGGGGTCCCAGGGTGTGCTGTGTCAGTTGGGGGGCTGCAGCGGTGGCTCGTGGGCCAGTTGGGGGTTGGTGTGAGGGGGCGGTGGCAGTGCCCCTCATCCCATCCCTGAATGCAGTTTGATGGTGCCACGGA
Organism: Corythoichthys intestinalis; assembly: GCF_030265065.1. Lineage (NCBI taxonomy): Eukaryota > Metazoa > Chordata > Actinopteri > Syngnathiformes > Syngnathidae > Corythoichthys > Corythoichthys intestinalis. The sequence goes on from NC_080404.1 coordinate 13,356,147, forward strand.
TGGCCCAGGAACCAACCCTGCATCCCGGGGGGATGACGGCGGCCCTCTTGCTGGCGTTGCTGGAGAAGGATGGCCTGCTCTGGCTCGTTCCTCCCCGATAGGCTGGGGAAGGGCTGTGGCCATGGGGCGGCTCCTGCGCAGCATTTCCACCAATCTGCAGGACTATCACATGTCTGATGGGATTCACGAATGACTAGGTGCAAATAAGGCCAAGTTATGGTTCCAGGTCAGATCTGCGCCGTCAAGGAAGACCCGATTTACGACCCTTCGCCGTAGCCTCTTTTGCTCCCTCTCAATTTTCTGAATTTGCCTCGCATCAACGCGTGTGACTTGGTGGAAATGGACTGTGATTAGTCCGCTCAACTGTTGTTTCCGGTTCAGCGCAAAATTGCCATTGTCAAACATGATTTTTCTACACGCAAAAATGAACCAAACCGACGAGAGTATCAACGAAGAGCAAGTACAACAATTTCTCCAATGTCTCGTCAAGACATTATGAAGATTGCCAAATGGCAAGCAACCCGTGGGAGGAGATTGCTGAAAATACCGGGCTGGAGGCCAGCCAGCGAATGAATAAAAAAATTGAAGGACCACGGAGACAAGTATTTGTGTGTTCGGAATCGAATGGCCACACGACCCAGTCGACCAAAAACTGCCAGCTTTTTATCGTCGTATTTTTGGTTGGTGCACTTCATTATTTATTGTGTACCTATATTTGCTTTGAGTCTGTGACTTATTTACGTGTCACACTTCAAGTCTATGAAGAATAAAGCATAGGTTTGGTGTCAAAAGAGTTGTTTTGATATTTAATTTTCAACAACAGATATTTCACACTCGATACATCATCACTGATTGAGATTGGCTCGGTGCTTTTATGATAACGTGTTTACCACCGAGGCTTACAACGCAGTTTGGGAAGTTCCATAGCCGCCAGAAATCTGCTATGGCTTCACAATAGCTGGTTGTAGGACACGGCAAAAAATAGGGCTGGAGGGCTTTGCAGACCTCGGACAAAACGCTGGACGCAGTGCTCGACGCCAGTTTGAAGCTAGCCGCCACAGCATGCTTGTTTCCACCCGAGGCTAGAACTCTCTATGTGGCATTAGAAGTCGGACAGACCGCCTCGAAACCGTCTTGTGCGTCGCCTGCGCCTCAACATTTGTATTTTTAACTTTTATCCATTGTTGATGAGCTGAAGATTCACATTCAAGCGTTCCATCTTGCCTTGTTTATTTATTTTTTTTCTCCGTTAAACTAGACAAGAGGCCATCTTGCCTTGTTTATTTATTTTTTTCTCCATTAAACTAGACAAGAGGAAATCAACAAGCATGCCCCAAAACCGTACAAATATAACGCCACACTCCTGTAGTGGCTTGGCGGTGAATTACAGAGCAACGCGTTCCCTCACCGCAAAACTATCGAATGCTCATTGACGCCATAGTCACTTCGCCGTCACCGCAACGCATGAGCATAGCTCAGGCTTGTAGACACACTCAAGTAGAGAAACTTGGTGTCATGATTAGCGATCAGGCAGCATAGAATAGGATTCCAACATATCCACACTCCCAAGGCTTTCAAACAAATACGGGGTTGTACACCTCACATGGATGATTTGTATACACTTTGCCCCTCCCAATCACTTACCTTTCAGACTCCCCACCCCACCCCCCTCCATTTTCTCCTTGGCCATCAGGCCCCCCACATGGTGTCAATCGGAAATACAGCTAGCTAACCACAGCACCAACAAATTCATAGTTAGTGTAGGTGTTCAATTTTATTTTTTTTTGTTTTTGTTTCTGCTTCTTCTGTCTCTCTCTCCTATTCTCTTTTTTTCTTATTTTCTTTTTTTCTTTCTCACCATAACCCGTTCCTGTTCGCTGCATTTTGGGAGTATGAGACATAATCTAAAAAAAAATAAATAAAATCCGGAGCTCACATTGAATCATTTTTCTAAAATTATTTATTTGTAATTTACTGGAGTTCATAACTATTTGTACCCCTGAGAATCAGTAATAATTATGACACTCAAAGACTTGTCAGTCTACCTTAAAAAAAGTTCACCCACCAGCCCACCCGTTTGAGGTCATTATTGTGAACTGTGCACCTCACGGTCAGTTATAATTCAACTGCTACCATGGCCAAGAGCAGAGAGCTTTCAAAAGACACCAGAAAAAAATTGTTGAGCTCCACAATGCTGGACAAGTCTATGGGACAATTGGAAAGCAGCTTGGTAAGAATAAATCAACAGTTGCAGCAATTGTTAGAAAATGGAAAAGGCTATACATGACTGATAATCTACCGTGGACTGGGGCTCCATGTAAAGTCTCTCCTCGCGGGACATCACTCATGATGAAAAAAGTGAGGGCTCAGCTTAGAACTTCACGGCAGGAGCTGGTCAATGACCTGAAGAGAGCTGGATCCACAGTTTCAAAGGCTACTGTCAGTAGAACACTAAGGTGCAATGGTTTCAAATCATGCATTGCTCAGAAGATTCCTCTGTTGAAGCCAATACATGTGAAGGCCCATCTGAAGTTTGCCAGGGACCATCTGAATGATGAAGAGGGCTCAGGGAGAAAGTCATGTGGTCAGATGAGACCAAATTAAAAGTTTTTGGTGTAAACTTTGCTGGTCGTGTGTGGAGGAAAAAGAAGGATGAGTACAATCCCAAGAACACCATCCCCACTGTGAAGTATGGAGGTGGAAACCTCATGCTTTGGGGATGCTTTTCGGCAAAGGGGACAGGAAGACTGTACTGTATATAGCAGGGGATGAATGGTGTAATGCATCGTCAGATTTTGAGCCTCAACCTCCATCCCTCAGTCAGAGACTTGAAGATGAGATGTGGCTGGACCTTCCAACATGACAATGATCTGAAGCACACAGCCAAGCTGACCAAGGACTGACTGCGTAAAAAGCATATCAAGGTTCTGGAGTGGCATAGCCAGTCTCCAGACCTCAATCCAATAAAAAATCTTTGGATGGAGCTGAAACCTTGTGTGCCTCAACGACTGCCCTGAAACCTGACAGATGTAGAGAAAATTTGTGTGGAATAATGGGCCAGAATCCTTGTTTCCTGATGTGAAAATCTGGTAAAGAACTACAGAAAGCGTCTGACCTCTGTAATTGCAAACGGAGGCTTTTGCACTAAATATTAGCACTGGTTTTCCCAGGGGTACAAATACTTATGATCCCCAGGAAATTACAAATAGATTATTTATAAAAATAATACAATATGAGTTCCAGATTTATTTATTTTTTAGATTATGTCTCTATAAGTGGAAATGCATGTATGATTGAAATAAATAAAGTCAGTGAGAGGCAATACACCTCCACTATCAACCCAAAATGAACACGTTGCAGCTTTTCCTTTCTCTTTCTGGTGCTTTTCCACACACAGTCACTGCACTCCCTCCACCCTACACGTGTCTTTTCAATTTATTCTCTGATGGATGGATGGATGTTCCCCTGTCATCTGTCAATATGCTCTGGCTTCGCTGAATTCATATCCACACATTTAACACATCATTACATAATATCTCTAAACCCTACAACGTAGACATACATGGACATACATACAAGATTCCATTCGGTACAGATTGTCGCTGATAGACCGTTTGTCCTTTGCTATTAATACTGGACAAATTGTACAGGAATGTCATTTTTTAATTATTTCTACTGATACTCTTACAAAACCTCACAGATTTAACAGTGGAGAAGACAAACAGTGCACTTAAGAATAAGGGTCTTTTTTTTTTTTTTTTTCTTTTTTTTAAAATTATTATTATAATTATAAGGAGCTATTTGGACGTAACAGACAGGACATTTTTTATCTAAAGTCAGTCCTCAGCCTAGCTTTGTTATAATAATAGCTAACATGACTGGATGCTTGATGAGAACTCTATAATTTGAGAAATAAACCATCTGAATGATTGATTCACTTCAATAAATTTCTTTGATATAGGGTATAGCTTTCACAGAGTAAACACGTTATGATTAACCACATTGAGCGTAGTTCAAAAAAAGGCCAAATTGAAATGTAAGTTTATTTTAGGACTATTTTTATAAAAACATAAAATTGCTTACCACAGTTGAATCTCCCGCCACTGGTATGATGTTATCACAGAAGAGTGATGTCATTAATAAACAGGGACACTAACAAAACTTAACAGAGTGGACGAACAGAAAACTTCTTTTTAAATTATATTATATATTTTTATTTAAAAACAGCACATGATTTAAGATAGTTTATCAGAGATAAACAAAATCATAACAATTATTTTGTATTTTTTTCTACTCGTACTAGTTCATTTATAGACTGAATTTGAATGAGACATTTGGGACATAGCAAAATTCCATAACCTTTAACCAGATGTAAATTAAATAAAAAATAAAAGACTGAATTCAGGAGCCCGTACCCTTGAATTTATAATAAACAGCAATTGATAATAATAATAATAATGATAATAATAAAAAATAAGTTGAATGAGTATTTGTCCAACTTTAGTGTAAATACAACTTGATTTATATTGGGGATATAAATGGCTCCCAATTAAAAAAAAAGCCTTAAGTGAATAAAGCTGTTGCTAATTTTTAAGGGAAATGTTCAGCATTCGTTTGCAAAATTGGTTAGATGAACGATCAGTGATGCAACATAATTGCTGAATACTACTAGTATGTAGCTGTGACGGTTATTTGTCAAAGTGAACTATTATTTCTTTGGCAACGATCATGACACCATTCACTTATCAATGTCTATTTTCCCTGCCAGTGAAATTAACCAAGCATTCATAATCCTGCTGGAGTTCATTTTATAACAATTGATAGCAGATTTACTTTGCAGTTAAATTCAACCAACTTTGGTGACACAATGATGTCATTTAATTAGCAGAAAATTGCTATACATCAAGCCTTTCACTCCAATCATCCCAAGGTCTGATGGAATTCTGAGACTGTTTTCTTCTTTCCTCCTTAACAAATAAATAAAATTTGAATTTTCCATCAGTTACCCTGGATTGGACAAATTGCAAGGCGATATATGAAACGAATATCAAATGACGTTATCTGTCAGTTATACAGAGATATTTTGTAAAACAAGTGTTAGTTCCTAGTAGTGCAGACAGTATTCATATTTATTAAATGTAAAAAAGAAAATCGTGAAAGATAAAAGACATAAGAAGAGGATCACCTTTCTAGAAGAGTTAGGCGTAAAATAAGAGGTAGGTAGAGTAGCCAAAATTTTTACTCAAGTAAGAGTAGTGTTACTTCAAAATAATATGACTCAAGTAAAAGTAGTCATCCAAAAAAATGTACTCAAGTATAAGTAAAAAAGTATTTGGTGAAAAGAATAATCAAGTAATGAGTAACATTGTGAATAACTTCTTAAGATGTTTGATTTTTTTTTAAGCAATGGTTTAAGCATTTTTTTTTTTTTACTCAGCACAGTTATCTATATGAACTGTTATTATACTGTACTATGACATATTACATAAATACATTAAGCCAAAAAACATTCATGAAAACATTACAGAATAAAACAATACAGAAATGAAGCATTGTTCGTCCAAAGAGCATGAGTGCCCTCTAGTCGAGAAACATATTTCCTATTATGAAACTAAAAGGATCATATCTCCCATTTTTCGTGGTCAGTCGGTGCCAAATAAAAACTGGGAGAGAGATTAAAATCTGTGCCTTTGAGGCATGTTGATGGAGGTGCTCTATGTTAACGTACTTAAAGGTGCTTCAAAGACGGTACGTGAATGTGTGGTTTATTTTGTTGCCGATGTTGGGGTCCACAACTACGGAAACAAGATTGTACCTGAAAGCACAAAACAATAGGGGGATGCATTCAAGGGTTTAATAAATGCAAACAAAAATACACGCCATCGAGGAAAAGGGGGAATAACACAATGGGTCCGTGACACTAGGTCGACGGGGATCAATAATACTAACCTAAGCGGCTGGCAGAGCGCCGGTAAGACAACAAAACAAATACACTCAAATACCAGCACAACGTAGGGGATTTCAAAACAAGGGCGGCATTGCCTGGTACACCAGACTCACCGCTGTTCCAGCTATTGAGTCTGGCCACCATTCAGCGGATACAATTTCCAGGGCGGAACAAGCCACAACAAACAGACAATGGAGTGGACCAATCAGCGACGGGCAGACGTGATGTTAGTAAAACAACGAGGGCAGGACGAGGGACTTGCGCGCGGAAGTAAACATACGAGGAGAGCGGAGTTTATTCAACATGGCTAGTTCGAGACAGACTGTTGTCAATGACTCGTGCCTTTGTGTTTTTGGTAATTTAAAACTGATTTTACCGTGGATTGGAACATATTCTCGGCTCTCCTGTTCACCATCTGTGTTGTTGTGGAGACGACTTTCAACGCGCAAGAAAGACGTTGCTCGTTAAGAACACGTCACGCAAATAAACAAATTTGATTTGTCAATTGATTTTGTACCTGCTCGAGAGGCCGTCAATGTGCTGGTTTCCAGACTTTTCTCTCACTGTTTGAAAAATACAGGGAGAACAGTCTGGCCGTGCCAGGCAAAGGGCGGCAGACGAACAAGCTAGTAAATGCACGACATTCGAGAGTACAAGGTGTCGAAAGGCGCCCAGCAAGGTAATATCTCGGCACACTTCTCTTTGATTGCGTAGACTTAAATTCAGTCTTGGTGAGCTAGAATTGGCTGCAGGTACGATGTTGGAAACCCTCCAACAGGCTGTGTAACAAAACACGATCTGACCAATAAAAAGTGACAGCCGATGCCGACCAAAATTTACATAATGTCCGGGTTGTAAAATCGCGCCAGCAACCCTCTCCACACAGAGAGCGCCGAGTGGGCAACACGGGACAAGTCTGTGAAAGTGCCCAACCCGCGTCATTCCCGGGATAACGCTCCATATGTGAAAGTAATAACGCAAGTAAATCCCACATCAGCTTATACGGGAATTTACCGGGATATGTGTGTGAAAGCGGCTATGGTTTCCACTGGAGCTATGCTAACCTACTTTTATTGTTTTTTCCTTCAGTATTTAAACAGAGCATTTATTTTTAAGATTCTAAAATGAAAGCTGTTCACAGAGGCAATTGTGCTTTCTGTGATATCTGCTCAAAGCCAGCATCTTCCCAACAGCTATAGTACATAGCACTACGGCTGTGAGCTTGAATTGGGCTGTCAAGATCGACTTGAAGGAGCAGTACTGGGCCTCGAGCAGTAATTATCAGAGTGGCAGCTGCTGATAAGTGCCACCAGACAAAACCATGAAACATTTTCCCTCTCTTCTCGGTTTCATTCCTTTTTCACATCTCCCTCTCCTTACACCTTCGTTAGCACTCCAGAATTGGTCTGATTCAGCCCGCTCACACCTAAAGGCATTTGTCTTTTCACGCCATTTAGTTTCCACAGACTGATATTTTTTGGTGTCATTTCACTTAGAAATCTCAAAGGCTAAAGTTACAAATAGAGTATCATTTACATTTGCCTTCTGTTCTTTTTGCCACATTGGTTATGTGAATCCGAGTACTCAGTAGTTCATACGCATAATGACTCAGACATGTTGATGTTTATCAAGATTATAAACCAATATTCTCTTGCAATGACGCTATTTGTTTAGACAACACGGTGAGGCTGGATATTTTAATTTTCAGCCAATGAAATAGCGTACCGCACAAATGCTATTTTTAGACCGCAAGACTGCGTGACATCACCATCGTAAACCGGAAGGGGGTGAACATAGAAGCGCTTGCATACAACCCATGCAAGTTTTCTGCCGGTAATCTTTCAAAAAATGAACATGCCAAGTATACGCTGCTGCTATGGAACTTGTAGAAATGTCTCTAGACATTGCGACATACTGATTGAAGCATGTTTTCTTCATACGTTTCCCGAAGCCAAAAAATGGAAAAAATGTGAACAATGGATCAAATTGTGCGGACGTCCAAGAGACCAGTTTAACACCAGCAAGGTGAAGTCATTCACCTTCATATGCAGTAAACAATTGTTGGGGGCCATGGTCCTACAAATGACAATGCTGATCCATTACCTGCCACAGGCTGCCCAGAAGAAGTAAGCCATTTTGATATTTTTACTCACTTTTTAGCGTGGCGTTTTTAAAAATGAATGACCTGAAAAATTTAAAATAGTATCTGACTGCCACTGTCGTTACCTTTTCTGTTGTACAGAAACAAGTTTGGTCAGGAGGAAGCGTAAATATATGAATAGAGTTAAGATTTATTGTGAATGAACAAATTAAAAGTGTACGTTGCCTGTCACTGAGTGCATTTGCGATCGCTACACAAAAATAGCAATATAAATTACGAGGACGGTCAGAGACGTAAGACAACCAGAGGATATAATATATAAAAAAGACACGGCATATGGTGGTAAACGATAGCTTGTTGAAACAGGAGAATGTCATTGTCTAGGCAATGCACACAAGAAAAAGGTGACGATAAAAAAGCTACATCTGGATCAGGTTGACTCTTTTTCTTGTCTTTTTCAGCCCTCGACACTCAAGCCATCTCTTTAACTGAACATTTGTATTTTCATCCACAGCTTTACCAGTGAATTTGGCACAAGGGACATCATTTTCGGACAGAATTGGTAGGTTTAGCTCAGTAAACATCTCGTTTGCACACTGTTTACATACATCTAGCATGAATGACAAACGCAAGTTTGACCCCCTAGCAACAGTTGCTAACATCATGAATATTAAGGAGCAAAGGTGACGTGTTACGTGTGGTACCCTATTAATGAAAAGACATCATTTTTAATAGGTACTCAACACACACAATATTTTTTCTAATAAAGCCATTGCATATGAATAATAATTTGGTTTAGTCATTTAAAAAAAAAAAAATTATTGCTTGTGAGACAAAATCAGTTTTAACCCCTCAATCTATTTTCTGCACTGCTTGTACTCACTAGGGTCCTGAACGGGTCATTCATACTCACAGTCACTGCAATAACAAAAACAAAAATGTACATGTAGGGAAACCGATGCAAGCAAGTGGATAGCATGCAAATCCCAAACTGGGAGAGTGAAAGTCTTCAGATTTATTGCAGTCGGCTGAGGTGATGGTAGTCTTTTTTTTTTTTTTAAAGCTGTCAACTTACTCTGCACACCTCTAAATGCAAGCTCTGCTAACTCACTTCCCCGCTGTTCTCAGCTGCACAAGCCTCAGCCCCGGACTTCTTCATTCAATCACATACAGGTAACTTTACTGCCATGCAGAGAGTCGGAAATGTAGACGTCTAACATAAATTCACTGACCAAAAACAGTATGTATTATACTAGTATAGTATTAAAAAAATAAAAGAGGCGGGAATGTTTTGCAATGATGTATTGCAACCAGGCAGCAATTGTTACTTTGGTTGTTGCTTGTTTTTAATTGACTGGACTGTCAGTGAAACTGTGACAACAACTCCGATTTGTTGGATGTTTTCTTCAGTGACTTTAGAAGATCATTTGGCGCGTTAAAAGGTTTGCTAAAACTCCAGTTGTCTTTTTTTTTTTTTTTTTGGTCATCAAAGTACATGTTTAATTGTGTTTTCATTATCATGGGTGGGAGATGAGGAAGAACTGTATTATAACTGGAAAAGATGGATTGATGGATGCATGCATGTTATCAAGAATTATTTTGCAGTTTTTACAATACTAGTATTAGTCAATGCAATAATAAAAAAAAAAGAAAAATAGATTACCTGTATTTTCTCCACTAGAAGGCGCACCTAAAATCTTTCAATTTTCTCAAAAGCCTGTGTCCTATAATCTGAGGCGCCTTATATGTGCATCAGTATTGGTTAATCATGGCATAACATTCCCTTTACTGCAGCTATATCTAGTGGATGCATAATGCAAGCACTCCTACGACTACTGCTACTATTACTGCTCCTTATAATGCGGTGCGCCATATATATAAAACAGTTTTAAAATAAGTCATTCATTGAGGGTACGCCTTATAGACCCCACTCACCAACGTCACACAATGACGTGTCGCTGTTTCCGGCCATTGTTTATTCGTATTCTCAATGGTTTTAATTTGTCGTGCAATTTATAGTGCAATTCATGGAAGCCCCGGTGCTTTCAGACGCTGTAAACTCATTGGATGCGTTGCATAAAAGGCGTTATGTGGAAAAGCTTCAGTCTATCCATTCACCAGATCCATATTTGATGCCTAAATCGATATTTTATGACCCGCTGTCTTCGCCATCTCTGCTTGACATCTGCTACCCTGATATCTACAACTATCTTGTCCTCAGAAACTCAGCCTATTCTCACGAAACTTTGAAAAACTTTAAGAGCAGCACTCTTAGCAACATTACCCCGTGTGATGCTTTACTTTCAATTTTCTAAAATGGCGACAATCAATAAAAAAAAAAAAGTTGACTGCGATGGCCGACGCTTCAAAGATAGGTGGATATTGGACTGTTTCTTCAATACAATACGCAACAACTGTGTCTGCCTCATTTGCAAAGAGACAGTTGCTGTTTTCAAAGAGTTCGATGTGACGCAATATTACCAAACAAGACACGCTGACATGGACAACAACATTACAAGGAAGATACGCAGCGAGAAATTATAGCAACTTGAAGCTAGTTTAATTTCACAGCAGCAGTATTTCGCAAGAGCCCGAGTGTCGAAAGAGAACGCCACAAAGGCGAGATTGTTGAAATTATTAATTTTAAAAAATAATAATGAAGCAAATATGACACACAGAAGGGCTTGCTAAAAATTGTTAAAATATATTGTTCTACGTAAATCAGCCAAGGTAGCCCCCCATATTTTTACCACACCAAATCTGGCCCACTTTGCAAAAAGTTTGGACACCCCTGTTTAACTGATGATCCATAGACGAGGCCAGCTTCTTTCACTTGGTACCAGCTAAATATTATTCAAAAAATAATGATGGCGGAAGAAATAAACATCTTGAATTTGAAACTGTATGTTGTCGGCGATTAGCCTCGCAATGATCTTAATTGTGGTTGTCAGCCCAAAACCCTCTAAATATATATTAAATGCATCTTACCAGGTATAAAATTACTACTACATAGTCTGTGGTGATCGTTTGGTGCCCAGTTTTCTCGTCGAATTGCAGCAGTCCATCTCGCTCTCCTCTCCGGGTCTCTCGGAATACGATAGAACTTCAAGTCTCTCCGTCTATCTTCTCTGTTACTGCAACCAACCGCCACACACGCCTTCATCATTTTGATTATTAATGTTAACGAGCAGAAAAACACGCCATAATAGGAGGAATTTACATCGCGGTAATGTATAAACACGACGAGCTGACGGTCAATATGGCGCGGAGGCGTGGTTGTGACGTCATGTGAGTGGGGTCTATACAGGTAGTCCCCGGGGTTATGTCATACTCGATTTACGCGATTTTGACTTTTTTTCAGTCACTACCTTTATTGTACCTCATAATATTAGCTTAAACAACTTATAGCTTGATGTGGGGCAAACCAGAGCGCAACTATCCTTTATCCATGCCTGACATCTGAGTCTGCTCCTCAGTCATACAAGGCGACAGTCCAGCCAGCTCCAAGAATGCCACCAGGGTGTGTCCTACATCATGAAACAAAATACAATACTTTATGAATTTTTGGATAGTTATTTTGAGATTTAGGGGTCCCTCAAGGGTTGATTCCAATTTACGCAGAAATACTGGTTGCAATGACAGCGTAGGAACGGAACTCGTTCGTAACCCGGGGACTACCTGTACTCTGATGTACCTTATAGAGCGGAAAACATGGTACATGTTTTGACATATTACAACAAAATCATACTACCAGTAACGTGCGGTCAGGGGAGGCAGGTGAGGCAGAGCCTCACCTGTCATCATGACAAAAAAATAAGTATAGCATCAAATTTATATTAATATTTGTCCATTGCTCTTAATGTATGACTCATTTCAAACATTTTTTTATGGTCAAAATCGCTGAATTTGCCCATTTCCTGTTCAAATAACGAAATGAAACGAGAGGTGCGGCAGCAACGAGTAAAGCCTCACCTCTGATTGCGCAATCCATAACAAACTGGGTTGATACATGGAATTGGAGCGTGCTGGTTGCCGTACATCTGCATGTCGCCATTATAATGTTTCCAGATACGTTTATTTGACCTGATTTTCCACAGTCTGGCTAATGTCTTTAACCCTTAAAGTTTAATTTTTGTTAGCGACATATTTAGTTTTGCTGATGGGAAATAAAACCGCAGTGAAAAGGCACAGGTTGCGGCAGATAGTACTCTGCCGCACTGAAAGGGGGCGTACGTGAAACTGGACTTTCCGTCAAAAGTGGACGCGATTAACAACACCGGAGCTAAAAGGTTTGCTTCAAACTACGGGACAGAAGATAACTCGCGCTTTTCAAACGGACTGGTACACCCGAAAAGACTGGCTATGTGGCTGTCCTTCGAAAAATCGCCTTTGCTGCTTTCCCTGCCTTTTCTTCTCAACTTGTGCCAATGTCTGGACAAACACGAGATATTGTGACATTAAAAAACTACCACGAAGCCTTAGCAAACATGAGAGCTCGACCACTCACATTTAAAGCCTGATTGCTTTAAAAACTTTTGGAAGCTCAAGGATCGATTTGGCTTTGACGAACAGCGGAAGCTCAACGGTAGCACCCACAATGACAAGGTAAAGGAAAACCGAAAGAGTTTGAAAGACCTCGTTAATGTAACCTGCATCCTAGCTAAACAGGAGTTAACATTTCGTGGTAACGATGAGCGTGTAAGCTCTTCTAAACGTGGCATATATGTAGAACGATTACATGGTTTTGCTGAGAAAGATGAAAGGTTAGCTAGACATTTGGACACATCCACTGTGTTTTCTGGCTTGTCAAATAGAACACAGAACGATCTAATTGAAGCAATCCTCTCCATTGAGGCGGAGAGATTTTTTAAAGTAAAGGAAAATAAGGAGGACTTTTACAAAAAGGGCGTAGGTTTGCATAGGGACGGTAGGGACATAACACTACCAACTTTTCAGGATGCTAAAATTGTCCCCACCATTTTTTAAGCAACCTTACCTTTTTTGCTTGATATAATGTTCAGTTATATAGAGAATTTAGATCTTTCAATAGTTCCATATGTTGTAAGGATAGAATTGACCCTACCATTATTAAGTGAATTATTTTCATTATGTTTATGTTTGCTAATAAAAACCAGACATTTATTCAGGAAGTTTTCAAAATGTTTCTTTAGTATTTTTTTAAAACAAAGGTTTGAATCGAACAGTGTATCATCTGAACCAATGCACGTAAAAGTTATTATCAGCAGATAAGGATTTATTTTGCATTGATCATTTTTGCCTATTAATTAGTTAGGTTCATATACATGAGAAATGTGGCCCTTTGCCCCCTTCATCCAATCTGTTTGGTCTTATTAATGTCCCGTCCCCTGCAAAAAGTGTACTTACATGCAGGTTATGCTGTTATATCGTCCCTACGAATGTTGAGACCAAACCTATGCCCTTCCAAAGTAACGGCGGTTTTTGTGGTGAAGGACAGGCGCAAGACCACAAACAGTTTTCATTTCAATCTTATTAAAAAAAGAGCTTAGACTAAGAAAAATACAATAGAATATTTAAAAACTAAATTGTGGACTTAAATAAAATATCCTTTGTTTTTCTTTTCACACTTTTTATTTAGCAATCTGTAATTGATCAAAGTATCAGAATTAAAAGTTTTAAAAACAACTGAATATTTCACTAAAGGTCAGAATTGAATTCTGTGGTTTTGTACACCACTCTTTACTCTCATTTATGTTGCATGAATTATAGAATTGCGACGGCCAACACATTGAGGGTGTAGAGCAAATGCATGTTATTTTCTTACTTTTACGTATCGATAATATGTACCGTGTGTGCGTGTTTTGTGAAGAATGCTGATGAGATATGAAATAACCAGTAGCCAATTGAATAAGCTACCCTTTTTGGTTTCTATATTTGGAAATCTGACACTAAAGGAGTCAGTGCCTCACCAACCATGAACCTTACCGCACGTCACTGCATACTACCTCATCACTTCAAGGCAAAATAACAGTTTTCAATCTAAGAATGGCATGAGAATATGTCGCTTAAAACAGTAACTTGATCATTAGCTGAGTCATAGATATGTAATCAAAATATACAAATAGATTTAAATTACTAGAAAAGTGTCCTGGGGAAACCTCAACCTGATGGAGAGGTAGATGACACAGAGGCCCTTAATTACAATCCGGCAACTCCTTTAGCTATACTGCTGAGTATTTGGAGCTGCTTCTCTGATGAGGTCATGGCCCTTATTATAATTACTTCTTTCTCTTAGGTACACACGGAAGACAATATAAGGAAGGAAAATTAGTTTGCTAAGAATGATTTTAAGTCAACCATATTAGCATGATGGCAGGCCTTTCTCCCCAATTTTAACAAATCAAACACTTATTGGAATTCAAACATAAAATCATGTCTACTTCTTCCAGGCCCCCTCTGCATTTTAAATGAGAATGACAATGCAAGAAGGTGTTTATCTCTTAATGTTACACAAATAAAGTGCCTATGACAGGAGAAAAAAGTCTTAAATAGCATTATTATCTGAATTAGAATCATATTTGAGACGATTCGACTATATACAACAATTTGGCAAAGAGCAGATGACGAGAAATTAGTCTTTTAATCTGCCGTTTAGCCACGCCTACCATTATAGGGCTCTAGCGTCCCCAACAGGTGGATGACGTCAGCGGGAGATCGGCTCATCGGTTTTACTATTTAACCCATTGAGGGGGAATTATTCAGAATGAGGAAAATGCGACAAAGAGAGCCACAAAATGTCATTGTTTCAGTCTCTCTACTGCAATATTTTTACAGGATATTATTTTTATTGAAGTATTTTTCCCCAATTGCTAAATGGTATGGTCATGACAACTAACAGTCTTGTGCTAAATTGAATATAAAATATTAAAAATGCATTTATTCAGCACGCCATGGCAAAATTACTCAATAATGGTCAAAACTGTCAACCTCACTTTTACTGTCGCACCACCCAAACGATATTTTATTCCACCGGAATTAGTCCTGCTTTTGTCATTTCCCTGCACTGCTTCGGAGAGCGTAAACAAACCAGGAGGCTTGACAGCTAGACGACATGCTAACCCGAACCGAGCTATTTTTCAAAGTCTATACTCAGCTTTCGAAGCGAAAAATCACTTAAAACTACCTGGGTCATATCACACGGCGGTGGGGTTGTCGATTGTCTTCGCCGATCGGCACCCCGCCCGGCGGCGAACAAGTTACAGCTCATTCCCTGCTGCGGGCAGGAGAGCATGTTTGCCGGAGAAGCAGCTGGAGAATTACCGCTGGACAAACTACCCGACGTCAGAGGAGTGTGTACCTGCCACATGGTCAACACGAATACACGCGCACCTTAATGTATGCTGTTATATTCCTGGCTTGGTAATAGATTCCCCAATGACTCTCTGGACACTTCAGAAGCATTTTAGCAAAACTTGTCTATCTCTGATAATTCATTAGTTGTTGGTGTTACTGTGTTACAGTGAGATTGACTGGTATAAGCAAAGCCACAAGAATCATGCACTTTGCTAATCGTATTTATTATAATATATCTATGAATTGAACAATAGGGCTTTGGGACTTTTGGAACTTGCATGAACCAGAATTAGGCCATTCATCAAGGTCAATAGACAACGTACAGACAATAACTATTTCTACACAATTCACACCTACAAACAATTTTGTTTTTAAATAGACACACATGCCTGTTTTAAAAAATGGAGGTAGATCTGAAGTACCCAGAGACAACACACACAACCACAGAAATAATATGCAAATTTCACATGTGTCAAAGCCCAAGTCTTTGAAACATGAGCTCTGGACTGTGGCTACTACTACTGTGCTGCCAAACTATAATAGAAATGTGTACTGTATATAATATCTCTCTGATCTGTCAGTTTATGAACAATATATGTTCAGTATTTTAACCATAAATGTCCGGAAATGAAAAGGACACACCACAACATGAAAGTCTGCTATTTTTTGGCACAATAAAACTAAACCAATAAATAAATGATTAAAAGTATTTCAATTACGGACAGTTACAAGGCTAAACAATGAAGTGTAACCCTTCAATTTGAAAAACTCTCCCGCTAAAGAGAAGGGCTTTTCATATATAATTTGAATGTCAGAGAATTATACCATTGTTGCAGTTGGAGTGTTCATGAATCACTGACTTGTGTTCAAACAAGCATCAAGTGAAGTGAAATGGATTTATGGATGTCAAAATGATTTGTAATTTGACTGAATCGGAATGACTCAGAAGCTAGAAGCAGCTAATCCTTTTTTTTTTTTTTTTTTACCCCAACGAACCAACGATGAACTGAGCCCTACTCTAATTCTATTTTCATGACTGAGTCATTCTGTGTATGACACATATTTGGGTGTTGGGAACTACATTTGTTTGTTTTTTTCTTGTTTACTTACATTTTGCTCTTATTTATATTTTCCGTCACTGATTGCTCTGCTTCACAATTTATTGAGTCAAACCAACAATAGGTCGGAGTAATTAATTGAAATTGGAAAAATCTATTTCTAGTCCACTTTGTACTGTATCTTTCTGTACAGTCCCGGACGGCTCCCCCTTGATTTTAATGCATCATACAGTGAGGATGTGGGGTGGCTGGGACTGGTTCAGTGGGGGGGTTGCATGACAGTTACATCCCCGCTGCCGGCCCCGCCATTACCGCACCTCTTTGAACGCACCACATGCATCATACTCCACGGGGGAGCTTCGACAACGGGCGGTGGGATGTGTAGCTGGGAAAAACAACCATGCGGCAATCCCACTGCCATGTCCTGCCCCGGGCCTAGTAGGCCGTTGGTGTCCCGCGGTGGGCAAAGACTGTTGGGGGGGTTGCGGAAGTGGTGGGTGGGTGGTCGGTCGGTTGTGTGTGCACTTGTGAGGGCCGGTGGCGCGTCCCCTCATTTCTTCCCTAAAGGCCGGGTAATCGGGGCGCAGATGGTCCAGGGGAACCACCCTGGGTCTCGGGGTGATGGTGGTGGCTTCCTTGCCACAGCTGCAGGAGGAGGGATGGGCCACACTGGCTCACTTCCCGATTGGCTTGGAAGGGGCTGCCCCTGCACTGCATTTCCACTTGTCTGCAGTACTATCCCACGTCTGGTGGGAATCTTGCATTGACAGGGTGCAAATAAGACACACTCAAGTAGAGAAACTGTTGGTGCCAGGGTTAGCGCTCAGGCAGCATAGAATAGGAGGTCAACATATCCACACTAACAAGTGATTCACATCACACTGGGTTCTCAACCTTGCTGATTTGTGTACGCTCCAGCCCGCCTGATCACATCTCTTTTTGACCCTCCCCCACTTCTTCTTCGTCATCAGGATCCCCAAGTGGTATCACAAAAGTGAGTACACCCCTCACATTTCGGCAGATATTTAAGTATAACTTTTCATGGGACAACACTGACAAAATGACACTTTGACACAATGAAAAATAGTCTGTGTGCAGCTTATATAATAGAGTTAATTTATTTTTCCCTCAAAATAACCTAAAATATAGCCATTAATATCTAAACCCCTGGCAACAAAAGTGAGCACACCCCTGAGAAACTACGTACATCCCTAAATGTCCAAATTGAGTACTGCTTGTCATTTTCCTTCCAATATGTCATATGAATAGTTACAGAAGTGCTGTTAGCATGGCTGCGGAGATTGAAGAGGTGGGGGTCAGCCTGTTAGTGCCCAGACCATACACTGCACTCTACATCAAATTGGTGTGCATGGCTGTCACCCCAGGAGGAAGCCTCTTCTGAAGACGGTACACAAGAAACCCCGCAAACAGTTTGATGAAGACATGTCAACAAAGCACATGGATTACTGGAACAATGTCCTATGGGCTGATGAGATGGGCGGGCTTTGATGTAGAGTGCGGCGTATGGTCTGAGCACTAACAGGCTGACCCCCCACCTCTTCAATCTCTGCAGCAATGCTGAGAGCACTCCTGTAACGAGTCACATGACATTTTGGAGAAAAAATGACAAGCATTACTCAATTTGGACATTTAGGGATGTACATAGTTTCTAAGAGGTGTACTCACTTTTGTTTCCAGGGGTTTAGATATTGATGGCTATATGTTGAGTTATTTTGAGGGGAAAATAAATTAACTCTATTATATAAGCTGCGCACAGACTATTTTTCATTGTGTCAAAGTGTCATTTTGTCTGTGTTGTCCCATGAAAAGATATACTTAAATATCTGCAGAAATGCGAGGTGTGTACTCACTTTTGTGATTCACTATACAAGGACACACTACACCCACTTGGTGATGATAATGCATACTGAACAGGAAAACAGGGCATTATTTTCAATTAATTATTCCCACCTGAATGCTACGGACTGTATGTATAAAGTTTCCCGAACGTTTAACATGATGTTCACCACGCTAAATGCTAATGCTATGGAGATCGCAAATGCTTTGTTAATGCTCCAAGCCACCTAGCATCACGTTTGCAACGGCATCACAAACCCCTTCCCCTCCTCCTCTCACCCACTTTGCTCTCTCCGTGTCTCTCAGATATTTCTCGCGTCATTCAACCAACAGGGTAACGCATAGTAACGCACGCCTTTACGTCCTCAGTAACGGTAACGGCGTTGCAAAAGATGGGAAACATAATTCATTGCATTACTCACTACTGACAAAAATAACGCTGTTAGTTACGCCGTTATACACAAACGCTGTTATTAACAACACTGTTAGGATGCATGGTTATATAAATTACACCAGAATGAACTGAATGCTGAGAAATCTAAAATCTATGAGGTGAACTAATCAGTTATCAATTGAAACAAGACCTGTTTTGAAAATAGATATCGTTTAGAGGTCATTTTCAATTAAACCAGACTTTCCACCTCCCAACAGTGAACATTCTCTCTGACTTCTGTAGTTCTCTATGGATTTGGAATATTATCATTATGTTCAATTGAAAAACTGTAAGACGTTTGCAAAATGTTGCCTTTTTTCTGAAAATAAATGATCAACATATTTACAATGCCTTGCAAAAGTATTCGGCCCCCTTGAACCTTGCAACCTTTCGCCACATTTCAGGCTTCAAACATAAAGATATAAAATTTTAATTTTTTGTCAAGAATCAACAACAAGTGGGTCACAATCGTAAAGTGGAACAAAATTTATTGGATGATTTAAACTTTTTTTAACAAATAAAAAACTGAAAAGTGGGGCGTGCAATATTATTCGGCCCCCTTGCGCTAATACTTTGTAGCGCCACCTTTTGCTCCAATTACAGCTGCAAGTCGCTTGGGGTATGTTTCTATCAGTTTTGCACATCGAGAGACTGATATTCTTGCCCATTCTTCCTTGCAAAACAGCTCGCGCTCAGTGAGGTTGGATGGAGAGTATTTGTGAACAGCAGTCTTCAGCTCTTTCCACAGATTCTCGATTGGATTCAGGTCTGGACTCTGACTTGGTCATTCTAACACCTGGATACGTTTATTTTTGAACCATTCCATTGTAGATTTGGCTTTATGTTTTGGATCATTGTCCTGTTGGAAGATAAATCTCCGTCTCAGTCTCAGGTCTTGTGCAGATACCAACAGGTTTTCTTCCAGAATGTTCCTGTATTTGGCTGCATCCATCTTCCCGTCAATTTTAACCATCTTCCCTGTCCCTGCTGAAGAAAATCAGGCCCAAACCACGATGGTGCCACCACCATGTTTGACAGTGGGGATGGTGTGTTCAGGGTGATGAGCTGTGTTGCTTTTACGCCAAACATATCGTTTTGCATTGTGGCCAAAAAGTTCAATTTTGGTTTCATCTGACCAGAGCACCTTCTTCCACATGTTTGGTGTGTCTCCCAGGTGGCTTGTGGCAAACTTTAAACGAGACTTTTTATGGATATCTTTGAGAAATGGCTTTCTTCTTGCCACTCTTCCATAAAGGCCAGATTTGTGCAGTGTACGACTGATTGTTGTCCTATGGACAGACTCTCCCACCTCAGCTGTAGATCTCTGCAGTTCATCCAGAGTGATCATGGGCCTCTTGGCTGCATCTCTGATCAGTTTTCTCCTTGTTTGAGAAGAAAGTTTGGAAGGACGGCCGGGTCTTAGTAGATTTGCAGTGGTCTGATGCTCCTTCCATTTCAATATGATGGCTTGCACAGTGCTCCTTGAGATGTTTAAAGCTTGGGAAATCTTTTTGTATCCAAATCCGGCTTTAAACTTTTCCACAACAGTATCTCGGACCTGCCTGGTGTGTTCCTTGGTTTTCATAATGCTCTCTGCACTTTAAACAGAACCCTGAGACTATCACAGAGCAGGTGCATTTATACGGGGATTTGATTACACACAGGTGGATTCTATTTATCATCATCGGTCATTTAGGACAACATTGGATCATTCAGAGATCCTCACTGAACTTCTGGAGTGAGTTTGCTGCACTGAAAGTAAAGGGGCCGAATAATATTGCACGCCCCACTTTTCAGTTTTTTATTTGTTAAAAAAGTTTAAATTATCCAATAAATGTTATTCCACTTCACGATTGTGTCCCACCTGTTGTTGATTCTTGACAAAAAAATTAAATTTCATATCTTTATGTTTGAAGCCTGAAATGTGGCGAAAGGTTGCAAGGTTCAAGGGGGCCGAATACTTTTGCAAGGCACTGTATACTTGACTACATTTTAATGTACATTTAATGTAACCTCCAGAGCTGTGTAAAAATCTACAATAGCTCAATTGTCCCTTTCCACAATAGGGTTGCTCAGTGCACTATGGGGTTCCAATGTTAGAACAATCAGCGTTAGTTTAAACTAAAACAAACTCGATAACTGTGTTAACAACCTTTGTTCACACCACTTCCTTTTCAGACACTCAAGAGCTAAACTACAAAAGGCTAAGAAAGCAAAGGATATTTAGATATTGTGGCTAACTGTTCATCGTATCTGCTCTGCTCTTATTTCTTACCTTTACTGACAAAAACACAGCCTTTCTCTGTACAACATCAGACGACCCCTCCTCTTGTCCATTCCTCTCCCACTCACTTTCACTGAGGCCTAATTACACAGTGGACAGAGAAATCGATAGAGGAGAGAGTGAGAGTCCCCAGCAGGCAGCTTGAGGACCCTTTTACCTCTCTTCAGTCGACCCTTCTCATACTTACACTTGCACACCAGTAAGTCATCTTGACTTTTTGCAGACATTAGACCCAGGCTTGCCTATTCCCACAGCAGACGGTATGCCTCATCAACAGAGGAAATGCATTACACTTTGCCCCTAGGCACAGACGGTTTCTTGGGAAGCAAAAAGTTAAAAAAGATGAGACCTCCTGTTACTATGTTAGGTGTATGGTCAAACATGGGATTCAGACAAAAAAAAAAAAAAAAAAATTATGTACTGGAAAACATGCTGTTTTCTGCAGTGGTGTCAAACAAAAGATGCTGAATGGATCACACATATGTGATAATAAGTGTTTCATTTCCAAAAACGATGCCCTTTCTACAAAATATGTTAATCATGAGTGGTTTTGCTTTTTAAGTGCAGTTCCATGGCAAATAAATATGTACAGAAAAAAAAAAAAATTATGCTCTTGGCTTGTAAGCATTCTGTGTTTCTTGTTTCAATTAAATGAAGAAATACCACTAAAATGTAATAGTTTGGTTTTGCTAAAATTAGAGGCTATACTCAAAATTTACGATTTTACATCCTAGTTACGCAGAAAATATTTGTTAAACGTCATTTTGTGGTGTTTCAGAATAAGTCTACAAAATAAGTTAAGTCGTTTCAAAAAAACAACTTTAAAAATTATTCACTCGCATATTTTAAACTTTTATACAAATTACATCACAATTAAAAAAAAATGATGTCTGTAAAAAAAAAAAAAAACATTTATAAGGGTAAATATATGAAAAAGAACACCTCGACCAGTCCTTGATGTCTGCGATTTCTGCATCGTGACCCTTGTTGTATTACTGTGTTTCACCCATGAAATCCTCCTAAAAATCTGGCTGTCGCCATTCACATCTGTGTCTTGACACTTGGTGATACATACTACATGGCGTTTTTGGATAGAAACACTGTACGCGCTAATATCTCGTTAAAAGCACGGCGTCTTTAATTATGCTCTCACGTGCTCTCACCTCCAGTTAGGGTTTTGCTGTTTACAATTTTTTTTTTTTTTTTTTTTTTTTTTTAAATGCCCTCCTGTTCAAAAATTTTCTTTCCCCAGAAAATTGAAATTTTAAGCTTTCCAATGGTGGATTTGGACTGTATATAGGATAATTTTGAAATTTGGCAAAATTGGGTGGCGGAAAACACTCAGGTGACTTAAGGTTCCGCTCTGAGACCTCCAAAACATATATATATAGCTGAATGGCAAGAATAAGATCCAGGCCATTAACAGCTATGCCTTACCAGTCATCAGATGCCCTGCTGGCATCGTATCCTGGCCGCTAAAAGAGATGCAGGCTACTGACATCAACACAAGGAAGCTCCTTACAATGCACGGACGGTTTCACCCTAAGTCCAGCATCCTGAGGCTCTACACAAAGCGGAAAGAGGGAGGCCAAGGACTAGTGAGCATCAGAGCCACTATCCAGGAGGAAACTAAATCCCTCCAAGAGTACATCATGAAAATGGCCCCCAGTGATGACCTGCTCGGTGAAAGCCTCAGGCAAAAGAAGCTCAGTATGGAGGAGGACCCTGAGAAGATATCATGGAAGGACAAGCCCCTGCATGGTGTGTACCACCGACAAATTCTGGAGGAAGCTGACATGGGGAAAACATACCAGTGGCTGGAAAAGGCCGGACTGAAGGACAGCACGGAGGCACTTATCACGGCAGCACAAGAACAGGCCCTAAACACAAGATCAATAGAAGCCGGGGTCTATCACACCAGACAGGACCCCATGTGCAGGCTATGCAGAGAGGCCCCTGAGACAGTCCAGCACATCACAGCAGGGTGTAAGATGCTGGCAGGCAAGGCATACATCGAACGACATAATCAGGTAGCAGGCATAGTGTACAGGAACATCTGTGCCGAGTACGGACTGAAGACCCCAGAGTCAAGGTGGGCGACACCTCAAAGGTGGTCGAGAACAACCGAGCCAAGATCCTGTGGGACTTCCAGATCCAGACAGACAAACTGGTGATGGCCAACCAGCCTGACATAGTGGTGGTGGATAAACATCAGAAGACAGCAGTAGTGATAGATGTAGCAATCCCGAGCGATAGCAACATCAGTAAAACAGAACACGAAAAGCTGGAGAAATATCAAGGGTTGAAGGAAGAGTTGGAGAAAATGTGGGGAGTGAAGGCAACAGTGGTATCAGTAGTGATCGGGACACTGGGGGCAGTAACCCCCAAGCTGGGTGCATGGCTACCACAGAAACCAGGAACAACGACCGACATCTCCGATCAGAAGAGCGCAATCCTCGGGACAGCTAAGATCCTGCGCAGAACCCTCAAGCTCCCAGGCCTCTGGTAGAGGACCCGAGCTTAAGAGGAGAGACCGTACCGCCCAGGTGGGCGAGACTATATATATACTGGACTGTCTCAGAAAATTAGAATACACAATATTCTAATTTTTTGAGACAGTCCTGTGTATATATACAGGACTGTCTCAGGAAATTAGAATACACAATATTCTAATTTCCTGACTGTCTCAGGAAATTAGAATATTGAATATATATAGAATATTTCCTGACTGTCTCAGGAAATTAGAATATTGTGTATTCTTATTTCCTGAGACAGTCCTGTATATATACACAGGACTGTCTCAAAAAATTAGAATATTGTGTATTCTAATTTTCTGAGACAGTCCAGTATATATATATATATATATATATATATATATATATATGGCGGAAAACACTCAGGTGACTTGAGTTCCGCTCTGAGACCTCCAACTTGACAAAATTTCAAAATTGTCCTATATGCATGTGTGATACACCATTGGAAAGCTTAAAATCTCAATTTTCTTGGGGAAGAAAAAATTTGAACAGGAGGGCTTTAAAAAACATTTAAACAGCAAAACCCTATCTGGAGGCGAGAGCATGAGAGAGCATAATTAAAGACGCCATGATTTTAAAAAGATATTATCGCGTAATACCTCTTTTAGATCCAAAAAGTCCATGTAGCATGTATCATCGAGTGTCAAGTCATTCACTATTTTTTTCATTGTGACATAATTTGTTTAAAAATTTGAAATATGCGAGTGAATAATTTTTTCAAGTTGTTTTATTTTTTTCTTATTTTTTAAAAACATGAAGACATGCATTAATGATTCTAAGCTAAAAATGTCAGACATTTTGAGTAATAAATATAATTACCATCTTTTTATGGCTGGGTTGAAACAAAAGTGGTTGTGCGACGTCTGTAAACGGGGGTTTCCGGGGTAAACAGACAAATTAAAGATAGTTCGGGAGCTTAATGCGCCATGAATCCGCTATGGCAGCATATAGACATGTTGTTCTATCAAACACAAGAGTTCTTTTGTCTTAATATACAGCAGTTAATTTTAAAGAGGGTTGTAAGAGCAGAAACTGCTTTTTCAGCCTTGTCTGTGTTTTCTGCCGTGTCTATACAGTGTATCACAAAAATGAGTACAACCCTCACATTTCTGCAGATATTTAAGTACGGTATATCTTTTCATGGGACAACACTGACAAAATGACACAATGATAAGTAGTCTATGTGCAGCTTATATACTAGAGTTAATAACTCAAAATATAGCCATTAATATCTAAACCCCTGGCAACAAAAGTGATTACAACCCTTAGATACACAGTGGTACCTCGACATACGATTCAATTTAACACGCCATTTCTTTCTACATCCGAAGACATGCACGAAATACGACAACATGACAGCACCGCAGACTAGGCTTGCCACCCGTCCCTTGAAATACGGAATCGTTCCGTAATTGGGAATTAAAAGTTGCATTCTGTATTGAACCAATACGGAACGCAGTTTATTCCGTATTTCACAATTGTCCCATGGGTCAATCCCGCGCGACCCGCGGCACTTGCGTGGCGGGCGGCGGTGCGCCCAGCCCATGCACGTCTGTCACACACAAACACATACCTGAGCTCATGAGTGACCACTGAGCCAACAATAATGAACAAAAAGGGCAAGAGATATTAAAGACAGCAAGATAGTTATCTGCCTGCCCGCTGCTGGCTGCCTTGCACTGCGCTCCACTTCCGGGTTCGTTGCCTAGTTACCTCGCTCTCTCTGCTCAGTGCACCGCCCCGCACGTTTTCAAAACTAACATGTCTCTTCAAAATTGGAAGTTCAGGACACCCCACGTCAGGGGAAACGTCTCCAAAAAATAGACTGTAGTGGCTCGATAGAGTCACTGATGATGATTATAACATGAACTGCAAGGCAGGCAGGAAAGTTATTGCAGTGTCTCACGGAAGTGTAAAACAGCATGCTGCATGGGACCTCCACAAGATCCCAGAAGAGCCTTCGTCACAATTCTTTGTACCTGAAACATCCCCTGAGCTTGATTTGGTATGTTATTATGCTCTTGTATATGTATAACATATAGGCTATATTTATATTTACCTTCATACATCTTGCATTGATAGGAGCATAGCTAGGCTATTTCAGTTGCTACTATGGTTGATTATTTCTAGGAATGTTGATTTTTTTTTTTTGAAACATGTATTTATTATCAATCAATATGGAATGAATTTGTGTACCCATAAAGAACATGTTATTTTGTTACGCTAACTAATGCTACTCATTTGGAATTATTCCTCATAGATTAACAGCAAATAAACACCTGCAGGAAAAAAAAAAAAACAATCTGCTGCAAGGAAACTGCCATGCCCACAAAGTGCACAACACAGTTTTCTCATCTAAAAATACACACATTTCTATGCATTTTAGGAGTTTTGGGGATGCCCCTTTTTTTCGCTCGCAAGGCTTTGGGCGCGAGGGGGGGGCGTCCCTTATTTCTATTTCTGAAAGGTGGCAACCCTACCGCAGACGGACGCATGGCTGACTTTCTTGTGAGAGAAATCAACCCAGGTTTCAAAAAGGTTGGGACAGATGGTGAAACAAGGAAACCATTGAAATGAAGATGCGAATTATAGAAAAATATGAGCGTGGGGTGTGCCTCCATAAACTGACTCAACAATACCTCTCCTCGGTCCTCCTCTGACCACCGTTCGCCAGTCTTTATGAGTTAAGTTGACAATAATTGTTTTGGTTACATCGCCAAAGAAATCAACATTTTCGTCAGGTTTTTATCATTTATTTCAGAAATTATCCAACACAAAACGCCTGCTGTCTGCCGCAGTTGATGGTGCACTCAAGAAAACATCGAAAGCGAAAGTAAACTCAACCGCACCGCTCCTCTCTCTGTCACGTCAGGCGTTCAGGTACAGAAAAAAAAACGTCCGCCACATTAGAACCCGATTCATTACATTATTACAGGAATTATTATTATAATTCTTATATAATTCTGATTTTCATTTATAATTAATGTGTTTTGCTATGTTTAATTACGATTTGTAATAGTACCAGCAGTATTTATTAAGGCAGTTTTTCAACCTTTTTTGACACACGGCATGTTTTTACATTGGAAAAAATCTCGCGGCACACCACAAACCAAAAATGTTCCAAAATTGTTTTCTGTACAGTATATTCAATTATAAAATAATTTCTCAGTATGTATACTTACTCAGTGTGAAACTGTATAGATGAATGCAAAGTCAATGTCCTTATTCTTCAACAGCTCTTCAGTCTTTGTTTTTATTTTTTTTTAAATAGCAGTTAGGCTTGAAAAAGCTCAGAATTAACAGACAGGGGGACTTGAGCAATGTCTTTAACCACATCAGGGCCGAGCATCTTGCAGACAATGGGTTTGTAGGCAGGTAGTAATAATGTCTCTGTCATGGTGTCAGACTTTTTGGATCAAGGTAAAAACAAGCAACAGGGTAACTGGCTTTTAGGGCTTTCTAATTTTCCTTCGTAGGTTTTATATTACAAAAAAAGAGTTGCCTGTTTCTCTGTGTTTTCACGAAGGTGAACAAAATAGTCCATCGACTTGTTTTGAAGGGATGGGTGTTTCGTTTGGAGATGGCGTTTAAACTTGCTTGGGACCATGGCGCTGTGCTGCTCGTGTCGCATTGAAGAATTGCTTGGATTTTTAGACATTAGCCACCTTGCTGTTGTCAACAATGTGTTGTAATATAACACAGGGGGAAGATTGACGGTCGTCACATATGGATAAAATAGAAAGTACACTTTCGAGTATATCGGCACATGACGAGTCTAACCAAATAATGTGCAGTAGACGTGTTGGGGTCCACAAAGTCATGGACAGCAAGGTCGTTGATGGCTAGAAATCCGAGCAGTTTTTGAACGCGACACGAGCAAACTTCGCTGCACTCCTTCCTTCCTTCCTCCTGCAACTCCACCTGACGACGTAAAAAAAATATTTTAATAGCCCCGTATGGGGAAATAGAAAGGAGAAAAGTCGGTGATGACTTTCCCACTTTATTGTGGCAACAATGGAAAATAATAAACAAAATAACAGCGGCATCCGCAACATGCGACCGCTAACTTGCTCTCACGCCGTTCTCCCTTCCTCCTTGCTTGCTTCCTGCTACGGCCCCACTCTGCAGTCTGATGGCCCCTTCACGGGCCCGCGCAGTTACGGATATTACAATATATATAAATGCGACATTACATAATTTCTCGCGGCCCACCTGACGATCTCTCACGGCACACCATTTGAAAAACACTGTATTAAGGATTTAGGGTAGGTTTTTGGGCTGTGGAACGAATTCATGGAATTATAATGTATCCTTATGGGAAGATCCTGCTCAACATACGACCATTTCGACTTACAAACAAGGTCCTGGAACGAATTAACTTTGTATAAAGAGGTACCACTGTGTACATATTATATATATTTACAGTATATGTTTACAAAACTTACCTCAATGGCTGCTCAGTAATACCGAGGGAAATAAGGTGCAAGGTTGGCCAATTCAACAAGGAAAATGGCAGCTATTAGTGACCTTTCCAGTGGTGAAAATGAACACTGCTCAATAAGCTAGCGGGCTAATAGTGAGCTAACAGGAGAAGGGGGTTGGGAGGCATCGCTGAGCCTGCACTGTTTACCGCTTCTCTCCCTTGTGTAAATGTTAACTGGAGTTCTCCTCCGCTTCCCAACGTTAAAGCAACGCTTGAAACTGACAGAAAATAGCGCTGGTGTAAGTTGAAATAAGTCCGAGTGAAACAAATGAAAGCGCACAACACATATGCTGTAGTAAAGACATCTTTCCGTGGTACTTCCACTTTACTTCCGCATATCTGCTAGCTACTTCCGTTTTAGATTTTCTCCATCCAAAACAACAGTGGAGCTAGGGTAACATTATTCATCAAAATCCCTTAGAATAGACATTTTGGAAATACCACATTCATCTGCCATCATTACAACAGGGGAGGACATGTTCATGAAGGCAGATGTGGAACCAAGCTCGTGCCACCACAAAGATCGGGTGTTTTTGTAGCCATGTTGCCGGTGTATTATGACATATATGTTCTTCCTGTCCCTGCATTTTCATGTGTCCGGTGCTCAAAAAATACTAAACCTAAAATCTTGCTCATGAAACGACTTGTTGCCTTCGATATCATTACGATGATGATTGTAGTTTTAAGGATCTTTAATATTATTTTCTACAACTACTGCGGTTGCAACACGTGCTTTCTGCTGCCAGCCGTTTGCTAATCAGTACTTGTATATGGCACAATTATGTCACTGCATAAACGCAAGTGTTACAAGTTTTTTGTTTGTTTGTTTACAGGTGGAAAACGCTGTTGGGCAAGGGAAGATACGTTGATGTGCCTCACAGCAACACTTACTATACGTTAATGGACATATATTGAGACAACTTTGTTCTACCCGGGGGCGGCCGAGAGGCTGGGGCTGGAGGCGTTCAGCTCAATCCCAAGATCCAACTAAAAGCTTTTTAACTGCAGCAATTTTAACATACACTTTTGGCGCTGGAATTACCGTGGACAGCAGGAGAAGGCCCGTCTGGAGGCCGTAATGTCGGGTGAAAGTTTGGCGAGGCTCCAGAGCTCTGCTGTCTGATATCACTTTCTCGTATGCTGTTTTTCCAATAATTTTTATAAATTGTGATTTATTGACCTGTTTTGCACATGCACCAATCATTTTAAATAAAACAAGAAATGGAATCATTTTGTCCAAATGTTTTATTGCGATTGCGATCAATATCTGCAATAAAAAATGACATACTATTTTTGTTTATATGTACACATACGTAATATTTCCTTGTAATAACAGAATGCGTGTCAGCCCTTCTGCATTCGGCAAATGTAATATAATTTGTAATTGCACCTCATTTTGGTCACTCAAGTGGCCGGCGCATCAATCTATACCTCACGTCAACACAGGCTGACAGGTTGTTATAGTTTTGTCCACGAATGATCAACGAAGTGATGAGAACAATCATACAATTTCATCTACAGTGCCTTGCAAAAGTATTCGGCCCCCTTGAACCTTGCAACCTTTCGCCACATTTCAGGCTTCAAACATAAAGATATAAAATTTTAATTTTTTGTCAAGAATCAACAACAAGTGGGACACAATTGTGAAGTGGAACAAAATTTATTAGATAATTTAAACTTTTTTTAACAAATAAAAAACTGAAAAGTGGGGCGTGCGATATTATTCGACCCCCTTGCGTTAATACTTTGTCGCGCCACCTTTTGCTCCAATTACAGCTGCAAGTCGCTTGGGGTATGTTTCTATCAGTTTTGCACATTGAGAGACTGACATTCTTGCCCATTCTTCCTTGCAAAACAGCTCGCGCTCAGTGAGGTTGGATGGAGAGTGTTTGTGAACAGCAGTCTTCAGCTCTTTCCACAGATTCTCGATTGGATTCAGGTCTGGACTTTGACTTGGCCATTCTAACACCTGGATACGTTTATTTTTGAACCATTCCATTGTAGATTTGGCTTTATGTTTTGGATCATTGTCCTGTTGGAAGATAAATCTCCGTCCCAGTCTCAGGTCTTGTGCAGATACCAACAGGTTTTCTTCCAGAATGTTCCTGTATTTGGCTGCATCAATCTTCCCGTCAATTTTAACCATCTTCCCTGTCCCTACTGAAGAAAAGCAGGCCCAAACCATGATGCTGCCACCACCATGTTTGACAGTGGGGATGGTGTGTTCAGGGTGATGAGCTGTGTTGCTTTTACGCCAAACATATCGTTTTGCATTGTGGCCAAAAAGTTCAATTTTGGTTTCATCTGACCAGAGCACCTTCTTCCACATGTTTGGTGTGTCTCCCAGGTGGCTTGTGGCAAACTTTAAACAAGACTTTTTATGGATATCTTTGAGAAATGGCTTTCTTCTTGCCACTCTTCCATAAAGGCCAGCTTTGTGCAGTGTACGACTGATTGTTGTCCTATGGACAGACTCTCCCACCTCAGCTGTAGATCTCTGCAGTTCATCCAAAGTGATCCAGGGCCTCTTGGCTTCATCTCTGATCAGTTTTCTCCTTGTTTGAGAAGAAAGTTTGGAAGGACGGCCAGGTCTTGGTAGATTTGCAGTGGTCTGATGCTCCTTCCATTTCAATATGATGGGTTGCACAGTGCTCCTTGAGATGTTTAAAGCTTGGGAAATCTTTTTGTATCCAAATCCGGCTTTAAACTTCTCCACAACAGTATCTCGGACCTGCCTGGTGTGTTCCTTGGTTTTCATAATGCTCTCTGCACTTAAAACAGAACCCTGAGAATATCACAGAGCAGGTGCATTTATACGGAGACTTGATTACACACAGGTGGATTCTATTTATCATCATCGGTCATTTAGAACAACATTGGATCATTCAGAGATCCTCACTGAACTTCTGGAGTGAGTTTGCTGCACTGAAAGTAAAGGGGCCGAATAATATTGCATGCCCCACTTTTCAGTTTTTTATTTGTTAAAAAAGTTTAAATTATCCAATAAATGTTGTTCCACTTCACGATTGTGTCCCACTTGTTGTTGATTCTTGACAAAAAAATTAAATTTCATATCTTTATGTTTGAAGCCTGAAATGTGGTGAAAGGTTGCAAGGTTCAAGGGGGCTGAATACTTTTGCAAGGCTCTGTACGTCTCATCCACGTCATGCTAAATCCATTTTTGGAGATTCCGTTGGTTCCTCTGGCTTGATTCTGCAGTTTTAACTTTGTCAACACACTGCTTTCTTCAACCACAATTAATTCTAAACCAGAAGTTAGGAGCAGACATTTTTCAAGATGTCACCGCCCATATTTCGCTCATGAAACTTGTCTGTAATGAAATACCAGGTATGCATACAATAATTGTGGACATCAACCATTTATTTTGACTTAATAAATAACAAAATTAAATGAAAAAATATACTGTATTTACCATCAATGCTGAGAAGTGGCGGAAGAAACACTGTCGCCCGAATTACCATAAATTAAAGACTGGAGAAAAACAGCTGACAAGACGCACGTCGTGAAGTTGAAATCACATAAATCGGGTACGTCGTAACCTGGAGACTACCTGTATATAAGCATTAGAAAGTACAATCGTATAGAAAAGTTCAAAATAGAATTTAACAGTCGGGACTACAAACCCAAACATTTTGGGAAACAGAAGTGTTATTACTGTATATTTCAATGCAACAAAACAAGCTAGGAATTACCACTTAGAACCTGGGACCAAAATATGTGTTTCATGGTAAATTTGTTGGACACAAGGGACACTCCTTTGCATTTACCTTTAGTAACCTTTCGTTACTATCCAATGAAAATGTGAAATTTGGTTTTATGGTAAGTAAATCTTTGGGAATTTTGGGGGGAAATTGGCTAATTAGATGCCTGGTTATTGGGTGTTCATGAACAAACCACCACACAGTCATTGGCTGATTCAGTAGCCAGTAATCCATATTGTGAGTGACTGTTGTCATTTTACATTATGGTCTGAATTATCCTCCATAGAGGAGTCTCATGGCCCCTTGTGACCCTCCACAGTGATCCAGGTTTTCACCTTTGGGTAAAATGCTTTGAGTTATGACTGCAATATGATCTTTTCCATTTTCACTTTTTCACTGCATGCGGATTACTAGCCCTTGCAGATTGAATTCTTGAGGCAAGTATATAATTCTTGTTGGGGAGTCTTCAGACTAGAAGTGTTATTGTTTTGACCTTACACTCAACAAATCAATGTTCTTTGTACCCGAATGATTCATTACAAAAATCACTGCTGATCCCTTCAAAGAATCAGGTCCAGACAGTGTACTATTGCTGTGGCCAGCTGTAAAAGTGTCTTAGCCCCTCAAAAATGGTGGTAAAACATTTGGGTCTACAAGTTGTTTCATCTTAGGGTCCTCTTGAAGGGCACAATCAATCTGTGTCTATAGCTGACTCCTCCTTGAAACCCCCCAAATCCCCCTGGAGTGGCTCGACTGCAGGTACATTTAACTGTCAAACATTCTCCAATGAGGCAAGACTTAATTCCTCAGCCATATATTAAGGTTGATCTCTGTCTCGAAGCACTTTCATTCTCTTTACAATTTATTTTGTCCTACAGTATTACATTTCGTAACGTGCCTCAATGTCTGAAACCAAAGTACAG
The DNA here is from genome assembly GCF_030265065.1 of Corythoichthys intestinalis. Classification (NCBI taxonomy): domain Eukaryota; kingdom Metazoa; phylum Chordata; class Actinopteri; order Syngnathiformes; family Syngnathidae; genus Corythoichthys; species Corythoichthys intestinalis. The sequence continues at coordinate 13,388,821 of NC_080404.1, forward strand.
TGGTACCTCAACATATGATCGCTTCGACATATGATCCTTTCGACATCCGACGTAAAATTTGACTCGTCATTTGTCTCGATGTATGACGACATCCTCGAAATACAACAATTTCATTGTTTTCCCGCAAGACGGACGAATGGCGTATTTTCATGTGCAGGTGGTGAAAAAAAGGAACAAAGTGGCGCCTACCATTAATATTAATAAGGAAATGATGAGCATGGTATGCACATCAGTGACCTAACTCGACAATATGGCCTGTTTATGTCTACAATCTCGAGGACAACTCTCATTATTATGATTATTATCATTATTGTAACATCGCCAAGGAATTTGCCAGCTTTGTCAGGTTTTTAACCATTTATTTCAGAACAATACGGATACTGTTCGCCGTAGCTGACGCCAACAACAACAGAAAATGGAAAGCGAAAGCAAAATCTCTGCCGCACCTATCTGGTCAGTCTGTTCAGGAAAAGCATGCAAAACACAACTGCTACGTTAAAATGGTAAATACTTATATAGCACACTTATCTACATTGTTACAATGCCCAAAGCGCATTACATTAGCACACATTTACCCTTTCATGCACACATTCACATAACATGCCATGCAAGGCGCTGCCAACCCATTGGGAGCAAATTAGGGTTCAGTGCCTTGCCCAAGGGCACTTCGACTGTGGGTAGTCGTAGCCGGGAATCGAACCGCTTACCCTTTGGTCCCAGGACAATTCAAGCTACCAACAGTGCCACGGCCGATTTGTATTATTCCAAATTATATTTATAATTTATTTGTTTCGCTATGTGTAACTGCTATTTATAATTGTACCTGCAGTATTTATTAAGGATTCGGAGTAGGTTTGGGGCTGTGGAGCAAATTAATCAAATTAGAATGTATTTTTATGGGAAAATCCTGCTCGACATACAGTGGTATGAAAAGGTATCTGACCCTTTTGGAATTTCTCTCATATCTGCATAAAATCGCCATCAATGAAATCACCATAAAATGTGACCTGATCTTTGTCAAAATCACACAGATGTAAAAACAATGTCTGCTTTAACTAAAACCCCCCAAACATTAATAGGTTTTCATATTTTAATGAGGATGGCATGCAAACAATGACAGAAAGGGGAAAAATAAGTAAGTGAACACTCTGCCTAAGGAGACTTAAAGAGCAAATGAAACCAATTTTTACCAAACAATTTAAGTCAGGTGCGTGCCCAATCACTGATTAGGGGTTTAAAGCTGCCCTGCCCACTATAAAACACATACCTGGTAAGAAGTGTCTTGATGAGAAGCATTGTCTGATGTGCATCATGGCTCGGTCAGAAGAGCTGTCTGAAGACCTGCGATCAAGGATTGTTGATTTGTATAAAGCTGGAAAAGGATGCAAAACTGTCTCTAAAAGTCTGGATGTTCATCAGTCGACTGTCAGAGAAGTTGTCTACAAATGGAGAGAGTTTGGGACTCTTGCTTCTCTCCCTAGTAGTGGCCGTCCACCAAAGATGACGCCAAGAGTTCAGTGCAGAATACTCAGAGAGGTAAACAAAACGAACCCTAGAGTGTCTGCTAAAGACTTACAGAAATCACTGGCACAATCCAATATCTCTGTGCACACATGAGCTATATGTAAAACTATGGCCAAAAATTGTGTTCATGGGAGGACTCCACGGAATAAGCCACTGATGTCTAAAAAAACATTGTTGCTCATTAAATGTTTGCAAAGCGGCACTTAGACACTCCACAGAAGTTTTGGCAAAATATTTTGTGGACTGATGAAACCAAAGTTGAATTGCTAAGGAGTAAAACACACCGTCATGCATGGAGGAAAAATGGAACAATTCACCAACATTAACACCTCATTCCCAGCATGAAGCATGGTGAAGGGAGCATCATGATTTGGAGCTGTTTCGCTGCCTCAGGGCCTGGGCAACGTTCAATCATTAATGAAAAAAAGAATTCAAAAGTTTATCAGGCTGTTTTGCAGTAAAACCTGAGGCCGTCTGTCAGACAGTTGATGCTAAAAAGAGGATGAATGTTGCAACAAGACAATGTAAACACAGAAGTAAATCAACTTCAGAATGGTTTCAGAAGAACAAAATACATGCTTTTTTTTTTTTTTTTTTTAATCTTTTAAACCTGTCCTGTTTAGCTGTTTGACATGGAGAATGGAAGTCTGAGTGCCCGGTTGGTCTGAACAGTTTTAATGTTTCACATTGAGAGTATGACATACTCCCATTGTGATCATTCAACATACCTCGTTTATTTTCCGGTTGACACCATGTGGGGGGCCTGTTGACCAGGAAAAGAGGGGGACGGGGGCGGGGGAGTCTATAAGCTAAGTGATTGAAAGGGGTAAAGTGTACACAAATCAGCTCTGTGATCTAGAACCCAGTAATCGTGTGAATCCCTTGAGAGTGTAAGCTTGTTGGTAACCGACCCTAAGCCACCCCATCGCCACTCCGGGAACTGGGACCCCCCACCCAAGCGAGCCCTATCACATCTAGTCGCACACGAGCTCCACCAAGCGCGCGACAGCCACGCAGAGGAGCGGAGACACCACGCGGGCGACAACCCAGGGCCACGGCCCCCACCCAGCCAGCCCGGGGAGGGAGGGCGGACAGGGGGAGGGCGCGGTTCAGCGCAGCCCATCACTCCTCCCCTGTAGCCCAGCAAAGGAGCCATCGTACCCCCCCCCCCCCCCCCCCATCACGAGTGTTCCCCCGGGCCACACGCGCACCCATCAGCCGACGCTGTTTCTTTATCTGTGTGATTTTGACAAAGATCAGATCACATTTGATGGCGATTTTATGTGGAAATGTGAGAAGTTCCAAAAGGTCAAGATACTTTTCATACCACTGTATGACCATTTCGACTTACAAACCAGGTCCTGGAATGAATTAAATTCGTATGTGTAGGTACCACTGTACTACAAAAATAATAATTAGAAATAAATTAAAGATACATTGTATGAAGAGGCCACCCCTTCATTCCAACGCTCTCCCTGCAATATCCTAGCGACTGGATTTGTAAATCAGACATCTGCTTGATGTTTGTGTGCTGTCTGGCAAGTACGTACCAATCAGTTATTTAAAACTATCTGTACCTTGTAATTTAACTGGTAGCCTACTGCCAGCTTCTAGCTAGCGAGTTATTTAGCTAAGTAGATCATTTGTTTGGGTGTCACTCTCACCTCCATTTTGTGTGTCAGAAAAAAATATTGCCCATTGGGCGTACACAATAATAGGAATTCTGCTTCCTATCTGACAGGTGAGAGTGAAAAAGCAGCTCAAGTGGGTAAGCTCTAGTTCACCATCCTGGGAAGCCAACCGTACCGCTGAGAAAGCAACTTTCATTATATAGCTGTGACAAATATCTGACCTTTTCTCAGTATTTCCTGCTCTTGTTCCTGGCAGTCATCTGATGAAAATAAGATTAAGTGTCCAGTGAAGCTTTCTTTCTCACCGCAGCTTCATGCGACCCAGGGGATTTGGATGTTGCCAATTTAAAATCTTCTGAACTGACCTGACTTGTCATTCATTAACTTGCAAATACGTGCTTCGACTCTGTTCTCATTTCTCACAATGCATTTGATTCAGCGAAAGGTGCAACCCTCATGAGTTTAGCTGTCAAACCTCGTGTCAATAAGTTTAATAGTTTCACACTGGTTTTTAATATTCAGACTGAAATCATATTTGTCTTGAGCTAAGGGAATCCTAACCGTTAATGACCACTTGTCTCATTTGGCTTCCTCTCAGGTGTATCTTTGCTCTGGCCAAATCTTGAAGTGGGAACATGGTTGTAGCAGTGATACAGAATGAGGCAGGAAGACAAAGCCAGAGCTAATTAAAGGAAGCCAAGTTGCGTGGCCTTGTCTCACACTCATTGACCTTTCTCAAAACACTGGCATTTTTGTCAGGCAAATCTTGGCAGATTCTGCTGAAAACCGGCGCTACAAGAGGTAAACAAACACAGCCTCATTAGATTGAACCAAACACTTTTCTATCACTCTGTTAATCTTGTGATATTCAACCAACGCACACATCCAACCTCTTGTGATTTTAAGATTAAGAAAGGTTAATTGTATCATTAAATGGGGCCATTAAAAAGAGACTCATGTTTTCCTTTTCTCAGAGGAACACATTTTATGTGGATTATTATGTATATGATCTTCATAAATGAATTGCTTTGCTAGACTTACAGTATTTTGCAGCTATACGATTACTGCGAGAAATTTGATTAGCGAGTGTGTGTCACTTAAAATGTACATATAAACAGATGAAAATTTTGCTGAAATGGAATCACAGTCAGACACTTGCAATGTCAGTCCAGTCTTTCTCTCTCAAGTGATGATTTATTTATTTATTTATTTTATTTATTTTTCTGTATTTTTAATTGATTCATATTATAATTGCTGCCTGTAGAGTTGATAATTAAAATACAGTTTGAGCCTGGGACATATTTTCTAATTTACATCATTTCTAATCGGAAAAGTAGTTTGACTTTGGAGATTTTTGGCAGTAGGCTATTTGACAATTGTTGTAGTGAATAGTCATGTAAAAAAATCCACCAGTGGTACCTATATGAAGATCGTTTTGAGAGTTTAGCTTTTAATCTTGAGCTTCAAAGTGAATACGCACTTCCATTGACTGTTATTAATGAGAAACAAACCTGTGTCATAACCATGGTAACCCTGATCATTTGTAAATTGAAATATTATCAGATAACCTACTACACAACCAATGTTTTAGTGCTGTTGTCAACACCACATAGTTGAGTTTGATGCCTTGCTTGTTCAAAAATTAACTATCATACATCCAACACATAACTTTGAAATGATTGGTCATAAGAAGAGGTGGGTAGAGTAGCCAAATTTTACTCAAGAGTGGGGTTACTTCAAAATTATATTACTCAAGTAAAAAAAAAAAGGTAGTCATTCAAAACATTGAAAAAAGGTATTCGGTGAAAAGAATACTCAAGTAATGAGTAACATTGTGGGTAACTGCCTGTAGTAAGATTCTTTTTAAAACAATGTTTTATTATTATTATTTTTTTGGTTGGTGGGATGTCAAACCCCCTAAAACCACAGAAATGCAATGAAAACTGCTTTTGGCAGTTATACATATTAAACACAATACTTTTCGGAAAATACGCCAATCTCCATTTTTTTCCCCTATGTGGTGTAAAATCATGAAAACATGCCAGCATACGTTCAAGAATTAAGGATGTTATCGTCGGGGTGGAAACACGTCACGAGTCACGTGACAGTAAAAACCCTCTCTTTGTCAACAGGTGATGATTTACACCAGAGGAAACCGTAAGGGTGGGATTATACCTACAATTTATGTATGTTAATACAGTGGTACCTCTACATACGAATTTAGATCATCCCAGGACTTGGTTTGTAAGTCGAAATGGTCATACGTCGAGCAGGACTAAATTCGATTAATTCTTTCCACAACCCAAAAACTTATGCTAAATCCTTAATAAATACTGCAGGTACAATTACAAATAACAATTACACATAGCAAAACAAATGAATTATAAATACAAATCGGAATAATTATATAATAATTATTAATAATGTAACGAATCAAGTTCTAATGTGGCGTTTGAGTTTTGCATGCTGTTCCTGAATGCACCGTGTGGCTGACGAGAGAGAGAGGAATGAAGGTTTTACTTTCTCTTTTCATGTTCTTTTGTTGTTGGCGTCATCTACGGCAGACAGTAGCCGTGTTGTGTTGCACAAGTTCTGAAATAAAGGATTAAAAACTTGACGAAGCTGGTGACTTCCATGCCAATGTAACAATAATGAGAGTCGTCCTCGAGATCGTAGACATATTACGGCCGTATTGTCGAGCCAGGTCACTCACGCGCACACCACGATCATATTTTGCTATCAGTTCCTTCTTAATTTCAATGGTAAGTGTCATCTTTTTCTTTTTTCACCACTTTCACTAACTTTCTTAGAACCCATGTTGATTTACTTTCTAAGAAAATCCGCCTTGCGTCCGTCTTGCGGGAAAACAATGAAATTGCCACGCTCTCTTAAATCGTTAGATTTCTAGCATGTCATATGTCGAGACAAATAACAGGTCAAATTTTACGTCGGATGTCTGAAGGACTGTATGTCGAATGTCGTATGTCGCGGTACCACTTTAAAACCAACTGGAATTGACATATACTTTCGCTCTAATGGAAATGTTTCATTGATATTGTTTGCAATGTTTGCCTCAGGGTCCAACAGATCTTACTTTGCAGTGTTTCAACTATTCAGTCTATTTCCAACATTTGAAAGGCAAATGCAACAACATTTTGTATCAATAAAATGACTCAACGGTGGATACATAATTCACTTGAAATTACTTGAGGAAAGTCCTTTGAGATAGAGGACCCCTGCCTGGAGGAAATTGTGTTTTTGTTGTCATCATACATTCTAGGCAGCTTAGGGAACGGGTTACTGCAAAGACTTTCACCTGGAGTGTTTCCCCTCAGCATTTCAGCTCTGTCAACATTCTGACCACAACCATCCAACGCTCAAGATTAGCCACTGAACAGATAACTCACACTGTCAAAACTCAGAAGTGTCAGCGATTGAGTCATTTCTCTTCAGGTTCAAGGAGCAAAATGCCTCCAGCAGATGCTTCGTTTTCAGCTTTGCATCCTGGTCGATGCATGATTCACTGTATAAATTTTTTTAAGTCAGTGATGGAAAATTCAGCTCACGAGTATTAAATTAAATTCTATTCAATTTTAGTTGTTTTAGCTGAACGTGAAACTGAACTGAACTGAAAGTGCTCGTTGAAAAACAACACAATACAATTAACAACAGCAAAGCACATCAAATGCAAATACATTCTTAATGAATGAATAATATTTTTTTCTTGGCAAGCTAAAAAACAAAAACATCTCTTGACCATAAAACCTCCCTGTTAAATTTTAGACACAGTCTTTATGTTGGGTGCCTGCTGTTTCCACAGCTGCCCTTTCGTGGTCTCAGTGTTTAAAAGGGCTAGTTTGAAATTGTTACTGAATTAAGTCTCAAATGAGGGCCAGTAGTTCCTAAAATTGTAATCTTGTGATCATAACTTGATGATATCCTGTGTGTTGGTTTTAGCAGTGGATGGTTGAATGCAGGGGCAGACTGTGGGGGTGGGTTGGATGCCATATAGCCGGCAACACAATTACCTGTACCTTGATAAAAAATAAACTGCATTTGATGTTGTTTTGGACAAAATTCATATATAGTAAACAATAACCTGAGCCTTTAATTAGACTACATTAAAACAATTACAACAATAGTTATTTTAAAGCAACAATAGGTTGCATTTGGTATAATATATCGACTGAGAGCTACTTGGATGACACCTCTTTTATATCTTGACGGGGTCTGTATCATTTTCATCAACACTAACTTTGAGGAGGGTGGCAGGGACAAAAAAAAACTAAAAAATTTCTGACTGCTTTACGGCATACTTCACTTCAACCTTTCCCCATTCATTATAAAGATGGAAGTCGATGTGACCGTGCAAATTCTGTAAAGATGGCAGAGAAACAAAATAGACCAAAAGTTTTGTCTGAGGATGGAAAAAAGAAGGCTACCAGGACATACAGAATAAACATTGACAAAGCTTTCACTCCCTTGCATGACCCCCCCCCCTTCCCCCAACCAAACATTTTAGAGCAGACAAGTTTGGGTGGGGTGGGTGTAATGGGAATGCCACACTAAGCCCCACAGTTGCTAACCGTCATTCGCTATTGTTTGGCGACAACTGGAGTCATTACCTTATTACTTTCATCCTTCACACAGCCACTGGAAAACTGAAACCTCCCAAATATTGCTTTAAAAGCATGTAGTGATTTTAATGCAAATAGGTCTTTGAGCCAAAAAACTATAACACGGGTAAACCATTAGAGAACTGTAACCTTAATCAAGGTTCACATGTTTACAGGACATTTAATTCATTTTTCTAAATATTGGTCCAGTAGAAATGCAGTTTTGAATATGTGAGCAATCAGAGAGGTCCATTACTAAAATTCACTAACCTTGGCCAGAACTGACGCCAAATTGTGGATTTACAGTACCACAAATATGAGAACTGTAACCTGATCAAAGTATACATGGCAAACTTTTAATTTATTTTTCTAAATATTGGTACAGCAAAAATGCATAGTTTTGAGTATGGGAGTAGTAAGAGCGGTGTGCTACTAACATTCACCAATGTTCAAACTTATGCAGATTTGTAGATTTACAGTGCCAAAAATATGAGAACTGTAACCTACTATCTACTAATACAACCCGTTGCTATATAATATTGTACTGACGCGACAACACACATAACGCACATGTAGATGAAGCGGTTTTAAGATCAGGTGACTTTATGTCCTTTATTAAATGATGACAGTGGTCGGGTTATATATTTTAGAGTGTAGAGAGTGTTTTTGGAAACAACGTGAGCACAAGGAAGTCAACTGCCTTGCCGCCTTACCGTAATGCATGAATTATGCGGGTGTGCTAATTTTAGGGTCCGCTCATTTCACCACGGGAACATGAGCATCCGCTGACTTGACCGCAGTACGTGTAAAATATGTGGGGTCGCAGGGTTTTATCAATGTCCTGTTTGCATTAAAATCACTACATGCTTGACAATCACTACACTGTTGTAATTATTTTACTCTTGGCTAACTAAGGCTCGGGTTCTTGTCTACTATATGATTTTTGTCCAAAACAACATTAAATGCTGTTATTTTTCATCAAAGTACAGGAACAGGTACAGGTGCTTGCTTTGCTGGTTTTCTGTCAGATTTTGCTCCCGAAGCTTGTGTGGGCGGTGAATAAGCACTCTTTTATATTCAGTTGGACTCTCAATATTATACAGAGTTGCTATCTAAACAAGTTACATCGTAAACATACAGTGGGGCAAATAAGTATTTTGTCAACCACTAATTGTGCAAGTTCTCCCACTTCAAAATATTAGAGAGGGCTGTAATTGTCAAAATGGGTAAACCTCAACCTCGAGAGACAGAATGTGAATAAAAAAAAAATAATTAAAAAAAAACAGAAAATCACCTTATTTGATTTATAAATATTTTAATTCCAAATTAGAGTGGAAAATAAGTATTTAGTCACCTACAAACAAGCAAATTTCTGGCTGTCAAAGAGGTCTAACTTCTTCTAAAGAGGTCTAACGAGGCTCCACTCGTTACCTGTATTAATGGCACCTGTTTTAACTCATTATTGGTATAAAAGACACCTGTCCACAATTTCAGTCAGTCACACTCCATACTCTACTATGTCCAAGACCAAAGAGCTGTCGAACTGTCGAAGGACACCAGAGACAAAATTCTAGACCTGCACCAGGCTGGGAAGACTGAATCTGCAATAGGTAAAACGCTTGGTGTAAAGAAATCAGCTGTGGGAGCAATTAGTAGAAAATGGAAGACATACAAGACCACTGATAATCTCCATCGATCTGGGGCTCCATGCAAGATCTCACCCCATGGCGTTAAAATGATAACAACAAAGGTGAGCAAATATCCCAGAACCACACGGGGGGACCTAGTGAATGACCTACAGAGAGCTGGGACCACAGTAACAAAGGCTACTATCAGTAACACAATACGCCGCCACGGACTCAAATCCTGCACTGCCAGATGTGTCCCCCTGCTGAAGCCAGTACACGCCCAGGCCTGTCTGCTGTCCGCTAGAGAGCATTTGGATGATCCAGAAGAGGACTGGGAGAATGTGTTATGGTCAGATGAAACCAAAATAGAACTTTTTGGTAGAAACACAGGTTCTCGTGTTTGGAGGAAAAAGAATACTGAATTGCATCAGAAGAACACCATACCCACTGTGAAGCATGGGGGTGGAAACATCATGCTTTGGGGCTGTTTTTCTGCAAAGGGACCAGGACGACCGATCTGTGTAAAGGAAAGAATGAATGGAGCCATGTATCGAGAGATTTTGAGTGAAAATCTCCTTCCATCAGCAAGGGCATTGAAGATGAGACGTGGCTGGGTCTTTCAGCATGACAATGATCCCAAACACACAGCCAGGGCAACAAAGGAGTGGCTTCGTAAGAAGCATTTCAAGGTCCTGGGGTGGCCTACCCAGTCTCCAGATCTCAACCCCAGAGACAATCTGTGGAGGGAGTTGAAAGTCCGTGTTGCCCAACGACAGCCCCAAAACATCACTGCTCTAGAGGATATCTGCATGGAGGAATGGGCCAAAATACCAGCAACATTGTGTGAAAAGCTTGTGAAGAGTTACAGAAAACGTTTGTCCTCCGTTATTGCCAACAAAGAGTACATAACAAAGTACCGAGATGAACTTTTGGTATTGATCAAATGCTTATTTTCCACCATGATTTGCAAATAAATTCTTTAAAAATCAAACAATGTGATTTTCTATTTTTTTTCCCAAATTCTGTCTCTCATGGTTGAGGTTTACCCATGTTGACAATTACAGGCCTCTCTAATATTTTGAAGTGGGAGAACTTGCACAATTAGTGGTTGACAAAATACTTATTTGCCCCACTGTACATGTGCAACATGATTACGGCATAAATATATGCTCAACATCACAGGGAAGACGTTAACGTTGAGTGATCGATGTGCAGTCAAGTTGAGTGAAACCAAGATGGTAGGATGTGTGCGAGAACTTTCCTTTGTGCGCGTCCGTGACCAAACATAATTAAATATTTCTTTCTTTCTAGAAAGTTTGTGGTGTTTACTTTGGACCTGAAGTATTCGCGGCCATTTGTATCGTTACACGTGTTGGAGCAGTTTTTATGTTGAGTGACGCAATGTGGCAATTCCTCCACTATGGGCAATGACGTTATCGCGATGTGTTTATATATCCGTGACTTATTCTGCACAGGCGTGGAACGCTGGCGGATACAGTTTTCAACAGCTTGCGCCGTGCACGTTATAGATTACCGCAGAGTTGCGTATTGTATTGTTTGAAAGCTTGAAGATGACAACTTCAAATTTTGGTTGTTTTTTGACCTAACAACGTGATGTTGGGCTGAATTACCATGATTAGCTTAACCTGACTAGTTGATCATTTTGACACCATGGATTACCATCGGCCACGTTGTTTTGTCTGATCCTGCCGGCTGATATCGACTCATGGTGAGTGCACGTTGAAAATTCCTTACCAGCGTATGATTGAAACTTGTCAGAACAACGCGCATGCGCAGAACCACAAAGTTGCAATTTCTGATGGGGTGCAAAATCTGACAGAACACCGGCTAGATTTCTTCCAACAACGTCCATGAAGTGGGCCGGTCGTTCAATGACTCCCGGGCCACTCTACCACCCCCAGTCCATCTCTGGTGTAGTGACACCAGAGACCTACTCCAGACCTACTTATTTTAGGAATTACGACCTTACTTATTTCTCCCGACACCAGCCCATCTGCCCATGGCCCAACGGCCCACCATGGAAATCCCCGGTATATATGTATACCAGTCCGCCTGGTTGAATGTAACGAAAATTGTACGTTTTGATGGTAACTTCACTTTACATTATAGTGATCAATGTAAGGATATTTTTAAATCACATCTCTTCTGTCCCCTCTCTCACTTTCAATTCACTTCACTATTGTACCTCTCATTATGCTCTCAGGGCTGCATTATTCAAGTAGTGCCAGTACGTGTGTACATGTTCTGGCTCCAATGGTAGATTAAAAAAAAAAAAAAAAAAAAAGGTAAAATGGTAGAAAGTGGTTTTATTCTCCATCTACACATATTGGATACAAAAAAATATATAAATAGGGTGGAAAAATGACAAAAACAAATTGAAATGACATATGTAGTTAAGATGTCCTTTTGACTTGACAAACATGATCAAGTATTTATATTAAGCAATTGGACACTGGGTTTTACAGTTGAATGACAATTATGAAAAATTGTATAAAAAAGTAAAGTTTGCAACAGTTGAATAGTGGAACAGAGCAGAACATTTTTTTTCCATTTTCATTATTTTTTTTGGAATAGTAAAAACTCATAATTTGACCGGTTGAGTGTTTTAATCACTTATAAAGGTTTCATAGTGTACTGCTTGAATCAGTATCACATCTGCAGTGAGAGACTCTTTCGTCTGGAGTGCAGCACAATTCACAGCGGCACCAGACGTTATTGTTCATGCAGCGCCTTACTCCGGCGCCCAGTGCTTCACCATTCTTATTCAGAAAGAGGCCTTCTCCCATGCTAACACACCTCCCATCCTTTTGCTTTGCCACTCACACACACACGCACACCCACACCCTTACACACAAACACGATCTCTCTTTCTCACTAAAGGAGGAAATCAATGAAAGCAGGGATCAATAGGACTCTTCCACTACCAAGCCCATCGTCTCCTTTTTAAAGATGATGCCGTTCAATAGTGAAATAGCTGCAGTCTGACATCAATAGTTCCCACCAATTGGCAAAATGCTTTATTAGCCCGCTGCCGGTGACTCTGCTAAACCTTCCTTTTTTATCGTTTTTATGATGTGGTTTGAAAGTATTAATACTAAAATCAGTTAGACAATGATTTTTCCATTTTTCTACAATTCAATTTACTTTTGTTATAATGCATTGTAAGGGAACTACCATTCCTTTACCTATGGCTTTAAGCACTGTGATACAGTTAATCCTTGTGTGGCATTGTTCAATATATATATGTGAAGAATTGCATATCCACTCCCTCCTAAATTAAAGCATTTCCAAATTTATCAGTGACATTACTAGGCAAAATGAACATTTGAATGTGCATTATTATAATATAACGATTTAAAAAAAAACACACACGGCTAAGAGCTGTGAAAAAAACTACACCAGTGTTGTTTTTGGCAGCCCTTTTAATTTTTGTTTTCGTCTTTTGGGTTAGGGTTCAATCATATTTTAGTCATTTCAAATGTGTTCTTCTTCGACCAGTTTTTGTCAACAGTTACTCAAAATGTTTTTATTTGTAAAATTTGAAAGTTTTCGTCCAAAAATAAATAAAGGTTTCCAACAATTTTGATGAACTGTTGGAATGAACTATGAACATAGGCGAGCACATGTTATGGGGCAGTTTTTGGATCGAAACAAGGTGAGATCTGCTCGAGCTTGATCGTGCAACACGTTACAGGAAATGTAGCACCAATCAGAAAAAGACGTACGTTGCAATAAGGACATTGCAAGCTAACTGAGTAGCGTACTATCTATTATGTTTTTGACCTGTGTTGCCGTTTGAATTGCTTCTTATGAGACGATATCGATGTATTAGAAAGATTGGATGCTGAAATTATAAAGCCAAGGCTTCTAGGCTAAACACAATAGATAGATGGATAGATAGATCGATCTTTCAATTGGGAATTCTCCATTCACGTTCATATTATTGGCTGCATTACATTTCAGAAGTCATCATGTCACATAGATCTACACAGTGGTTTAGAAAAATGAAGAAGAATGATCCGGATAAATATAAGATGCTGAGGGATTCTCTTATACTGTAGATGTGGGGAGGACAGTGTGGTCAGGGAGGCCCACATCTTTCTGACAGATGACATGAAACACTAACACACAGCGGTCAACAAGTTTAAAACACAGCGAATGTCGAGGATGAGCACAAAAATGACCGTGAAAGGGCTTACAATGTGGAGTGACGCTGCTGTGAGTCAGTACATGGTAGGTTTTGTTTATCAGACTTCATATGTTTGTTATTGAGGGTCTTCTTTTGGTTTACGTTGTTATTCATCATTTTTATTGCTTCCAATTATCGGAATAAATCAACATTTCATGACTTGACAATGCTGCCCCACAAGGCTCAACGTTACTACGATGGCTCTGAGCACAGCAAAGAGGAGAGTGATGGAGAGATTGGCTTCGTCTCCCAGGCCCTCAAAAGAGCTGTGCACTCTGTGAAAAAAACTTCCGCAATGCCAATGACATGGTTGAGTATCTGTCCGAGAAGCATGGCATGGCTCTGAGGTAAAAGTTACATCTCTTTTTCATACAAGTCGATGCATCCTTTCACCCAACGGCTATGAAATGACAAGGAGTGGGGAAATCATCTTAAAGAAATAGATAAGTTTCTGTTACAAAATGTTACTTGAAGTGTTTGTTATTTATTATGTACCAGGGTGGGTGTCCAATACCTTTTTTAATTGAGAAACTTAAAGACATTTTCAAAAGCCTCAAAAATGTCTATTTTTAACTCACCTGATTTGACCTACTTTTCAGGTGTCAAAAATGCCCTCATGTTCATTTTTTCCCTCAAAAAACACAATTTTAAGCTTTCCAATGATGTATCACACATGCATTTTGGACAGTTTTGAAATTTGCCCAAATTGCGGGGTTTAAGAGTGGAACTTCAAGCCACCTGAGTCTTATACGCCATATTATTATGTTGACACATTTGTGCTGTGGAACGAGATCACAGGTATTTCCGTCAGTGTTTTGATACGTCTGATTGTGAGAAGTCAAGAACGATTGGTAAGCACCACTCTGTTATCATCCTGTCTATCAGGAATTCATGCTAGGTTCCTCCTTTCTTTCCACGTACGCTACACATATCCACAATTAATCTGTAAAGTATTTATAATAAAAATAAAAATAATAAAAATCAGGAAGCACACAAAGCAAGCCAGCAAACAATAGTAAAATACTGCCACAGTCCTGTCATTGATGTCATTAGGCTGATGTGCCAATGTGTCAATGTCAGGACAGGTAGTCCCTGGTTTACGAACGAGTTCTCTTCTTACTCTGGCGACGTAACCCAAATTTTCTTGTAAATCGGAAATAATCCTTTAAGTACCCCTAAATCTCAAAATAACTATCCAAAAACATGTATTACACATTATAGTACTGTCCTCACCAAGACGTTGAAGCTAAGTCCTAGCTAGACAGCGAACTAAGCTCAAGTGACGATGTCAAACGTCTGTGTGATTTGCTGACTTTATTCAGCTGTTGAAAACTTGCAGAATGTAACTAAAATAAAAAATTAATTAAATCAGTTTGATCTTCAATAACAGCAATTCAAATTTGCACTCATAACTAGCTGCTGATACAGCAATAACAATCCACACAAACAATTAGCATCTATCATTTAGCATCCGCACATCATCAAAAACAATCACATGAACTCGCTCCAAGTATTCGAACACAATTGAAAACGCACAATAAACAGTACAAATGGTGTTATATACAAGCAAGCCCGTTGACAGGGAGGGGCAACCGGGTATGTGTTCCCCGGCCTCAGGACAATAAGGGCCCCTGAATGACCCTTAATTTATTTTACTTTACATTCACAAATTTCTTTTTTTATTTAAATCATTGTCTGATCAAATATTATGTTCTACTCGATATACTGTATACTTAAAAACTTTAACATATTAAATATTTCAAATATATATTTTTTCCTTTTTTTGCACAACGCCACCCTCCCCTGTCTTAGCAGAGATTGGTTTGACCCCGCTCTGGTGCACTCAAGTGCTACGCATTTTCTTGGCTTTGCCAGTGATTGTAGCTGGAGGAGAGTGAGCCTTTAGTAAAATGAAAATAATAAAAAACTATCTACGCTCCACCATATAGGGCAGGCTTAACAACCTAGCCGTTGTTACCAAACTGCTCTTTATGGTAAGTTGCGGTGCTCTCAACTCCGCACAGTAGTGTGGAGTGGACAGGTGGCTGGCTCGTTTGTCGTCAGTTCGTCTGGGCCTCCCTTCAGGAAGGTGGCGATGTGCATAAACACACAGACACACGTCGGATGACTTTTTGCAGCAACTTTTATTAACAATAGGGGACTCACAGCCACTCAACTTAGCGCTACCGCGCAACAACTCCCAAAAAACTCTTATTTCACCCCCTTATGCTTGCCCACCTCTTAGTTTGCGCCAAATTAGTAAAGCCTGTCATATTGTAGGGGACCGCGGCCCCATGGGAATGCCGGTAACACCATGCTCTCCATTGAGCGTGAGCTTGCTCCAAAACTGGATTTCACTGATGTTATAAATGACTTTGCTGGCAAAAAATCTAGGCGCATAACTTTTTGAGGGCTTGATAACCCCAGGGATGTGAAGGAGGCAGTCACAGGATGTTTCGTTATACTGTTTTGTTGCTTAGCAGGCAGGCATAGCACTCTCAGTTGTATTGTATTGTAGCCTACATGGGACAATAGATGGAAACTGATTGTTTATATTGTGTCACATTACATTACGGTCTGTTAAATTGAACTGTCCATCTCAAATTAAATGATTTGAAAATTTACACTGTCATTGCTTGCAAAGCGTTAAAGTACTGCATATGTTGTCATGACAAGCCGGTGGCAGGGGTGGGTCGGGGGCCCCTATAATGGTCTCTTGTCCCCGGGCCCCTGCAAGTCTGTTGACAGCCCTACAGGTGTTGCCTCTGTCGATGCTTCACAAGCAAAAAATGTGCACGCAGGCTTGCAGGCTTTCCCTCTCTCTCACTCGGCCATGTGACTTCTTCGTGGGAACAAAACAACTGCACTCTTCCTCGACTGTGCATGTGCCCGTGCGTGCTTCTATGTGTGCACAAATACGATCTCGTGTGTCAATGCATTTTTACTCGCATGCCATTAGTACTACCTACTAAAAAAAAAAAAAAAAAAAAACGAGACTCCGGCGACATAAAGTCAAAATCAAGTAAGTCAGTACGTGATAGCCTGGGGACTGCCTGTATTAATTAATGCCCAGTCAAAGGTCCGTTTAAATGCTTAAATTAATACCTAGGTACCTTTGGAATCTTACTGAACTGAAAGTAATCAGCATTAACATCTTCCATGTTTGCTTTTGATCAACAAGAGATTTATAGTAAAGCATTTCAGTCAGCCAGCCAACTTGTTTATTTTATGATTTTATCCCGTACAGAATCCCCTACCATCACTATCTCCTACGACAAGAGTAAAGATATAGGTTGTGAGTGATTGAAGCAGCCTTTATCACAGCTGCATTTATCTCACCCAATTTCAACAAGACATCCAACTTCTCAAGCAAATTTCCATTCCTACACATACTAACTGATAGCCTACTGCTAAAGACAATGCAGACATACTATATCTATATTCAAGCAGCTTGCTTGCTGTCACTTCCTGTCGCGTTCCACTTTGAAGAAAAATGTTTTATTTATATTTCCACATGGTTTTAGTGAATTTATTGCATTAATGTATAACATAATTGTGTTCGCCTCTTATGTTGAATAATAGTACTACATTCATTTCAAGATGTTGGCCTTGTCCTCCACTCTGGTCTTGTTTTTTTTGTTCTCATTACATGCATAAAAAACAGACTGTACTGATCAATGCCCGCCTCTTCATTCTAACCTTGGGATGTCATTAGTGTCTGCACGTTAAACCGAGCTTGACTTTTGCTAATTTTGCCAAATGAGGATTATACCCAAGTGAGATCTAAGATGGACGTGAAGCTGGGTAGCTCCAGATTGACTGAGGTTCGGTGGCTCAACTTATTTTCAGCTTTATGAAGTGTTTCCTATGCAGCAATAGGTAACACTTTACAATAAAGGTCCCCAAATTAACATTAGTTAAAGCATTTTTTGACAATAACTTATGTTTAACTAACATTATAATAATTCATATCATTAAATAAGTTAATATAACACAATACTTAACGTTTATTCACATGTACATTAGTGCGTTAATACAGTTATTAATTAATACTTGTCTTAGAAAGTGAATATATTCTTTCAAATTGGGAAGTATTGCTCTGTGAGTCCTTGGGTGCTGCGATACGGTATTATTCAAATATAGTCACCTATTATTAATCCTAAAATATGTGTAACTGCTAAAGTTAAGACATCACCTCGAATAATGTTTTATTGTTTTCAAAAGAATATGCACAAGTTCTTGGTTGTAATCTCTTTGAACGTCATTCATTTGAGCTATTAATGTCTCAGCTTATCTGCTACTCAAGTGTTACATGTGTTCCACTTTACAATAAGGGTCCAAAAGCATTCAGTAATGGTTAGTTATGGTTAAGGGGTAGGCACTTAAGCATGAATAATTTCTTAGTTAAGGGACACATGTGCTACACTGTACAATAAGGGTCCAAACAGTATTCAGTAATAGTAAACTATGGTTAAGTAATATTTATGCTCCAACCGTATGCATATTTTAACATTAATAATAGGTAACTAATGTTAAATAATACCATACTTAGGTTCGCAGCACCCAAGGACTCACAACGTTTCCTAATTTGAAAGAATATTTTAACTTACTCGGACCAGTATACATTAATAACTGATGTTTATATGACTTCATGTTAAGTATTGTATTAAGTTTTTTAATGTTACCTAACTATTAGTTACTGTCTGGTTATTCATTAACTAATGATAGTTAAAATATTTAATGTTAGATAAGGCATTATGTGAATTATTATAATGTTACTTAGATATTAGTTATTGTCTGAAAATGCATTAACTAATGTTAACTAAGGGACTCTTGTTGTAAAGTATTACCCAGCAACCCACCCGACGGTTTTACCAATATGGATGTGTGCACGATTACCATATAACATTTACTCCCTTTGGGTATTATCTTCATTTCCACGTAGATGAACACGTGGGGTAAGATATTACCCCAAGGTTTGTCGTTTGTTCATCTTTCGTACTACTTATCCTTACGTGGAAAAACAACATACTGCAAAGGTTTAGTTTTTCAGGCCAAGTTAATCTACAGATGAAATTTAATTCACGAGCAAAAATATGGGCTGATTTCTGACACAAGACAAGGCTTATTCCTCATAAAATGTTTCTGACATGAGGCCGTTGCATTTTTTTTTTTTTGATCATTCATTTAAATAGAGTGCAGCTTTTTTAATCACTACCAAATTTTCCATTGGATTCATCACAATTGTCTCCAAACATTTCCAATGGTATCTCATACGTTAGCGCCAGGAACCTTTGATTCTTATCATCTGTGACAGTCACTAAATATTTACTGTCACGCTTACACGTCTGATCCCAAGCGTCTCACCACCTAGTAGGTCATTTATACAAAGCAGACAACATGTAAGTACATATCCAGATAAGTCCAAACGAAGTGAAAGAGATTTAAGGTGTGTCCAAGAAAGAAAGATCGCAAAGCCACCAATTGCTGCTGGAAATGTAGTGTTTCTGTGTGCAATGACCAGAAGCAAGTAGTTTTAACAGCTTGACACAGTGAGAAGAGAGATGACTCCAGACACTCTGGATGTTGATTCGGGTTCTTCAATAGTCAAATAAGACAAATAATAGATTCTTATGGTTTTCGATACCTGTTGGATAATTGATTTTATGGTAAAATGTGAATTCAAATTGATAAATGAACTTGTCAAACATGATATTAAATTTCCTTTGTTGATTAAAATAAAAAAAATAATTAATTAATAAAAATCGTCATATTTGACCAAAATTAGAGATATCCACAGTGCAAAAACACATTTATTCTAATATGGGTCCTTTATTTATGCTTTTACCTCACTCATGGAATATTGTATATATATTGACAAATACCAATGTGACTTCACCCGGGTCAGCATCTGATGGGATAAATATAATATGACCCGGAATGAATCAGCACATTGCGTTGATTCCCTTAGTCCCTTTTATAACTGTAACCTTGTTATCTTCGCCATTTTGGCGTCCTTGTAATGTAGGATTCCCTTTACCTTGTTTTCCTTGCCACTTTGACATCTTTGTGATGTGTGATTACAAAACATGTGTGAAACCACGTGTAATGAAACCATTGGATCTCAAAACATGTGTAACGATACCATTGGGCAAGTGGCTCGTCACCTGAGGGAAGGGGCTGGCCATCTCTTCTCTCACGTGGTGCACCACTATAAGAGCCGGGGATATTTTCCTCTTCGGTTAGAGTCTGCTACGGTCAGTATACGGACGCCTAGCTTATATTCCTCTGCAACTCAACCAGGGTGTCGGCTCTCCGCCCGCTTGTCAACGGTAAGAGTTTTGATTGCTTAAAGGAATATCTTGTGTGCTTTAACAGTAGCGCGGGGATCTTAGAAGTGACAATCTATATCTAGCGGTATTGTCGTGTTTGCTTTCTTCCTTTTTCTACAATAAACATTGTATATCTCACAAAAATGTGTGTGTTGCTGACTCAATGTGGACCCGGAAATTTCGGAAAACAGCATCTCACAATACAGCATTGCTTTATAGCATGCAGATGGACTGCGGATTCAGCTGATTTTTGCTGATTAATTCATTTATTTTTCGCATCACGCCAGTCAAACGGCCGCAGGCTTTTGTAGCTGCACCAGGGAGAGGAGTGTGAGCCTTTTTGGGTTTCACAAAGTTGCCGTTCGCCCCAAGATCGGGCAAAACAAGTGTGCGACAACTGTTGGACCATTGGACTGAAAAGGAAGTGAGTAAATATCGTTTTTTGTATTATGTCAAATACTGGGATCATGGCACATGCTTTAATATGGAAGTGGCTTGCATTTTTGTGGCAGACATGCTGCTTTTCCGGAATGCCACTCAGCCGATGACCGGCGGCTTGTCGCCCCTTGCCTGGCACAGCCAGACTAGTCTCCCTGTATTTTTCAAACACTGTGAGAAATAGTCTGGGACCCAGCCCATTGACGGCCTCTCGAGCAGGGTAAAAAAATCAATCGTCCAACCAGATTCGTTTATTTGCGTGACGTGTTCTTAACGAGTAACGTCACTCTTGCGCGCCGAAAGTCGTGTCTATAACAACACAGATGGCGAACGGCAGAGCCGTGAATATGTTCCAATCCGTGGTAAAACCAGTTTTAAATTACCAAAAACACATCGAAACAAGTCATTGACAACAGTCAACATGGCTCGCGCTAGCCATGTTGAATAAACTTCTCCATTCTCCGCTCACGCTAATTACTTGTCGCTTTAACAATGTCACGTCTGTCCGTCGCTGATTGGTCCACTCCGCTGTCTGTTTGTTGTGGCTTGCTCCGCCCTTGGAATTTGATCCGCCGGACGGTCGCCAGACTCAATTGCTGGAACAGCGGTGAGTCTGGTATACCAGGCAATGTCGCCCCCCACCCCTGCCGGGAGAGCCCTATACTCGGCTTATTGCTCTCTTTGTGTGCTCCACCCCATCAGAATTTGCTAATTTGTGTTAAAAATGGCCGAGAATACAGCGATTACAAAGAAAACACTACAAACTTTCTTTAAATAAAGGAATATTTATTTACGTTTGATCATCGACAGACATGTAGAAAAATTCTCCTCAGATACATCATCCCTTGTTAGCTTCACACAACAACTGGACGCCGCTGTCTCACTGTTTACGTCTCCGCTGTGTTTTTAAGCATTAATTTACGCCATATTCGTGTTGACCATGTGGCAGCTACGCGCTCCTCCGACGTCGGCCAGTTTGTCCGGCGGTCATTTTCCAGCTGCTTCCTCGGCAAACGAGCTCTCCTGCCTGCAGCAGGGGAACAAGTCCGACGAGCTATAACTTGCTTGCCGCTGTGCGGGTTGCCAATTGGCCAAGACAATCGACAATCCCGCCGCCGTGTGATATGATCCAGGGTAGTTTTGTGTTATTTTTCGCTTCGAAAGCCGAGAATAGACTTTGAAACATCACTCGGTTCGGGTTAGTATGTCGGCTAGCTGTCACGCCTACTGGTTTGTTTACACTCTCCGAAGCCGGGGCAGGGAAATGACAAAAGCCGGACAAACTCCGGTGGCATTAAATATAGTTTAGGAGGTGCAAGAATTGGACAGTTTTGACCATTATGGAGAAATTTTGCCACGTCGTACTGAATAAATGCATTTTTAATCTTTCATATTCCACTTAGCACAAAACTATTATTTGTCATGACCATACCATTTATTTAGCAACTGGGGAAAAATATTTCGATAAAAAGAATATCCTGTAAAAATATTGGAGTAGAGAGACTGAAACAAGGACATTATGCGGCCCTATTCGTCGCATTTTCCTTGTTCTGAATAATTCCCCCTCAATGGGCTGTATTCTAAAGCAGATTAAACCATGACCCTGTCGATGTCATCCTCCTGTTGGGGACGCTAGAGCCCTATAATGTTAGGCGTGTCTAAACGGCAGATTAAAGGACTAATTTTTCGTCATCTGCGCTTTGCTAAATTGTTGTAAATAGTCGAATCGTCTCAAAATATCATTCTAGTTCACATAGTAATGCTATTTAAGTCTTTTTTTTATCCTGTCGTAGGCACTTTGACGTCTGCAGACCAAAAGATGTTTAGAGACAAGCTTTAATATGGCAACAAAATCAAAGTATTTCAAAACCCGTATGAGAACTGGGATCATGGAAAATGGTGATACAACTCACCTCTGCCTTGGCCACTAATCTGCTGGGGAGACATTTCTTCCAATTTAAGAAAAATGCCTGGACCCTTCACTCATAAAAAATGAAAGGCTTTCAAAAGTCTGAAGGCCTATTATTATTTTGTTTCAAAGGCTAATGGGCCAATTTCTTCTGTCAAGCATAAAGCTATGATCATGCTGAAAGTGCATTGTAAACTAGGTAAATTTGATTTATTTTCTTTCCATTCATTTTTTTAATCTTCTCTAAATAACACATAGTCACTAGAATTTACCATTAACAAAATTAGCTCATCAAACCCAGTAGTATCAGTTTCAGCAGGAAGTCAGGCTTTCTTTGGCATGCCCAGTGTCCTGTGAGAGTAGTATACTCTGTCAGAATGGCATAGCACTTTTCCACACACATTTGTGAAATGCAGTTCAGTGTGAACCAGGCATGGTTAGTCCACAATTATATTTATAAATAAAGAAGCATAAGTATTATCAAGTGCTTTGAGCAAAATTTAATACGTGTTCTATATAATCAAAATGAGTACGCTAATTAGACAGAACTCTGGATTTAATTTGATGGCCTGCAGCTATTTAGTTCGTTTTTTGCAGTCCTCCAATTCGGGGGGGGAAAAAAAACAAAACTTTCTCAGAGCCCCCAACAATCGACCACAAAATATGAGTTTTGCATCCGACAAAATCTAAGGCCTAAATCCTCCTCCAAATGTGCAAACCAATCGAATTACATGTAAAATACACTTGTTCTTGCAATCATCTGCCATGATGCAATGCGAGAAATGAAACTATGACGTCACAAAAGATCCTATTGGTCGGTCTTGCATCCAAGAGTGAATAAAACCAAAGTTGGTGAGCCAGTAAAAAAGAAATGATAATCCTACTTTTCACTTTTTTTCTATGACACTTTAAAGTTGTGTACTTAGAACACACATTGGCAACTGTATTCAAATGTAAGAGGATCTGTAATAAAAATGTTTTTAAACAAGGAATTTGAGTGTCTATTCGGAAAAATGTATCCACATAGAAATGTTTCCAAATGACTTGGCATTGTTTTCCCTGTACGTTACAAACCACTTAAAGTACTGTTGAGAGATTCCAACCATTTCAAGTCTATTTGGCAGGGAGTAATATCTCAGTGCTAAACACATCTGCCTGTTCTTGGTTTTGGACTGCCTGTGTAAAATTTGCATGGTTGGTCTTTGCGTTTGTAGGTTTTCTGCAGGTTACAAGTATTATAGAAGTTGAATAGATGGAATTACTGTCGACAATAATGTGTTATAAGTAAAGATGCACCAATACCAATATCGGCAGGGGGGGGGGGGGGCGATCCAGCCAGAAATGGTGGTATCGGTGAGTACCAACAAAGAGGGTGCCGATACCATTTACTGGCATCGCTTGAACGCAGCTGTACTCTTCTCACTAAGACGCTACGGCTCAGTCCTGCCTATACAGCGAGCTAAACTCCTAAATGACAATGCAGGACATTGGTATGATTTTTTTTTTTACTTTATTTTGCTGTTGATCCTAACGTCATCACTTGAAGAATGAAACTAAAAATAGAAATGAAACAATCAACTTCATCCTCAGTAACAAACATGTTCGCAACAACGCAAATCCGCGAGGATTAGCTGCTAATACAGTTATGACATTCACAAACGGTTAGCATGCGTTCGCTAGCGTCTGCACATCATCCAAACAACTACACAACTGGCTTTAAGTGTCTGACCGCAAGTGGAGACACACAACAACAATACAAAAGACTACATACAGGCGTTGTCTCTGTAGATAGCATCCGAGCGAGTGAGCTGGTGTGAAAGGAAAACACAGCTGCGAGCCTACGTGCATTTTTGATGCTTGTAAAATATCTACAGATGCCATTGCAAACGTGTTGATGATTGGCTAGGTGCGTTAGCATAGCATTTGCATTCTCATTAGCATTTAGCGTGACAAGCGTCATCTAAGGTGGGTACAAATAATTGAAAATAATGTAATGTGTTTTCCTGCTGAGTGTGCATTATCATCACCAAGTTCGCGTTGTCCTTATAAGCGGTACAATGTGATAGTTTTTAAATTTTTTTTTATTTTTTTTATATTATTTTCACTTAAAATAGTCACTTGCCCTATACTTTTCTTGAATGACTTATCCATGAACCTTGTGGGATGTTTTTCAATCAAAACAACTACAGCAAAGACTAGATTCAGAGCCTTACCTGCATATTGAAAAATAGATCTATATATATTAGGGGTGTGATGAAACACACAAGTTACGGTTCAGTACATACCTCAGTACGGGGGTCACGGTTTGGTTTGGTGCAGTCCAGTAGGAAATGAAAAACAAAAAGTCTTTTTTTCCTCACTGCATTTGAGAGTTCAAGTTTGTATACTGTTACACTTTTATATAGGTGAATTTAAAAAATGTAAAAAGTGTGGAACTATGTTTTTTTTTGGGGGGGGGGGGGGGGGGGATTGGATGAAAAAATCAGTTCAATTCAATTAGTTGTCCAACATATTTGATGTGGACAATAGAATAGAAATACAATGTAAAATGTAATAACGTGTAGGAAATGAAAAATAGCGTGGGTTACTTTGCTCAGTAACTAAATGCTTTCACAATAAGGTAACTGAGTTACTAACTCAATTACTTTTTGTGAGAAGTAATTTGTAACTAACTAATTACTTTTTTAAAGTAAGATCAACAACACTGGTTGTAGGTCTTGTCTGGCAATCACAGGGCAGATGTAGACTTACAACTATTAACTCACATTTACAATTACAATTAATTTGGAATCTACATTTTGCCCACCATGTTTTTTAAGTTTGGCAGAAACTTGGCGTAGGCCTACCTGGTAAAAAAATCTCTGCAGACTTGGGGAGAAGCTGCAAACTGCTCAGCAAGTACAGCTTTAAGGCCTTTCCACATTACGCAGTGTGCCATCAGCAAACCCATTCATTGTGCATGTGTTGACCAATGGGGGATGCTGGTTTTTGAATGAGAGGAAGCCAAAAGTGTATCTGCCCGTCAGTGCATTGTGATGCTGCTCGGTAGGGAAAGAAACCTCAGTGCCAGAAGTCAAGTCTCCAAACACAAGCAGCTACAAAAAACAACAAAAACAACAACAACTCCACATATACAAGCTCAATTTTTCGCTAGTCATTTGAAACGAAGCAAGTGTCATTAGGATGATTATGAAAGTCTCCGGTTCATCTCAGAACAACAGAATTAAAAGTGAAAAATGTTTAATATGACAAGATCACTGAATCGCTAATTTCGCTGTAAATCAAAAAGGATTCAGCCTCAGACAGATCATACAATCATCATGCAGAGAACCAGAGCGTCTAGGCCAGCCGAGCCCCATCCACTGCTCGTAGATCCCCAGAGACCAGATGCACACCGTCCACACTGTTTAAAGGAATGTGAAGCTGTGCGAATGAATGAAAAGCAAGCTGCATCATAAGAAGCTAATTCTGAACAAAAGTTGAGCATGTTGTAGTGCATATTTAGTCAACGACATGTACACATTTGATCACTTATTTTTTGGACATTTTGTAAGAAGCTGAGCTTCTCTTGCAGTCTTAGAGCAATCACCACTGGTGTTGAGGGAGCGGTACCCATGCAATGATGCGTTGCTGGCCGTTCTGGTGCAACAAGAGTAAGTCATAAAGCACCCCGAATAGAAGAGGGCCTGCTGAATAGATTTCATGTTGTTATGGACAGATTCACCAGTGATGGCATAAGGAAAATGGAGGAAGTCTTGATAAATCTTAGTTTCCCGAGCTCTGGGACACTAGAAAAGGAAGTTTTAAAACTGCACCTTGCTCAGTCTCAATTTTATCTCGAAGTAGTTTGAGAACTTTTACTCATGGTGAAGTTTAAACCCTCGACATTGCTACGAAAACTAGAAAAGTCCTTTTCATTGCTATTAAAATCTCACTCTCCTCCAAATAATTAGCAAAGCTTTCCTATGCAACCTTGAAATCTTGCTGCATCAGCACTTGCAACTCTGGCGACGGTGACACTTGTTGCCATTTTCATCCACAGCCACAGATGGACCTTTCATACTAGCAAGCACAAACGTTAAATGGCCTTTAGTTTCATTGTATCGCTTCAGAATTATAAATAAATATCTCTCGATTACTATTTTGCGTAAAAACATCAAGATAACCAAGGAAACCAAAACACTAACAAATCGGTCACTTACTGCAATGTTAAGTGACTTTTACAGACGATATCTCCAAACTACCAAGGCTATAGGATGTGTCTTTTGCTGTTACCTAAGTATTGTTAGAGCTTCCATTTTGGGACTTCCATGTCTAGCTTCTCACACCTCATAATGAGACACCTTACTTGTTTTTTTTTTTTGTTTGTTTTTAGTGTGGTTCTTTATCACCTATATTCAGTGTTGATTCCATTAATTTTTTTCTTTTTGCAATATGTCTCACTCATATGAAATCCAGATGGGGTGCCAATTGTCCCCATTGTTATTCGTGTGCTGCTGCTAGAGCTGTTCATCACATGGTTGAGCACTTTTAGCCTGCTGCTTAGATGTGTATCATTATGTGCAGAGAAGATCGAGGTCAGAATAATCTAAAAAGTAATATTTCAAGAACAAAAAAATCTATATTTAAAGGCTTAAATGGTTTTATAGATAAGGGTCACAAAATTAGAGGAGGGTAAAAATGTAATTCTCGGTTCTTCCACCAAAGCTCTAAAGTGTATTCGAATCAAGAAAAAGTAACAGTTTGCCAATTTAAGTATCCATGAGTTTGAGCTTAACAGCCACTGGATTGATGACCTACTGGATTTTGAACGAGTCAATGGATTCCACTTGCAAAGTGACAGCCATACCATCTGGCTTCGGCCAAGCTGGGAGTTTCTATGCGAGATGTGGGTTGGGAGTCTAATAATCTGGCACATGCAAAAGCCTTATATTGGGGGTGCCTCCACCTGTGGTTGGCAGAATGAAATTCGGTGATTTACTGAAAAACTGTATTAAAATTTTTGAGTTTATTGAAAGGAAGTCAGCACTACAGGATACAGTTTTTTTTTTGTGTGTGTGAAAAACTAATAGGTGTGAATACAGACAAGTCACAGTTTGACGACTGCCTAGAATGCATGTATAGTACTTGGGTCATCAAATTTACAATTGAGTGTTTTAATGGGAAGGATGAGCTTGTGGTTTAGCTGTTATTGTATTTCTGGACAAGGATCACAGAGATGTTCATAACATTAAGTCCACTGCAGCACTCATTGAGTTGGATGTTTACATCAAACATTAATGATGTAAGATGGAACGCGAGTACCAAGCTAAGTCTGTATGCACGTTTGTAGTCTTATATTTTCTCAGGCTTGAAAGTAAGTGTTTTGATAAATCATAGCCCCCATTCCAAGGAACTCTTCCACACCCTTTTCTCTTCCATCTCTTCATCACTGCACCCAGCAACTCCAGATTGCCCAGGTAAAATAAAAATAACTTTTTTATCTAATTCAGGAAGTAGCAAAAAGGCATTGAAATTTAAGTAATGACCTGGCAAAGAAGTCAGCAATCATATATGTTGTACATTAATGGGTTGAGATAAAACGGTTTTAGAAATTCTTTGTGTTTATCTTAGCTCATGATAAGAAAAATACGTTATTGCACCTCAAAACAGAATTGGATGGGGTTTTAAGTCTTCATTTAAATATGATTGGGAAATCAGTTTTAATCTTTTTGGTGATTGGAAAGGATGTCCATAGGATCTTATTCTAGAATGTGGGAACTTTCCTTTTCGAAATACAGGTAGTCCCCTTTTTATGAACGGGTTCCGTTCCTGTGCTGGCAAGTAACCCCAATGTAAAACCCTTTAAATACCTCAAAACACCCTCTAAAAAAAAAAACGATTTTATGTCATTGTACTGTCCTCGACAAGACATTGGGGCTAAGTCCAAGCTAGACAGTGAGTTACGCTCCAAAACGACGATGTCAGATGTCCGTGTGGTTTACTGACTTTATTCAGGTGCTCATGGCATCAACATTTGCAGAATGAAACTAAAATAAAATCAAATTAAATCAGCAATTTTAATTTTTGTTTACAAGTATCGTAATCTCCAGGCTACAAGCCTCTACTTTTTTCCCCTCATTTTGGGTCCTGCGGCATGTGCAATGATGTGGCCAATTTGTGTATTTTTCTGAAGGCCGCCAGAGGCGCTCGCGCATGGAATGTGGGAGTGAGACACATGGAATATATGTGTCGAGGAAGACACTAGTTTGCACTATTACCGGTGGTTTAGCTTTGTGCTTTGTGCATGAATTGAGGTGGCGGACCCTCGTCTTTACGTATGAGTAGAATTAGCAGACCCGCATTGAGAAAATGCTACAAGTAGAACAAATTAAAGTGGCACTCCGAGTTGAATGGGAGGCTTGGATGACCAGCGGCGAGAGATCGTTTGCCAAGACTGGCCGCATGCGAGGAGCAGCTTTTGCACGGGTCTGCCGGTGGATCCTGGCAGCGTGGAGCAGAGTGAAAGAAGTCCGCCATCACCAACGGGTTTCGAGGGGCCGGTCTGCTGCGTGACAAGGAGGACGGCACGGGCTCAGGAGTGAATTTGCCTCAATATAGGAGATATTGAAGGAGACAGCGAAGGAGAGACTGAGTAGGTGTATCTGAGCCTATTCATAGCAGACAATGAGGGTGAAGACTTCCATGGTTGTAGTGCACAGGAGGAAGATATAGATTGCTAACAAATACTTTTATGTTTGTAATAACCAGGCTAGTTAGTGCTGTACTGCCATGTTGCTGCTATGTAACTGCCGTGTCGCTGCTATATAACTGCCGTGTTGCTGGCGCTGTTTGGAAAGAAAAGTTAAGGTATGTTATTAAAATTTTGCAAACTCCGTGTATTTTTTTGTAAATATCTCATCTTACTATGTGGGCACATGCGGTTTAAATGTTTTGTCCTTTAAAAATGTACTGGGTGAGGCTTGTTATCAGGGTCCCAATAGTCCAGAAATTACGGTAGCTGCTAAACCAGCGATAACAAAGGATTAGCATATATCAGTTAGCGTCCGCACACAATCAAAAACAATCACAATAAACTAGCCCAAGCATTCGACCACAATTAAAAATATACCCCCGCCGCCTCTGGATGCTTCACAAGCAACAAATGTGCGCGCAGGCTGTCACCTTTTCACTTGGCTGCTTCCTCATGTGCGTGTGCGCCGTCACAGCTGTGTGTGGGGTGGGCAGGTGTGTAAATGGTCTCGCATACGGAAGTACAACCAGTCCTATGCTTACTGCGCTAAAATACAAGCATGCATCACAAAACGAAAGTTAAAATTTCTAAAAAAAAACAAACAAAAAAAAAAAAAGACGAGGCGCAGGCCTTGTAAAGTCGGAATCGCGTAAATTGGGTCCGTCGTAACCCAGGGTCTACTTGTATGTGGATTACCTATGAAGAATGTTACAAATTTTTGGCAACTCATTATTTTCTATCCTCTTTTTTCACCTTATTCTTGGGAACATAATTTCTCCAGAATATTGACTTGTTTATGTAATTATTTTCTTCTTCACGAGGGAAACTATTCTGATCACCATCATCAAATGGAATCACACACTAGGAAGAACGCCAAATTCATAATTGTACCTTTACCTATGTGAACAGTGGGTTGCATGTGGAATATAATATCGAATAAATGCAAATGCGTGGGATACAATGACGTTTTTAAGACCATGCTTACTTACTGCAGAGATATTTGTACTTGTTTTGTGACATGAAACAAACTGAGTAGACTTGTAAATAACACCAAGGTTTCTCAGCTCATTTCATTTGATTGACTTGCGCCCACACTTGAAAGGATATGAACCTTGGAGGGACTGACAGGCCTTTTCTGTGTAATGCATTGTGGTCATCGTACAACTTCAGATTTGTGCTTACCGCCTGGAAAAGCAACCATCCTCTGCAGTAGGAGCAGTTAATGAAGTGTGTGCCCGGGCCCTGGTTGCCACTTTGACAAAAAGTGCAAAATGGGAGCGATCTTCCTCCCGCTGGCCCCAAAAAAGACTGTAGAGGGAGATGTCTAAGATGAAGTGGATTTTTCTTTCTGTCAGGGGCAGTCATGTGGAAGAAAGCAACCTTCCTCTTGCAGCTGTTTAACACTTTTAATTATGGGTGCTTGCTGTGTTCGCAATGGAAGGTGGCTGTCCTGAAATTCTATCACCTTTCATCTTTCTTAGGATTTAATGTTAGATTGCATTCTCTTTGAGAAGCAAATGGTATTTGTATGTTTATTTGTCCATTTTTACTGATTATTATTATTATTTGGCATATATATACACAGTATTTTTTAATGTTTTGTCTTTAAATTGCAACAAGCAAACAAAAAAAAAAAAACAAAAAAAACAACTCCTTGTGTATTTAATGTAAAATGTTGATAAGAATAATACGTATTACATGCTGTGAGCAGAACAATCCTGTCTTCAGTATTGTCATTCCCTCTGCTACTGTCCACCAGTCATTCAAGGCTGGACAAATCTGAGTGTTTTTTTTGACAGCAGCCACACTCATACTTCACCCAAACATCCATATGACACACATATTGTATGTTATCAGACAATATAGGCGGAAGATATTCCAATGGGGAAATTTGCTGTCTCTTATGCATGCACAATATTTTTTTTCTACATCAAGTTTGAAAATCTGGATGAACTACATGCAGCATCCCCAAAAATATTCCCTTGAAGCTTTGGTGATTGAATGTTGGCCTTTTACAAGCACCAAACCTGTCTGGTGACAAAGCTTTGAAGATGAATTGTAGATCATGTTACATTTTAGCGCTCCCCCATAAATTTACAAATGTAATGTAAAGGTCAGTCTGCCACAATTTTCTCCTCAACATCACCACCTATGCCTCAATGGCACTGGTTCTCATCCTATCCCGCCCAATAGGAACAGTCTGTCACCATTGATGGTCACACCTCCACCCTTGCCCTCCAACGTGTCCCTCAAGGTTCGGTCCTCAGGCCCCTCCTCTTTACAGTTTATATGCTCTCACTTAGACAAATAATTCCTCACCACAGCCTTAACCCTCACTACTATGTTGACAACACCAAACTGTATCCTTCTGCCACACCATCCACCTAACTGTATCCTTCTGCCACACCATCCACCCAACTTTCACCGAGGCCCTTGTTAATTGCCTGCGTGAAATCAATACCTGGACGTCATTAAACATTACCAAATTCACTAATAATAATAAGACTGAGCTTATAGTTGTGACTCCAATGTCTCTATGACTGTCTTTCTTTCCATCGGTCAATCTCTAAATGTGCCTTCATGTTGACCAGATCAGAATTGCTCCCTTTTGCATGAAGTCCAGTAAATCAGCTCCTTATCTCTTGACTTTAACCCTTAACATGATAAGTAATAATGAAATGGATGGATTTAAAAAACATTTTTCTTACAGAAATACTTTGAGTAAATTTGTCAAATGTCATATAGAGCCTACCCACCGACGTCATAAAACCACGTGCTCGCTGTATGGTTCCGCCCACTTGTCCGTCATTTTGTCTCTGTATTAGCATTGTTTTCAATTGATCGAGGAATTTAAAATGCATTTCATGGAAGACCCGGTGCTTTCTGATGCCGTAAACTCACTGGATGTGTTGCATAAAAGGCGTTATGTGGAAAAGCTTCGTTCTATACAGTCGCCAGATCCATATTTGATGCCTAAATCGATGATTTTTGACCGGCTGCCTTCACCGTCTCTGCCTGACCCTGATATTTACAACTATCTTGTCCACACAAAATCAGCCTATTCTCACGAAAGTTTGAAAAACTTTAAGAGCTTGGAGGCTTATAAATGCTACGTTGCTGGTTGGGTGAAACAGGTCCTCGTACACGAAAATTCGGCAGGAATCTAGTGCTCGGAAGGTGAGTTACGAAATTTTCAATTCAAAATCTTTTGTTCTTGCTAACATCCACTGTCAAGTCTAATGTATTTCATGTCATTTGTCAATGGAGCTAGGGCTTTTAATGTTTATATGGTTTAGCGATAGCACTCACTACATACATACGTGTATGTTGTCGGCGATTAGCCTAGCAATGATCTTAATTGTGGTTGTCAGCCCAAAACCCTCTAAATATATATTAAATGCATCTTACCAGATATAAAATGACTACGACATAATCTGTTGTAATCGTTTGGAGCCCCTTTCTCGTCGAATTGCAGCAGCCCATCTCGCTCTCTCCTCTCCGTGTCTCTCGGAATCCGGTAGAACTTCAAGTCTCTCCGTCTATCTTCTCTGTTATTGCAACCGACCGCCACACACGCCTTCACCATTTTGATTATTAATGTTAACGAGCAGAAAAACACGTCGTAAATAGGAGGAATGTACGTAGCCGTAACAGGTCAACACGATGTGTTGCCGGACAAGTGGGCGGCACCAGTCAGGAGAGCGGAGTTGTGACGTCACGTGGGTAGGGTCTATTGCGACTATTGTTGGGGTCAGGAACCTTTTTGACTGAGACAGCCATGAACACTACATATTTTTACATCTAATTCCGTGAGAGCCATACAAAATGTTTAAAACCAAAAATACATGTAATGTGTACATTTTATGTCAATTCCACATTTTTAAAATACAATAAGTCTCTGAATTCTTTTTAATAACATTGTTATGCTTTTGCTAATCAATGATGATTGTTTCTTACCGTTATTGCGATTTCTGGTGCTGCATGGTTTTGCTGATGGCTTTGTAGTCTGGTTGATACTTGGTGAGGTAAAGCTTCATGCAGGCGTTGTGAAACCTTTCTTTCTTTCCTTTCTTTCATATTCACGAAGAAGCGCCACAAATCCTGTGCTTCCTCACCATGCATGGAGCACCATCAGTGCACACCGAAACAAGTTTATCCATCGGTAGATTTTTTTTCTTCCGCGAACTCAGTGAAGGACTTGAATAAATCCTCTCCTCTTGTTGTCCCTTTTATAGTCAAAAGCTTGCAATCACGCTGAACTGGAATAAATTGCTTACATCTGTTGACTCATCCAAAGCGAGAGAAAAAAACGGTGCTGCATTTATGTTCTTCACTTGCGTTGCCTCAATTTTGATTTGACATCATGATGGTACGATTGTGAGCAGTTCTTGCCAACACAGACATGTCTTTTATCCATTAATTATCTTGTCTTTATCCTGTCCATTTCTGCTGAAAAGTAGGATACTCATCGTCTTTTTTTTTATTTTTGCCATCTTCTCAAAAGGGCTTCTAAAATTAGCTGACAACGTGGAAAGCGAAACTGAAAACGAAGTTTACTTCCTGAGCTCACGGACATGCGGACATCAGCCGCTATTTTCAACAGCAAAATACGTCAGCAGCACTTGAACAGTGTCTCTGCCTCATATACGTTAACTATGCGATTGATAAATAGATAAATAAATAGATAGATAGACAAAATGACATGTATGTTTGCCACTTTTACATTACAATTACTGCGAACCGACTTTCATGTCACTGGTGACTGTCGCCGTTTCACGCAATGCGCAAAGGAAAATTACAAAACTTTTTTTTTTTTTTAATAATTAAAGATTCGTCTGCGAGCCAGATGTAGCCATCAAAAGAGCCAGATCTGGCTCGCGAGCCATAGGTTCCCAACCCCTGGACTATAGACACCGCAGTTTCCACCTCTTCAACATGTTGCCTTCTGGCAAGCGCTACAGAGCCATATCTGCCAAAACAAACAGACTGAGAGACAGTTTCTTTCCATTCTCAACTGTAGTTTGCACTGAAATGTCACTAGAGTAGACTAGAATGTCTTTATTGTCGTTATGCAGAGTACAATGAGATGTAAAGCTCCACCATAATGTGAACCAAATAAAACTAAAGTACTATAAGGCAAATATAAAAACACAGGTTACGCACTAGTCTAGTCTAGTCTGTAGCGAAAAAAAAAAAATGCAACCCATCTAATGGATATTAGTAGAATTTATTTTTCCCCGATACAGAGTTATGTTCTTTACCTGACATTTTTCAACATTGATTGATTCAACGGTTTAACAAAGTGAACAACAGAATGTTTCAACACAAGAAGAGTTCAGCTTAGTGGTCATTAATCATTTATTCAACAGGTGTCGCCCTGCTCGAGCCTTTAAGGCCACACAGCAATCACACTTGCCCCTGTGATGAGTTTTCAATCATCATGACAACACATTTTTAATCTCTGGCATTTTGCAGCATATTTGGTTTATAGTTTTATAATTCTGATGTGTGATATGGCTCCTAATATTGTTTCGTTTTAAAAATTAGATGAATACAGTCAAGGCTGTCAACAGACTTGCAGGGGCCCGGGGACAAGGGACCATAATAGCCTAACCCTAACCCCACCCCAGCCCACCCCTGCCACCGGCTTGTCATGACAACATACGCAGTGCTTTTAACGCTTTGCAATCAATGACAGTGTAAATTTTCAACTGATTTAATTTGACAGTTAAATTTAAAAGACCGTAAGGTGATGTGACACAATATAAACAATAGAGGTGGGAATCTTGGGGCACCTAACGATTCGATTACGATTACAGTTCAGAGGCTACAATTCAATTATAAATCGATTATTGATGCATCTCCCCTCCCCCTTTTAATGTTTCGTACATTAGTTTCGTACATTAGTTCCAAAAGTGTTCAAAAATCCTCTCAGGCTAAACCAAACTACTATTTCAGTATTAAGTTAACAGTTCAAAACGGTAAATAAAATACTCAAGTCCCCATTCTGTATCAGCAGCTTTAAATTACATTCAATTAATTTAATGTTGTGAATCAACTGTTAAAGTTGTTAAAATTGCCCCCCCATTCCATAATTTCCCTTCCGTCTACTTTCGACATGTAAAAGTTCTAAAAATGTTTCATCATTTAAAGATAGATTCAAGTCAAGATTTTGCCGGTTTAGGAGTATTTTAGATAAAAAGTTAATTAGGTTCACTACAACAGAGCCTTCCATAGCAGCCTACTGCTTTAAGATGGCGACTGTTTACTAACGGCGGCAAGTCTGTCATTTTGTATCTAGTGCTCTATACATGTTCTAAATGCTGCTGTCAGCTCTCATTTTGCATCTAGATATATATACATGTGATATCTACTGTAGCATTATGTGGCCGTATGTTTGTAGCAACTAGCAACTGGGCATTGCTTGTAGTGGCTGTCGGTCGCAGTCAGGTTTTATTGATTTTTTTTTTTTTTTATCTAGCGGCACTAGTTGAACATGATATTTACTCTCGGTCCATTCCTCATTGTGCCCCGAAGACATTCATTTATAACATCAGTGAAATCCCGTTTTTGAGCAAGCTCACGCTCAATGGAGAGCGTGGCTAGATTGTTAAGCCTGCCTTGTGATATGGTGGAGCGTATAGGTAGTTTTTTTTATTATTTTCATTTTACTGAAGGCTCGCTTTCCTCCAGCTACTGTCACCGGCAGCTAAATAGGCTACAAGCGGCCGGTGACAGAGTCAAATCAGGATTTTGGTCACGGGCACGTACGTAGTGTAGCCGTTAGTGCGCCAGACCAAACCATTCTTTGCTAAGAGAGAGGGAGAGGGGGTGTTGTGCAAAAAAAAATTTAAAAAAATACAATGAGGCAAATAAATATTTAGTCAACCACCAATTGTGTAAGTTCTCCTCTTGAAAAGATTAGAGAGGCCTGTAAATGTCAACATGGGTAAACCTCAACCATGAGAGACAGAATGTGGAAAAAAAGAACAGAAAATCACATCGTTTGATTTCTAAAGAATTTATTTCCAAATTAGAGTGGAAAATAAGTATTTGGTCACCCACAAACAAGCAAGATTTCTGGCTGTCAAAGAGGTCTAACTTCTTCTAACGAGGTCTAATGAGGCTCCACTCGTTACCTGTAATAATGACACCTGTTTTAACTCATTATAGGTATAAAATACACCTTTCCACGACCTCGGTCAGTCACACTCCAAACTCTACTATGGCCAAGACAACAGAGCTGTCGAAGGACACCAGAGACAAAATTGTAGACCTGCACCAGGCTGGGAAGACTGAATCTGCAATAGGTAAAACACTTGGTGTAGAGAAATCAAATGTGGGAGTAATAATTAGAAAATGGAAGACATACAAGACCACTGATAGTCTCCCTCGATCTGGGGCTCCATGCAAGATCTCACCCCGTGGCGTCAAAATGATAACAAGAACGGGGAGCAAAAATCCCAGAACCACACTGGGGGACCTAGTGAAAGACCTACAGAAGGTTAGGACCACAGCAACAAATGCTACGATCAGTAACACAATGCGCCACCAGGGACTCAAATCCTGCACTGCCAGATGTGTCCCCCTGCTGAAGAAAGTACATGTCCAGGAGAATTTGGATGATCCAGAAGAGGAGTGGGAGAATGTGTTATGGTCAGATGAAACCAAAATAGAACTTTTTGGTAGAAACAGAGGTTCTTGTGTTTGGAGGAGAAAGAATACTGAATTGCATCCGAAGAACACTGTGAAGCATGGGGGTGGAAACATCATGCTTTAGGGCTGTTTTTCTGCAAAGGTACCAGGACGACTGATTTGTGTAAAGGAAAGAATGAATGGGGCCATGTATCGAGAGATTTTGAGTGAAAATCTCCTTCCATCAGCAAGGGCATTGAAGTTGAGACGTGGCTGGGTCTTTCAGCATGACAATGATCACGAACACACAGCCAGTGCAACAAAAGAGTGGCTTCGTAAGAAGTATTTCAAGGTCCTGGAGTGGCCTAGCCAGTCTCCAGATCTCAACACCATAGAAAATCTGTGGAGGGAGTTGAAAGTCCGTGTTGCCCAACGACAGCCCGAAAAACATCACTGCTCTAGAGGAGATCTGCATGAAGGAATGGGTCAAAATACCAGCATCAGTATGTAAAAAGCTTGTGAAGAGTTACAGAAAACGTTTGGCCTCCGTTATTGCCAACAAAGGGTACATAACATAGTACTGAGATGGATGATGATGAATTTTGGCAGCCTTTGGAGCCTCTTTTAAATTGGCTAAAGCCTTGCAATCCCTCTCCCTACGAATAGAAATATAATGGGAAGCAATGTGGGGTAGCAAGGTGGTAATTGATCTTTCTCTTAACACCTTATGTTATTTCCCAACGCAGAGAAGATATATCAATTGGTAGCACTGTGCATAGTCATGGTTCCACTTCCCATCATGCATTTGGGCATGGCCACAGTATCATTTACTGAAAGCTCAACAAATACACTAGATGGCAATATTTAGTCACAATATACAAAGTGACAAGTCTTTCTATCCGTGGATCCCTCTCACAGAAAGAATGTTAATAATGTAAATGCCATCTTGAGGATTTATTGTCATAATAAACAAATACAGTACTTATGTACTGTATGTTGAATGTATATATTCGTCCGAGTTTTATTCATTTTTTTCTCAATGCATTGCCAAAATGTATATGATCGGGAAAAATTATTGGGAATGATTGGAATTGAATCGGGAGCAGAAAAAAGCAATCGGATCGGGAAATATCGGGATCGGCAGATACTCAAACTAAAACGATCGGGATCGGATCGGGAGCAAAAAAACATGATCGGAACAACCTTACTTATTATGTTAAAGTTTTTAAGTATATTTATCGAATAGACCATAATATTTAATCAGACAATGATTTAAATAAAAAAGAAATATGTGAATGTAAAATAAAATAAATTAAAGGGCATTCATGGGCCCCTATGGTCCTGAGACCCAGGACAACATACCCGGTTGCACCCCCATGGGGACGGGCTAAAATAAAGTACATAATTCATCCTATTCAAGTATGGCATTACATTACATGTACAGTCTGTTAAATTCTTGTAAACGTTTGCCTCGGGGAAACTAAACTTATTTTGTGTATGATAGGACACCATTACTATTTGAATGAGCACCTTTCAAGATATCGTCCAGCTATCAAATATGATATGATGATTTATGTGTTTGAATCTAGTTTTATGTTCATGCTTTTCTGTTTTGGGTGTACCGAGCTTGCATTCACTAAAAACCCTTTCTATGACAATAGTGAATGGAAGCAGCTCTCTTTAAATGTTGGGATTACTATTTGTGACCAGCGGGTGTGTCATCACTCTATTTTATCAGCCCATTTCACACTAGCTTGCATTCAATGAATATAATTTCACTTTATCATACATTTTACAGATAGCGGTCGAAGATATACCTTTTATAACTGCCTATCTCCACGTTTAAGTCACACTTTTCTCTAGAGCATTGCCAGTTTACTAGTTTTTGCAAGACTCCCGCTTCAGTTATTTGCAGAATACATTTGAATCAAATCCAACCTATTATGATGAGAT
Organism: Corythoichthys intestinalis; assembly: GCF_030265065.1. Classification (NCBI taxonomy): domain Eukaryota; kingdom Metazoa; phylum Chordata; class Actinopteri; order Syngnathiformes; family Syngnathidae; genus Corythoichthys; species Corythoichthys intestinalis. The sequence continues at coordinate 13,427,430 of NC_080404.1, forward strand.
ACTTACTACATTCAACCTTGCAAAGGTCAGACTAAAAAAAAATCACACAAGATTCATTTTTCCCCTTCAATATTCTATGTGCTTACTGTATCCATTGAGATCTTGCCCTGAATGGCAAAATTAACAATGCTTTGAGTTTTAAAGCCCCAGAACTATATTTTATAATGTCCCTTTCAACAAAATCATGATTTTTTCCTATTCCTCCTTTGAGGATTCCCCTAATATCTATTATTCATTAAAATTGTGCACAGGCTACATGCAGTCACACCCACAAAATAATATTGACGGTAAATTATTGTTTGCAACTGTGTTTACACATATTGTTAGAATCCCTAAGGCAAAACAAACTCAAGATGTTTTTATTTATAGTAGATTAGTGCAGAAAAGAGCAACTGAAGATGTGAGAAATAAACATATTTTTTCCAACTTTCAATAATAAGGGAGCTTGTCGAAGTGTTCGCTTGTAATCTACTGACCCAATCGTTTTTTTTTTTTAATTTATTTTTTTTATTTCAATCCAGACCTAAAGTTCCCATCAACACTGCAGGAATATTATAAAGTACGTCTTTGATGTATATTTTTTTCTACTTGTTCCAGCATTCTGGTACGAGTGGGAAAACTACATGCTTACTGTATGCCCGGCAAACTCAACACAACACAGCAATACCAACGCTAAACTCTACTCTTGCATAACAATCCTTTAAGGAATCGCATCAACAAACTATGCCACATGTCTTGTTACATGCTGAATTTTGCTGTGACATTTAGAATGTATGCATGGCTTAAATTACTAAAGGTAACTGATAATTTCACAGGAGCACACTTTAGTCTGTTTGGAATAGATTAAACCCAATTCACCTGATAGTGCATGTGTTAAAATATGATGCCTTGTTGGATGAGTTTTGGTTTGCCTGGATTTTCGAAAACTGTATTTAAGAATGTGACTTCCACAAAACTCTTAGATGATTCAGAGTTTCAGAACAGGCACCTATGCAAATTACAGTAACTCATACATCTTTGACAAGTGTTGAATAGTGTAACAGTACACTTTTGTGTTGGTATTATTAATTAAATTTCTGAATTCCATTGATGGTTTGGTGGTATGGCAACAAGAAATCAAGGCTAAAGAGCTGTGTAACCTTATCAATTAAGTTAATAGTGCAAATATGATCCCATTTTCTGCAGAGCAGAAATATTGGACTAGAGAGCAATGGGAAAAGGTCTTTCGGTCTGAGTTGGCATTTACCTAGTTTCGGAATGTTGGGTAAATTACAATAAGTAGAAAAGAGGTAATGTGCCTCACATACAGTATGTCTCTTTGAGGCAAGCATTAAGGTTTAAAATTTTGAATTGCAGATTTTAATTTATTTTTTTAAGTAGAAAAGTAGTATTTATTTTATCAGGCACTCATTCATCCTAATAACATTTAAACTGATAAAGACACTACAGAAAGTGATTATTACACTGCTGGCCAAAAGTATTGGCACCCCAGCAATTCTGTCAGATAATGCTCAATTTCTCCCAGAAAATGATTGCAATTGCAAATGTTTTGGTAGTAATATCTTCATTTATTTTGCTTGCAATGAAAAAACACCAAAAAAAAAAAAAAAAAAAAAAAGGGGAAAAAAATTAAATCATTATTTTTTTACTCAAAACTCCAAAAATGGGCAGAACAAAAGTATTGGCACCCTCAGCCTAATACTTGGTAGCACAACCTTTAGATGAAATAACTGCAAACAACCGCTTTCGGTATCCATCAATGAGATTTTTACAAAGCTCTGCTGGAATTCTTCTTTGGCCAACTGCTCCAGGTCTGTGATATTTGAAGGGTGCCTTCTCCAAACTGCCATTTTCTGATCTCTCCACAGGTGTTATATGGGATTCAGGTCTGGACTCATTGCTGGCCACTTTAGAAGTCTCCGGTGCTTTCTCTCAAACCATTTTCTAATGCTTATTGAAGCGTGTTTTGGGTCAATGTCCTGCTGGAAGACCCAGCTTTCTCATACTGGGCCCTACATTATGTTGCAAGATTTGTTGGTCGTCTTCAGACTTCATAATGCCATGCACATGGTCAAGCAGTCCAGTGCCAGAGGTAGCATAGCAACCACAAAACATCAGGCAACCTCCGCCATGTTTGACTGTGGGGACAGTGTTCTTTGCTTTGAAGACCTCGTTTTTTTTTCCTGTAAACTCTATGTTGATGCCTTTTCCCAAAAAACTCCACTTTTTTCCTCATCTGACCAAAGAACATTTTTCCAAAATGTTTTTGGCTTTCTTAGGTAAGTTATGGCAAACTCCAGCCTGGCATTTTTATGTGTTTGGGTCAGAAGTGGGGTCTTCCTGGGTATCCTACCATAGAGTCCCTTTTAATTCATACGCGGATAGTACAGGTTGACACTGTTTTACATTCGGACTGCAGGACAGCTTGAATTTGTTTGGATGTTACTCGAGGTTCTTTATCCACCATCCGCACAATCTTTTGTTGAAATCTCATATCAATTTTTGTCTTCCGTCCACATCTAGGGAGGTTAACCACACTGCCATGGGCTTTACACTTATTGATGACACTGCAAATGGTAGACACAAGAATATTCAGGTCTTTGGAGATGCACTTATAGCCTTGAGATTGCCCATGCTTGCTCACAATTTTGCTTCTCAAGTCCTCAGACAGTTCTTTGGTCTTTTCTTTTCTCCATGCTCAATGTGGTCCACACAAGGACACAGGACAGAGGTTGATTCAACTTTAATCCATTTTAACTGGCTGCAAGTGTGATTTAGTTTTTGCCACCACCTGCTATGTGCCACGGGTAAATAACAGGTGCTGTTAATTACACAAATTAGAGAAGCATCACATTATTTTTTTCAAAGGGTGCCAATACTTTTGTCCAGTCCATTTTTGGAGTTTTGTGTTAAATGATAATGATTTATTTATTTTTTTCCATTCTCTTTTGTGTTTTTTCATTGCGAGTATATAAAAAAAAAAAAAAAAAAAAAAAAAAAAAAGATTTTGCTACCAAAGCAATTGTAATTACAATCATTTTCTGGGGGAAATTGAGCATTATCTGACATAATTGCATGGATGCCAATACTTTTGGCCAGCAGTGTATATAAGTCACATGATAGTAATGAAAAAAAAAGCTTTGATGAAATTCAATTATGAATTACATTGTAAATGTTGGGTTGTGTCATTAAATTACAAAGTGTTGTAAAAAGTGTGACCAGAGAATGGCAATAGTAAATCAATTCATCCAATAATCCCTTGATCAAATGTCAATAAGGAGAGTGGCAATTTGCTCTGGGCTGTTTGCTCAAGTTTCAAAATCTCACTTTTAATCAGATTTTTGGCACGTTAATGGTTTTCTCATGCATCATCTGTACAGGGCCATTATATAAGAGTCAATACAATCACTAAGCTCATTTTAGCTGGACATGCAAGCAGCTCTTTGCAGCTCACACTCGTATGATTCATTAATTCCTCGGAAATTAAATTCAGAGTTGCGATGTCCTTTTCCCTGTCTTCTAATCTAATAAACGTAATGACACACATTTCTAAATTCAATCAGCTTTAATCTGAGTGGGATACAGATGCTTTCAAGACGAACAGAACAGTTCTAGGAATGGAAATGGCCCCTTTGGAAAAAAAAAAAGACAAAGGAATAATTTTCTTTTGACGGATGATTACATCTGGCAGATCCATCTAGTATCATGGTAATTTGTGTCTTTTATATAAAAATAGGACTGACCACTGTGCTCCAACTTCAATATGATGTTTTCAAATTGATGGCTTTATTATGGCCCATAGCCTACTAATAAAACTAAAGGAACTCGTTGATTATTTGCAAACAAACAAAATTCCCACCATATAGAAGCCGATGCTATAATGCCCAGACTGTAGACATACAACATTGTCCTTTTTAGGTTACTGCTAATTGATATTTCATTTTCAAAGGACTTTTTATCACTGAGCTGGAAAATGACACATGTATGTACATTGGTATGAAAATGTATCTGAACCTTTTGGAATTTCTCACATTTCTGCATAAAATAACCATCAAATGTCATCTGATCTTTGCCAAAATCACATAGTTGTGAAAACAGTGTCTGCTTTAACTAAAACTACCCGAAAATTTATAGATTTTCACATTTTAATGAGGATAGCATGCAAACAATGACAGAAGTGGGAAAAATAATCAAGTGAACTCTCAGCCTATGGAGACGTAAAGAGCAATTGAAACCATTTTTTACCAAGCAATTTAAGTCAGGTGTGTGCCCAATCACTGATGAGTGGTTTTAAGTTGCCTTGCCCGCTATAAAACACACACCTGGTAAGAATTGCCTTAATGAGAAGCATTGTCTGATGTGCATCATGGCACGGTCAAAAGAGCTGTCTGAAGACCTGCGATCAAGGAGTGTTGATTTGTATAAAGCTGGGAAAGGATACAAAACCATCTCTAAAAGTCTGGATGTTCATCAATCGACAGTCAGAAAAGTTGTCTACAAATGGAGAGAGTTTGGCAATGTTTCTTTTCTCCCAAGGAGTGTCCGCCCACCAAAGATAATGCCAAGTGTTCAGCACAGAATACTCAGAAAGGTAAAAAATATCCCTAGAGTGTCTGCTAAAGACTTACAGAAATCACTGGCACAGTCCAATATCTCTGTGCACACATCAACAATATGTAAAACTATGGCCAAGAATGGTGTTTATAGGAGGACTCAATGGAGGAAGCCACTGCTGTCCAAAAAAAATATATATATATACATTGTTGCCCGTTTAATGTTTGCAAAAAGGCACTTTGACACGCCACAGAAGTTTTGGCAAAAATTTTGTGGACTGATGAAACCAAAGTTGAAATGTTTGGGTGTAAAACACAACGTCATGTGTTGAGGAAAAATGGAACAGCTCACCAACATTAACACCTCTTCCCCATCATGAAGCATGGTGGAGGGAACATCATGATTTGGGGCTGTTTTCCTGCCTCAGAGCCTGGAAACTTATTAATGGAAGATTGAATTCAACCGTTTATCAGGATGTTTTGCAGGAAAAACTGAGGCCATCTGTCAGATAGTTGAAGCTAAAAAGAGAATGGATGCTGCAACAAGACAATGATGCAATACAGAGTAGTAAATCAACTTCAGAATGGTTTCAGAAGAACAAAATACACGTTCTGGAGTTGCCAAGTCATAGTCCAGACTTGCACAAAATAGCGGCAAGCTGCTGATGTGGATACCAAACACAGACCAGGAGATCGGGGATAGTGAATGTTTGTATTTGATAAGTACAACAAAGGGAGCACGCCAAAAAATGCGAGTATAACAAAGTACAACTAAGAGAGCACGCTAGAAGGCACAAATATAACTCCAGTGTCGTTTGCCTTTTTATTCCGATCGTTGTCCACATTTTTCTCAAATTCTCACGTGTCTTCACAAGATCCATCCAACTTCCGTTTCCTGACTATTTTTCTTCACTTCCTTTCTTGGCCCGAGATGAGTTCTTACAGAATGCACTACTGCCCTCTGAGACAATCCGGTCTGACGTCACATCCGGTGAGTGTATTGTTTGTTTGTTAGCACTGCTACTAGTCGCTAATCTCCTAGTGCTCCTCAGTTTGTTTTATCCCACCGACACATCGGCGAATCGATCCTAGGCAGGTTCGGCTCTCCTAGTGCTCCTTAATTTGCTTTATCCCACGATTTAACAGCGTAAACACCTGCTCGTGGATTAAAACTACTCTCCTCTTTAGCTCTATCTTGCTAGCCTAGCTTATCCGAGCCATGGCTAGCCCTCTGCCTTCTCCCTCCCGTCTTTTCTGCTCAGTGTGCTGTATGTATAGCGAGCACCCTGGCTCCTTCGTCGAAGACAGTAGTAGCTGTAGGAAGTGTAGCTTAGTCTCAGGGCTGGAGACCAGGGTTTCTGAGCTAGAAGCACGGCTCTGCACTCTAGAGATGAAAGCTAATCCGAGTTTTAGCCAGGTAGTAGCAGGGCCCGCAGGTCATGCTTGCAGTAGTAGGAATGCTAGCGCAGTTAGCCCCCCAGCGAGCCCCGTGCAGCCGGGGGAAATTAAGGACGGATTTGTGACTGTACGAGGGAAGCGTAGTGGTAAACGCACAACCTTAGTGCACCAGCAGCTTCAAATCAGCAATAGGTTTGACCACCTCAGCGACACACTGGCTGAACCAGACACTTTCGTAATTGGAAGCTCCATAGTTAGAGACGTGAAGCACCCGGCGGTGTCTGTCAGGTGTTACCCAGGGGCCATAGTCGGTGACATCGAAGGAAACCTCAGGCTCTTAAAGCAGAGTAGGAAGAGGTTCCGCCGTATCGTGATTCACGCAGGCGGTAATGACGCCCGGCGGAGACAGTCTGAGGTGCTTAAACTAAACGTAGCCTCAGTGTGTAAACTTGCTAAGTCGATGGCGGACACCGTAGCTTTCTCTGGTCCTCTGCCTAATTTGGTCAATGATGAGATGTACTCTAGGTTCTCATCATTTAACCGCTGGTTGTCTAGATAGTGCCCAGAAAACGACATAGTCTTTATTGATAACTGGCATGCATTCTGGGGGAAGCCCGGACTCGTTCGCAGAGATGGCATTCATCCGACTTGGGACGGTGCTGCTCTCTTAACTCGAAACATGGCCGCCAAACTTAGTCTCCCAAAGTGGCACTCCAGAGTGGGGGGCCGGGCGCAGTGTTGTAGTGTAAAACACAACTCTGTTAGTAGTGATCACTCGCCTCTTTCCGAGCTGTCACAAATACAACATTCAGGACAGAAGATAGATAATGTGTCCGTGCCTTGTATAGTGAACAGTAGAAAACATAGTACTATAGGAACGAGACCAAAGAATTTAATACGTATAGCCCCTGATAGCAGTGAAAATAAAATAACTCTTCATAAATATATAAAATGCGGATTATTAAACATCAGGTCAATCTCGCCCAAATCTCTGTTAGTTAATGACTTAATTGGGGATTATAATATTCATATTTTGGCCCTGACTGAAACTTGGCTTCAGCAGGATGACTTTGTTAGACTTAATGAAGCCACACCCCCAAGTCACGTGAATTTTCACACAGCTAGAAGCACGGGCCGCGGATGGGGGGTGGCACTAATATCACACTCTTGTCTGGGTATGAGCCCAAAAAGTAAAGCTAATTACATTTATAACTCCCTTGAAAGTCTAGTACTATCAATTATAGATGCTAACTGGAAGAACCAAAAACCAGTTCTTTTCATAGTGGTTTACCGTCCCCCTGGTCCCTACTCACAGTTTTTGTTAGATTTCTCTGACTTTTTATCCAGTATTTTGCTAAGCTGGGATAGAATTATAATTGTAGGGGATTTAAATATACTGTACATGTTGATGATGACGGTGACTCTCTTGGTAAGGCTTTTAATGACCTACTAGATGGGACTGGCTTCATTCAAAATGTAAATAAACCAACTCATAGTCACAAGCACACCCTGGACCTGATTTTAACCTATGGTACGGAGATTAGTGATCTTAGTGTCCATCCCCACAACCCCGTACTGTCTGATCATTTTCTAATTACCTTTCAGTTTGTGCTTCAAGATGATCCGTCATTAGTGACTAGAACTCAGATGAAAAGGACATTATGTGATTGCTCTGTTTCAGAATATAAACAGATAATCCAGCCAATATTTGCCTCCATGTCTTCTGATTATGAAGGAATAATGTCTGGCCCTGCTGTTAATGACGAGTTTGTTGATAGTGTTATGTTTACTCTACATACTACTCTCGATGTTGTCGCTCCCTCCAAATTAAAGTTTGTCAAGCCGAGACGAGCCTCTCCCTGGTATAATGCTGAAACACGCTCTCATAAACAATCGACACATAAATTAGAAAGACTTTGGCGCCGTTCCAACACAGAGCACACTCTCTCTGCCTGGAAACACAGTTTAGTGACCTATAAACAGGCCTTGCGTACGACTAAAACCAGATATTACTCATCCTTAATAGATGAAAACAAAAATAATCCTAGGTTTCTGTTCAGCACTGTAGCAAGGCTGACAAACAGTCACAGCTCAATAGAACCTTATATCCCAACCACCCTTCGCTGTGATGACTTCCTAAAAATTTTAACAATAAAATTGCAACTATTAGAAATAAAATAAATGAATTACTTCCAACTATTAGGTCTAATAAAGTGCAGACTAAATATTCAGAATTTCCTATAAACCCCTCTAAAATATTAAATAACTTTACCACTCTAGACCAAATTGATGTAATTTCAATTATAATGTCCTCCAAACCATCAACGTGCCTCCTAGACCCGATCCCAACCAAACTTTTTAAAGAGACCCTGCCTCTAACTATTGATATTATCTTAAATATAATAAATACCTCATTAGTTACTGACCACATGCCACAGTCCTTTATATATGCAGTTATTAAACCGCTTTTGAAAAAAACTACTCTTGATCCTGATATTTTGGTCAATTATAGACCTATCTCTAATTTACCATTTCTCTCCAAAGTCCTTGAAAGAGTGGTAATTAAACAGCTCTGTCAGCACCTACAGGACAATAGTTTATTTGAACATTTCCAGTCTGGCTTTCGAGCTCATCATAGCACTGAAACTGCATCAGTCAAAGTAACTAATGACTTGTTACTAGCCGCTGACGTTGGATTAGTCTCGATCCTGGTTCTGTTGGACCTGAGTGCAGCCTTTGAAATATACAATCAACCATAATATCTTATTGCAGAGACTAGAATGTGACATAGGCATTAGAGGAGCAGCCCTCTGCTGGCTTAAATCATATTTATATAATAGGTACCAGTTTGTCAATGTAAACCAGCAATCATCACCGTACTCTAGCGTTAGTTATGGTGTGCCGCAAGGATCGGTCCTTGGGCCAATCTTGTTTACGCTGTATATGCTTCCTCTAGGTAATATCAGAAAACATAGCATTAACTTTCATTGTTACGCTGAAGACACACAACTGTATTTATCAATTAAACCTGAGCAGGCAAGTGGACAAACTAAGGCACCTGCGTCCGAGATATAAATACCTGGATGAGCACTAACTATCTTCTACTTAATCCTGAAAAGACAGAAGTCCTTATAATAGGCCCGAAAGTGTAAGAGACTCTTTAGCTGCCCAGATAGTCACTCTGGACAATGTAAGTGTAGCCTCCAGCACCACAGTTAAAAACCTAGGAGTTTTATTCTACCCTGACTTATCGTTTAAAGCTCACATTAAACAAACCTGCAGAACGGCCTATTTTCACCTGCGCAACATAGCCAAAATTAGAAATATTTTATCTAAAAGCGATGCAGAAAAATTAATTCACGCGTTCGTTACATCGAGATTGGAATACTGTAACTACCTACTTGCAGCTTGTCCTAAAAGTTCTCTAAAAGGTCTTCAGCTTGTCCAAAACACAGCAGCAAGACTTTTAACATGAACCAATAGAAGAGAGCACATCACCCCTGTGCTCCAGGCTCTTCACTGGCTTCCAGTCTAGTTTAGAATTACATTTAAAGTCCTCCTTCTTACATTTAAGACCATTAATGGGTTGGGGCCATTTTACCTCACCGATGCTCTGGTTCCATACCGCCCCAACAGAACACTCCGCTCTCAGAATGCAGGTCTACTGGTAGTTCCCAGCAGAGGCGTCGCGTCCCATTAGGCATACGCAAGCAATTGCCGAGGGTCCCCAGCCAGCAGGGGCCCCCACAGGGCTAACAGATTTAACACACAAAGATTTAGCACACTCAGCTTCACCGCACTGTCACAGCTACAAGTATTGGGAGTGATTCAACACCATGGAATCATTTGGCAGATTAACTATCAATTCTGTTATCAGTCCCAATTAGCATACATGTTTTTATGCAAGTCCAATCAATTTTAACAATATATGAATGTAAATGGTGTTATATAGTGATATATAGTGCTATTAAAACTACATTGCCATGTGCCTACTGATGACACAACATCAGGGGCAAGGCAGGGGCAAGTTTCTTGCTCAAGGACTTTTAGGACAGTTCATACAGCTGGACAATCGATAACCACAACCACTAGAGTCGGGGACAACTATTCCACCATTAAGCAAAGCTAGCCTAATGGTATGAGCCAAAAGTGATTCACCATGAACTATATGAACAGTCCATGCTGTGATATTGTACAAAGGTATTCACAGGCCACCTCATTATTCATGTGACTACTTAAAGAAATGGTGATTTTTCCAAGAAAGTCTATTAATGGGTCTATCGTAATCCTCGTTGAATACGCTATAAGAAAAATATAACATATAGACGAGAATAGGCGTAAGCGTAAGGTGCGCATTTCGAGCAGAGGACTGCAACCCCACCTGAGGATTAATCTGTGCGTCCATGAACCAATGTAAGTATTTCCTCTTCATGCCATAAAGTTCTTATGATAGGTTAGAGCCGTTATCAGCGCGACCGTTTCGTGTTTTTCCTGTTACGTTGGCTGGTTGATCCCACTCGTTCTCGCTGCGTCGAGGAGAGTGATCTTTACATTATATTCGCATTGCACATTTGCTTTAAGAGGGAAGGTGTTAGTTTAGCATCTTAAAATGATGTTGTACATCCATGAGTGTAAAGCGCTTAGTTTTCGCCACTTTTATGGCCAAGATGACCGCACGCAGCGTGCACTCGAACACCCCCCCCATCTTCGTGTTCATTTTACTGCGCAAATATGTATGTGTGTCACGTGATTCAGATCGAGAGTGGGTGGCGATCGGGCCTTTTTTTAATTGGCAAAAGAAAGAGAAGTTATCCGTCTGGAAATGAAAAAAGAAAGAAAAAAAAGCAGAAGAGGAGAAAAGGAAGAAAGACAGCGGTGAGTGTACTATGTTACTGTAGTTTTATGTCCTAATGTTGTAGAAGCCGGCCACTCTGAGTGTCCTAAAAAGCACTCTATGAGACTGAGGCGTTATTATACTTTTATTAAATATGCTATTGCTCCAAGTCCAACTGTCCCCCTTACTTGCACACGCTCAAAGGGCCCTATGTTGCTTGTTGCCTGGGGCCCCCTGGGACCCTTGCTACGCCTCTGGTTCCCAGGGTTTCTAAAAGCACTGTCGGAGCTAGAGCCTTTAGCCACCAAGCCCCTGTTTTATGGAATCAGCTTCCAGCTAATATTAAAGAAGCCGAGACAGTCTGCACATTTAAGATTAGATTAAAAATGTTCCTATTTAACAAAGCTTATGGTCAGGCTAGTTGAAGTCGGAGTAGACTCAAAGTTTAGTCTAAGCTGCACTAGAAGCTATAAAGCTGGGGGAAGTACAGCCACTGAGTTCTATCTCCTTTTTCTCACTCTACCTACCACTTATCTTACTTTATTTCTATTTTCCAATGTTAATATCTAGTTATCTAGTCTCTTCATCACTAGTCATCTGGTGTCCCCTTTCCCCCCTCCCCTCTGGGTAGAGGCTATTTTTCATCTGGAGCCTCCTGACTGTCCGGACCCCTGGCTGGATGGACGTCCTCGTTGCTACCCCCGTCTCATCTGGCCAGATGGACCTCTTCTTGTTCCTTTACTCCACTGCATCTTTACGGACTGTAACTTCGCCTGCTAATTCCCATTAGCAGTCCTGGGGCTTCCTGGTCTATCCGTCCTGGGAGTGGATCTCTCCTGACTGTGGTACTCCCCAAGGTTTCTCATTTTCTCCCAAAGACTCTGGAGTTTTTGGAGTTTTTCCTTGCCGACATGGAGGGTCTAAGGATGGGGGATACCCAGGACTCAAATTTATTTATTCATCTTTGTTGCTTCATTTGCTCTTTCTGATTGTGTATCATATTGCCTCTGCAAAGCCCTTTGAGACAACGTTGTTGTGATCCAGGGCTATACAAATAAAATTGAACTGAATTGAATTGCCCTCCAGTGGGCAGTTTTATTGCTTTAAAATGAGTTTTGAACATTGTGCATTGCAGTTTAGGTGCAACAAAACCTAGAGATGCCTCTTGTTGAAAAAAAAAAAAAGCGTAAAAGACGTATAGATACATTTTTGGGACACTGAAACAATTAAAAAAAGAACGTATTCATACGTTTTTGGGAGCAAATGAGTTAAGAGCATCCACAACACTCTGGTCTACAAAACAATCATCTGCCCCCGAATCGATTAGAGCAGTAAACTTAAAATTAACCCCATCATTTGACAATTCACCTGGCAGTTGGAGTCTCATAACACCTTGGGGGTCTCTGGGTTCCTTTGTCTCGTCGCGGGGCAACTCACTTGACGGATTGCTGTAATGTACGAACCTCTGGCCCCCTCGGGTGAGGGGAGCCCCAGGGACCGAAGATTCAGGTCGACGCGAAGGGACAGCGTCACAGGTGGCGATATGGTGCCCCGGCAAGCCACAATAAAGACACAAGCCTGCTTCCAACCGCCTCCGTCGCTCCGTCGCAGAAGGGCGCCCGCCGCCCAGTCGCGTAGGCTCCTCTCCCGTCAGGACCGGACTCCGCGTTGGCGAAGAGACGAACGGTGGCTCGACAAAGTCGTCTGCACGGACCGCAGTCGGCCCGCTCCACAGCGATGTCCAACGACATCTCGTTCCCTCTCACGTTCCTTCAGACGATTGTCCAAAAGCACCGACAAAGAAATCAGGTCCTCCAGATTCGACGAATCATACCGGGCCGCCAACTCGTCCTTCACAGCAGAAGACAGCCCACACCGAAAAATCCCCTACAGCACCGCTTCCTCAAAACTGTACTCCGCGGCCAAAATGCGAAACTGAATAGAGTAGTCTGCTACAGTCAGATCGCCCTGAAAAAAATCCAGCAGGCGGCTGGCTGCCCCCTTGAAACTACACGGGATCTATCATTCGCAAACGAGGCTCAATCAAGTGCTGAATAAAGAAAAAAGAACTGAGAACACACACAAATATGACACTATCCTCATTAAAATATGTAAACTTATAAATGTTTGGGTGGTTTTAGTTAAAGCAAGCACTGTTTTTTCATCTGTGTAATTTCGACAGTCCAGATCACATTTCATGGTGATTTTATGCAGAAATGTAATAAATTCCAAAAGGTTCAGATACTTTTTCATCCAACAGTATGTAATGTAAACAATACTATTATTATTATTCATCCATTCACTGGATGGGAAAGTAGCACTCGACTCCAGGGTTTTGTTCATGGTGGACTCGCTGCTGTTGTTGCGCATTATGGGCCATATTTTCTTGTTCATGGATACATTATTGTTCTCTGTGGTGTCTGCCTTGTGCACCTTTTAGCCATGTGCATTCTTCCATTGCAGGCTTCGCACACAGACACACCCACCTTGCGTTACCTGGGAATTTGCAAACAACCACCAAATAGGCATGATTGATTAAATTCTTAAAATGGCTGTAAATCATGGTGCATTGAGTCTCCCAAGACTTGTGGATGTCATAAAGATTTATTTGGAAAATGCAATTTAGCACACTTTGAATATGAAAATATATTCTGTAACTAATATGCCCTCGCCAACACACCCAGTTCATGAGGAGTGGACATCTATCGCCATCAATGGCAGCATAAGCAGAGTTTGACTTTTATGGGAGGGGCGGCAAAACATGTAAATGACCCCAAAACACAGTCTCAGCAATAAAATTAACTTAAAAGATATATGCATTTTTACTGTATATATACACATTGACACTGTTCGTGTTCAATCCACAGTTCAAGCTCAGTTGTTGAAACTTTTGAAAGCTTAGATTTAAAGAAATTCTAAATATCCATCTTGCCTCCTCAGGTGTAGTTTTGGCTAAGGACCGTCTCTAAGGTGCTAGCCACATGATCTGTTAGAGAAATAATTTGGACCCATTATGAAATACTATGTTGGATTCTTGTTCATTCCGTTCATTTTTGTTGTTTGTTTTATGAAATGTAATGCCATACAAATAGTCTACTTTAATAGACAACATTTTACCAGCTAGGTCTTTATTTTAAAGTCCTCTATAGTCAATTACTGTACATGCAATGACATTTTTATCTCCACCTGCCTCCCCTCAAACTCAGCCAATGAATGGCAGTGAATGAATTAAGCCTATCCCACCAGGCCATTTTTCAAATGAATTAAAGTGTGGAGTCTTGCCAGCTGCCCCTCTAATATTGCTACTGTGACATTCTTACATTTTTTATGCATAAGTCATACAATCATTATCCATGTTTATGGTCCAGGTAAGTGCAATATTTTTAGTTTTATTATGATATATACTGTATATACAGCACAAGCCAAACGTTTGAACACAACTCATTCAACACAACACAAATGAAGGTCCCAACCCCATCGACGACGCAATGAATTCCACTAACCAACCCTGAAAAGGCATACCTGTGAAGTCAAAAACCATTTTAGATGACTCCCTATTGAAGCTCATCAAGAGAACGGCAAGAGTGTGCAAAAAAGTAATTAGAGCAAAGGGAGGCTAGTTTAAATATACTAGAATATTATACATGTTTTTAGTTATTTCACCTTTTTTTGCCAAGTACATGATGATTCCACACATGTTCATTCATAGTTTTTTACCTTCAGTGAAAATTTACAATGCAAATAGTCATGAAAATAAAGAAAACACATGAATGAGGTGTGTCCAAACTTTGGGTCTCTACTCTAAGTAATAAAATATATGGCGGAAAACACTCAAGTGACTTGAAGTTCCCCCAGACCCCCAATTTGGCCAAATTTCAAAATTTTCCAATAGGCATGTGTGGTACATCACTGGAAAGCTTAAAATCTCTATTTTCTGGGGGAAGGAAAATTTTTAACAGGAGGGCATTTAAAAAGAAAAAATGTTATTTTTTAAACCCCTAAACCCTAACTCGAGGTGAGAGCATGAGAGAGCATAATTAAAGACACCATGATTTTAACACGATATTATCGCGTACTTACTTTGTTTCGATCCAAAAACTCCATGTAGCATGTCTCACCGAGTGTTAAGACACACCTGTGAATAGCCACAGCCAGACTTTTGGGAATTTTATGAATGAAACATGATAATATAACAAGGGTCGCAATGCCGAAACTGCAGACATCAAGGAGTGGTCGAGATTTTCTTTTTTTAAATATTACCCTTCTAAACGTTTTTTGTTGTTGTTGTTGTTATTTTTCTCTGTTTGGATCGATTATTTATCATCTAAAATGTCGGGGAAAATGCGGCAGTAACAAAAAAAATAAAAAATAAAAAATACAATTAAGCGATACTT
The DNA here is from genome assembly GCF_030265065.1 of Corythoichthys intestinalis. NCBI lineage: Eukaryota > Metazoa > Chordata > Actinopteri > Syngnathiformes > Syngnathidae > Corythoichthys > Corythoichthys intestinalis. The sequence continues at coordinate 13,442,609 of NC_080404.1, forward strand.
ATGAGGTAGATATCCGTGACCTATTTACAGACACTATTTTTTTCACCGTCACGTCAAGTCATTTGTTTAAAAGTTTAAAATATGCGGGTGAATAATATTATAAAGTGGTTTATAAAAATAATTTAAAAAAAAAACAATATTAGACATCAATTAATGAGTCCAAGCAAAAAATGATAGACATTTCCAATAATAAATATAATTACCTTTTTTTTTATGGCCTGGTTGAAACAAAAGCGGTTGCGTGGTATCTGTAAACAGGGGTCTTCAGAGTAAAACGGACAAATTAAAAATAGTTTGGGGGCTTAATGCGCCATAAAACTGCTATGGCAGCATATAGACATATTGTTCTATTAGACACAACAGTTCTTTTTGGCTTAAAAAAGAAGTTTATTTTCAAGACGGGTGCAAGAGCAGAAACTGTTTTTTCAGTCTTCTCTGTGTTTTCTGGCATATGTATATGGCGGCCTTATGTATATGTATTTTAAGCCAAAAAGAACTGTTGTGTCTGTTAGAACAATATATCTATATGTTGCCATAGCAGATTCATGGCGCATTAAGCCCCCAAACTATTTTCAATTTGTCCGTTTTACCCTGGAAACCCCCATTTACAGACGTCGCGCAATCACTTTTGTTTCAACCCAGCCATAAAAAGGAGGTAATTAATTATATTTATTATTCAAAATGTCTGTCAATTTCAGCTCAAGCCTGAGTTATGCTCCCGCGTTGCGGTTACGGCACAGTGATATCCTCGGGTGAAAAGCAGCTAGCTGTGGCGGCTAGCTTCAAAAGGGTGTCCAGCACTGCGTCCAGCGTTTTGTCCGAGGTCTGCAAAGCCCTCCAGCCCAATTTGTGTGCCGTGTTCTACAACCAGCCAGTGGCAAGCCATAGCAGATTTCTGGCATCTATTGAACTTCCCAAACTGCGTAGGAAGCCTTGATGTTAACGTTATCATAAAAGTACCAAGGCACTGTCAATCAGTGATTATGTATCGTGTGTGAACTGTCATTTGTTGAAAATTAAACATCAAAACAACTCTTTTGACACCAAACCGGTGCTTTATTTTTCATATACTTGAAGTGTGACACGTAAATAAGTCACAGACTCACAGCAAACATATTTACACAATAAATGAAGAAGTGCACCAACTAAAAATACAACATAAAGTGATAAAAAGCTGGCAGTTTTTGGCCGACTGGGTCACCACTTCGTGTGGCCACTCGATTCCGAACACACACGTCTCAGTGGTTCTTCCATTTTTTTATTCAATCGCTGACCTTGCCATTTGGCAATCTTTATGATGTCTTGACAAGACTTGCTGTTCGATGATATTCCCGTCGGCTTGGTCCATTTTTGCATGTAGAAAAATAATGTTTTACAATGGCGGTGATTTTGCTCTGAATGGGAAACAACAGTCTGAGCGGACTAATAACAGTCCATTTCCCCCACGTCATATGCGTTGACGTGACGCTAGGATTTGAAAAATGAATAGGTACACATCAGGCTACGGCGCAGAGTCGTAAATCGGGTCTGCCTTGACGGCACAGGTCTGACGCGGAAGCATAACTCGGCCTTTAGAATCATTAATTGATGTGTAATATTTCATTAAAAAAAAAAAAAAAAAAAAAACGATATACAAGGAACGACATAACCAGGTAGCAGCAATAGTGTACAGAAACATCTGTGCCAAGTATGGACTGGAGACCCCAGACTCAAGGTGAAAACAACCGAGCCAAGATCCTGTGGGACTTCCAGATCCAGACAGATGGCCAACCAGCCTGACATAGTGGTAGTGGATAAACATCAGAAGACAGCAGTAGTGATAGATGTAGCAATCCCGAGCGATAGCAACATCAGGAAAAAGGAACACGAAAAGCTAGAGAAATATCAAGGTTGAAGGAAGAGTTGGAGAAAATGTGGGGAGTGAAGACAACAGTAGTGCCAGTAGTGATCGGGACACTAGGGTCAGTAACCCCCAAGCTTGGTGCATGGCTCCAACAGATACCAGGAACAACGTCTGACGTCTCCAATCAGAAGGGCGCAATCCTAGGGACAGATCCTGTGCAGAACCGTCAAGCTCCCAGGCCTCTGGTAGAGGACCTGCGCTTGAAAGGAGAGACCATACCGCTTTTTTCGATATTATTTTTGCCCACAGTGCGTCTTCCATGTCTTTCATGTTGTGGTTCTTGCTATGTTTTAGTATTTTCATCATGTTCACTATTTTACAAGTCACAGGTTAATGGCTCATCCACCCACCACCCAATAGTCTACCCAAAGCACTGATCTATCAGTCTATCGATCTGTCAGCCTGTCCATCCCTCCATCCACCTAATCCATCCAACAACAGTGTATGCAGCATTTCAACCATCTATTCATAAATGTATCTATTCATTCATCAAATCATCAAACAAATCAAAAATCACCAGTCCATCCGTATCAGTCCCGCAAACCTATCAATTCATCCATCGTCTATACGTCCACCCATCCTTCCATCCACTGATGCATTTATTTTGTCACCTATCTATCTGTCTATAGCTCAGGGGCTACTGCTGTTAAAAGTGTTGAAAGTGTAAAAATGTGTCCTTGGAAAAGGTGTCCGTGCTCTGTAATTCATCACTGCAGTTTTTCGAAATAAGAAGTTAGTATCTGAGGGGTCTTGTTTGTGTGGACGCCGAGGCGCTGTCCAAGGTGCTGCATCCAGCCCCTCCCCTGCACGAGGGAGTCACGTGGACGGCTGTCTGTGGCATCTCGCAGTCCGTGAACAAGCTCAACAGGGAAAGCACACTGCACCTCTCCCAACCTCCACCAAAACCGGATTCTCACTTCTATGCTCTTCACCTGAAAGCTCGTTGCTCATTCCGTTTCCATTTTTATTTGATTAGCTCTTTTTAAAACGCTCCGTGTGTTAGTTTTTCCCCCCCTTCTTAATCTGAGGACACAGTGGAAGGACGCTCGTTGAAGGTAAATGCCTGACCAATATAACTCGACCGAAGTGTGAAAGTGGATTGTTTACTCGCGCGGTTTTTCTTCCAACACATATTTACGGATGTGAATTGTTTTGGGCCAGCGTTTTTTTTTTTTTATTCCAGGTGTAGTCTCCCTCCACCCCATGTTCGTTTTGCGCTAACTATTTATTGTCCGGTACAAGTGTACGGCGCGCAAATGAAAGTGATAATGGGGCAACATTTGATTCTCTCCTTGCCTCCGGGTTTTTACACTTGTGAAAATTAAAAAATATATACAGTTAAATGTAAATCAACACATCTTAGCTGCTTCGTCTGGTGCAAAATGTGTAAGCGATGCTGGGAATGCCGTCGCTTTAGGGGGGGGGGGGGGGGGGGGGGTGCGCATGACGAGCATGAATTATTAGTTAACACTTTAACACCGTTTTCAAAAACACAATATATGCACAATATAGGCATTTTACTCCGCGTCCACGTTAATGTGGGTGCACCTAAGACACTCTTTTGGAAAAAGCTTAGTCGTTTCCTCATATGTAGGCTTTCAAATTGAGAAAAATGCAATGCGCGCATTTGTAGACACAAATCGACCTTTTTCCCCTCACACGTGAATTGTTTTTCTCTTTAAAAAGTACTGGCCAGTCATTAACTATAATTTATTTTTTAAGGTTTATTGCATTTGTAGAAAAAAATTCTTAGTTCAACCATTGATAATACACCTGAATAATAAATTGTGCATAATCTGATGATATATATATATATATATATATATATATATATATATATATATATATATATATATATATATATATATATATATATATATATATATATATATAGTGTTCTATTATATTCATCAAATAAAACAACTGTGTGAAGTATAGGTAAAACAAAAAATATGTGAATGATGACTGGTAATAATGAAGAGCATGAAATGGGAATGACCAAGAAGGCAGTGCATCAACAACTATAGTGTTAGTTAATACATCACAGCATAGTTTAGCAATCTTCAAAAAGCATGTAAAAAAAAATTCCCTCTAGCGGTGGTGAGCTATGTTGGATGACGTAAGACCTGACAAGCTGCGTAGTTATTGCTGTTGTGTGATACCATGACATCACTGCAGCGTTATTGGTTTTCTGTCTTGCAGCTGAACTCCTTGGAAATATGTCCAGACATTTCAGTCACAATGAAAAGTAGAAGCTTACCTGTCGAGCTAAACATTTTATTCTTTGAGACTGAATGATTCCACCGGGCGATGGCACTGCTACTGGCACTATGAAATTGGAAGAATCATAAATGGAACTTTGGAAGTCCAGCTTCTATCAAACCATCTTCTTTTCCAGTATTTTTATAGAGCCGCAGTAAGATACTGAGTTCCATTTTAAGTTTTTTTTTTTTTTTTTTTTTTTTTTTTTTTTAATGATCCGCTATAGCTGATGCACTTCTTAGGTTGTTTCACTCACACAAGCGCAAAATATAGTTGCAGTATTCCTTCTGATGATCACTGAGCTGAGTTTTCAAACGTAGCACTATGGTCTCAGATGAGGTTGTGCATTATGGTTGAATTTCAGAGGCGTACAGTATTTCCACAAAATGATCTAATTATGAAATATATGACTCACGAGCCATCAGAATTTTGATGATGTGATGTAATCCGAAAGGTTTTTGTTTTGGTGAAAAAATGCTAGTCAGTCATATTGGCACAGCTCCTCCTTCTCAAATTGCGAAATATCTATTTGTAACAGTGGTGAGTAGATGAATTTGGGACGTAGGCCCTCACTGAACACTTGAGTGAACTAATCCATCTCTTACTACCTCCATCACTCAATAAAAGATATATTGACCCAACATACAGTATGTCAGGGGCGTCTCTAGGTTTAAAGAACAGAAGGTGAGGGGGGGCTTAGCCCCCAGAAGTTACACAGGATGTAAGTAAATGCAGCATACAAGCACTAAACTCCACAAACAGCTAACAAAGACCAATAATTATATATATATGGCGGAAAACACTCAGGTGACTTGAAGTTCCGCTCTGAGACCCCCAATTTGGCCAAATTTTAAAATTGTCCTATATGCATGTGTGATACATCATTGGAAAGCGTAAAATCTCAATTTTCTGGGGGAAGAAACATTTTGAACAGGAGGGTATTTTTGAAAAAAACAAAACAAAAAACATTTAAACAGCAAAACCCTAACTGGAGGTGAGAGCACGCGAGAGCAGAATTAAAGACGCCACGATTTTAGCGGGATATTATCGCGTACTTACCTCTTTTCGATCCAACAACTCCATGTAGCATGTATCACCGAGTGTCAGGACACAGCTGTGAATGGCCGGAGCCACATTTTTGGGGGATTTTATGGGTGAAACATGGTAATTTAACAAGGGTCATGATGCAGAAATCACAGACATCAAGGAGTGGTTGAGATTTTCTTTTTTATACTGTATATTTACCCCTTTAAATGTTTATTTTCAATTTTTCTTTATTTGGATCGATTATTTATCATCTAACATATCGGGGAAAATGTGACACTAACAAAAAACATACAATTAAGCGATAGTTAGGAGGTAGATATCCGTGACTTTTTAGAGACATCATTTTTTTCATTGTGACGTAATTTGTTTAAAAGTTTAAAATATGCGAGTAAATAATTTTTTAAAGTCGTATTTGTTTATATGAAATATTGGACATTGATTAATGATTTCAAGCTAAAAATGACAGACATTTTGAATAATAAATATAATTATTACCTTCGTTTTATGGCTGGGTTGAAACAACAGCGGTTGCGCGACGTCTGTAAACGGGGGTTTCCAGGGTAAAAGGGACAAATTAAAAATAGTTCGGGGGCTTAATCGGCAGCATATAGACATATTGTTCTATCAAACACAACAGTTCTTTTGGCTTAAAATACAGCAGTTTATTTTTTTTTTTTTTATAGACGGTTGCAAGAGCAGAAACTGCTTTTTCAGTCTTGCTGTTTGTTCCTATATACAGTATTTGTAAGTCACACGGATTACATTTTAGGCACATACTCTATGTAACAAAAATGGCTGTAATTTCAAACCCTGAAAAATACTTCTAATTACTTAATTCAATTAATATCTGTGTCAGGCTAATTTGCCTTACACACACACACAACCCCAACATTTATCCAAACATTATACATACATACATACATACATACATACATACATACATACATACATACATACATACATACATACATACATACATACATAGAGTACAAGCCAAAAAGTTTGGACACACTTCTTTCAGTGCAACACAAATAAAGGTCCCAACCACATCGATATAGCAACAAATTCCACTAATTTACCCAGAAAAGGCATTCCTGTGAAGTCAAAAAACATTTTAGGTGGCTCCTTCTTGAAGCTCATCAAGAGAATGGCAAGAGTGTGAAAAAAAGTCATCAGAGCAAAGGGTGGCTACTTCAAAGATACTAAAATATTATACATTTTTAGTTATTTCACCGTTTTTTGCTAAGGTAATAATTCCACACATGTTCATTCATAGTTTAATTACATTCAGTGAGAATTTACAGTGTAAATAGCCAGAAAAATAAAGAAAACGCGCGGATGAGAAGGTGTGTCCAAACTTTCTGGCAACTTAATAATGAATATGTCAGCCATTTTTTTTTTTTTTTTTTTAATAAAATAACACCAAATTACTTAGGGGGGCTTAACGACACCACTGCAATATGTAACCATGCTGGGAGTTACAGAGAACGAGAGGGGCATTGCATATACAGTGCCTTGCAAAAGTATTCGGCCCCCTTGAATCTTGCAACCTTTCGCCACATTTCAGGCTTCAAACATAAAGATATGAAATGTAATTTTTTTGTCAAGAATCAACAACAAGTGGGACACAATCGTGAAGTGGAACAACATTTATTGGATAATTTCAACTTTTTTAACAAATAAAAAACTGAAAAGTGGGGCGTGCAATATTATTCGGCCCCTTTACTTTCAGTGCAGCAAACTCACTCCAGAAGTTCAGTGAGGATCTCTGAATGATCCAATGTTGTCCTAAATGACCGATGATGATAAATAGAATATACCTGTTTGTAATCAAGTCTCCATATAAATTCACCTGCTCTGTGATAGTCTCAGGGTTCTGTTTAAAGTGCAGAGAGCATTATGAAAACCAAGGAACACACCAGGCAGGTCCGAGATACTGTTGTGGAGAAGTTTAAAGCCGGATTTGGATACAAAAAGATTTCCCAAGCTTTAAACATCTCAAGGAGCACTGTGCAAGCCATCATATTGAAATGGAAGGAGCATCAGACCACTGCAAATCTACCAAGACCTGGCCGTCCTTCCAAACTTTCTTCTCAAACAAGGAGAAAACTGATCAGAGATGCAGCCAAGAGGCCCATGATCACTCTGGATGAACTGCAGAGATCTACAGCTGAGGTAGGAGAGTCTGTCCATAGGACAACAATCAGTCGTACACTGCACAAATCTGGCCTTTATGGAAGAGTGGCAGGAAGAAAGCCATTTCTCAAAGATATCCATAAAAAGTCTCGTTTAAAGTTTGCCACAAGCCACCTGGGAGACACACCAAACATGTGGAAGAAGGTGCTCTGGTCAGATGAAACCAAAATTGAACTTTTTGGCCACAATGCAAAACGATATGTTTAGCGTAAAAGCAACACAGCTCATCACCCTGAACACACCATCCCCACTGTCAAACATGGTGGTGGCAGCATCATGGTTTGGGCCTGCTTTTCTTCAGCAGAGACAGGGAAGATGGTTAAAATTGACGGGAAGATGGATGCAGCCAAATAGAGGAACATTCTGGAAGAAAACCTGTTGGTATCTGCACAAGACCTGAGACTGGGACGGAGATTTATCTTCCAACAGGACAATGATCCAAAACATAAAGCCAAATCTACAATGGAATGGTTAAAAAATAAACGTATCCAGGTGTTAGAATGGCCAAGTCAAAGTCCAGACCTGAATCCAATCGAGAATCTGTGGAAAGAGCTGAAGACTGCTGTTCACAAACACTCTCCATCCAACCTCACTGAGCTCGAGCTGTTTTGCAAGGAAGAATGGGCAAGAATGTCAGTCTCTCGATGTGCAAAACTGATAGAAATATACCCCAAGCGACTTACAGCTGTAATTGGAGCAAAAGGTGGCGCTACAAAGTATTAACGCAAGGGGGCCGAATAATATTGCACGCCCCACTTTTCAGTTTTTTATTTGTTATAAGTTTAAATTATCCAATAAATTTTGTTCCACTTCACGATTGTGTCCCACTTGTTGTTGATTCTTGACAAAAAATTAAAATTTTATATCTTTATGTTTGAAGCCTGAAATGTGGTGAAAGGTTGCAAGGTTCAAGGGGGCCGAATACTTTTGCAAGGCACTGTATTTGAGGATAAATAGATACCAATATCATCAAACGAAAGAAAACAGTTTAACAATCTTCCAATATATCACGACCAAGCAAGTCCGAACTCTACACTTCACTATAGCACATCACATTTATCCTAATTTACCCTAATAACATGGAAAAAGCATACAAATATTAAATTGTGTTGTGTATCTATTTGTATTTCACGACATTTTTACTGTATTGAATGTGGAATGTATTATATGTGATGAAAATTGCACTTATACTTTATAAATATATTATATATAGCACAGCAAGAATAGCTTTGGCATTGTGTTAGCTAATGGGGATTCAAATAAATGAAATGAAATCAAAATACATTGTACTCACCAGAGAGATGAAATCCATCCTCTTATGCTTCTTATACTTGTTAGGTAGCCAGAGCTAACGAGTTGTTGCTGCTACGTATCGGCAAGTCGGGTTGAAATACGCCTACCAGAAACAGTTTTATACAAACTCTCCGCACAACATCCTGTTTTTTTCAAGTCTTCGCCTCGAAAAGGAATTTTCCTATAAATCAGTCTTTGTTGGGCATCTTCAGCCTTAAATCAAAGGATTAAAAAAAATGTCGACGTCACTCGACGATCGAGCGAAGTAAGTTAATATTACATCAAACAGAAACTGAAATGGAATACAATGATCCCTCGTTTTTCGCGAAGTAGAAGCAGAACTTATTTACATTAAAAAAAAAAAAAAAAAAAAATTGGGGTGTGTTCAATTTATTTGTTCAGATTTAACAGCATTGGAAAGAGATACATGTAAGACATTTTTTCCCCAAAGTATGATTTAAAAATATGTATCTATATATATTTTATAAATGGTTTTTATGCACTGCAAATGTAAAAATTATGTTATAAGTGAGATATAAATAAAAGAAAACAACTATTTGTACATGTAAACATGAATATCCCTTAACATTTTTAAATAGAATACTTTTTTTTTTTTAATTGAAAAAAATCCGCAATGGACTGTTGGCGCGAAGTTTGAAGCGTGAAGTAGCGAGGGATCAGCGTATACTTGATATGAAGCTCTGCAGCTGATACACACATACACATTATGACATGAAGGTAATGGACCTTTAAAATGAATTGAAGTGATTATCAGCATTTTTTAAAGTTTTTAAAGCAGCTCAGAAGGCTTTGAAGGCCCTGGCAGTTTTCCGCTAGTTTATGCTATACAGCCATAGTTAAAAGTGAGAGGCTGCTGTTTAATTGACTTTTTTTTTCTTTTGCAGAGAACTACCTGGGTGGACAGACTGCCTCTTTTGATGAGCTCATCAGCTGATGTGTCTCCATATGGCTTATTTTCACTTTGTTAGAGAGAATGTGGGGTGAAAGGCCCACGGCAAGGCTTACGGTTACCAGCCAAAATCATGTTGGCATGAACATGAAGATTAAGGCTGCAATCTCAACTCACGTGAAACCGTGCATCCTCTAACTGGCATCAGGAGGAGCCGTTTCATGATCACAAACAATTTTTGTGTTTGAAGCACTGTTAGATTGCTTTGAAGAGCCATGGCAGAGAGGGCCTTGAAACAGAGCAGACAGTTTTGGCAAAGACAGCCCCAGCAGTGTTAATATTTTCCCCCAAAGATATAAGAGCAACCATTTTTGGTTTTTCAAAAAATCCAATAATGTACTTCGCTTAGACTATCCTACAATGAGATCAGTCATTATATGCCACTTATCTTTCACATTTAGCACAATATTCTTCTTGGTTAAGCAAAACATCCTTTCAACACATTAAGCTTTCTATATAGATTAGTGTTTCACAATGGTTTTACAAAAGCATCACAGTGCCCATTTAATTTGGGTCGGGCTGCTCGTTTGTGGCTATGTCGAAGTTGGCACTTGTCTGGAGTTTACAGGTGCACAGGGACAGTGGGCTCGATTCCCAGTTTGGAATGCGTGCTGTGAAAGTGAAATGAGTTTCAACATGAAAACAAAGAGCTCTCACGGGCTGCTGGTTTACTTCGACGACGAGGGATTTTGCGACTTTTTGGAACTCCTCATACTAAACGGGAAACTCAGCCTTAGTTTTTCCATCTTCTGTGCCGAGCCCGCCTCTGTGATATCTGATACGATAGTCAACGACAGCCAGTGGCACGCTGTCACAATAAGGAGAAACTTTAAGAACACAACTCTGATGGTGGACAATGAAGTCAAATGGGTGGAGGTGAAGTCCAAAAGACGGGATATGACCGTTTTCAGCTATTTGTTTGTCAGTGGGATCCCTCCTGAGTTGCGATCGGTGGCATTGCGACTTACATCTGCTGCTATCAGGGATCAGCCGCCTTTCACTGGTTGGATAACGGACATAAAGGTCAACAACACAGCATCTGTCATGGTGGACAGTGAAGGGGTCGTAAAGGACCTCTGCGGCACGGCTAACATGTGCTTAAATGGTGGAGTGTGCAGTTTAATCAACAACAAACCTACCTGTGACTGTTCTCAGACTGGATTCCAAGGAACAGATTGCAGTGAAGGTAAGACATGTTCATCCACTGTGACTGTACAATTTGTGCAAAAGATCCGATAAAACAAGTGAGAAAAAATAAATGAATAAAAAATCCCTACGGCTTTCGCATCCTATGAAAAGTGAAAAAAATCCTGTATTAAGTGAAGGCCGTTTTTGTGCCAGTAATGGGATGTGTGCCATTGATCTGCTGTTGTTTGGAATGAGTGAATCTCCTGCTAGGCCTCATTAGGAAACCATGCAGGTGCTCTTCATCCCCATAGGTCTTCGTCAATTCTTATCCTACAGGTCCGCCGAGATCAGTTGACCTATGAAATTATCCCTCCAGTGGCTTGCCTCAGATGCAAAGACCATAAGTCAGTTCAAGTTGCAGAATTAAACAGTCTTTATTCTCAACAAGAACGTCAATGTAACGACTGCGTAAAGAATCACACAAAATGATGGTGTAGCACTGCCATAATGATATCAATGGTGCTTTTACCATAACTCAAATAAGATTCCAAATGCAATATGATGCACCATTGTATGGCAACTTCTAATTTTGACTGTTTAATAGCAATATAGTTTTTCAAGGGGTCCCATCACATTATATTTAAAATTTTATTCAGACTCGGCGTGTTCTTTTATGTATCCAACCCATACAATGTGTTTCAGTTGTGTACTAAAGTACAATCAAATTATTGTGCAGTATACGGGTTTATTAAAAGGCAGCTGTATCTGAAAATAATAGTCCTGAATTAAATTGGTGCATTTCAGGGGGTTCTATTAGACATACAGTATATCCCTATTAGCCATAGTTAATGTTTGGATGTTAATTTTCATATAGGCCCATTCATGCATGTAATATTTTGTTAACAATAAGCTCATTAGGTCAGGTTAGATTGTCGGGCAAATGCAGCCCAAGTTGCTCTCACTGGATTATAATTTACTGAAGCATATACAACTAATTAAAATGTCATCCATGTATTTTGCATGTTTGTATTGTTGCTGGATTTACATTTGTGTGATTGGGCTACAATTGAACGGACCTTGTGAAGTGGCATTTTGTGTTTTGATTCATTGTGTTGTAGTTTCAACTATTGGCTTTAAAGTACAAAGTGGAATTGAGTCTATTTGTTTGAGAATACTACACACGTTACTAAATAATTTTATCGATTACTTGGTCATATAGTGATATTTAATTCTATCTTATAAATGTTTCTGGAGGGGGGCACAGTGGCAGACTGGTTAGCATGTCACCTGACAGCTCTGAGATCATGGGTCCTGGGCTCTGGCCTTCCTGTGTGGAATATGCATATTCTACCCGTACCTGCCTTGGTTTTCTCCGGGTACTCCCAAATTACTAGAAACTTGCACCGTAGGCTGATTGACGCCCCCAAATTATAAGTAGATGTGAATTTGACCATGAATGGTTATTTGTCTTTTTGCAGGCAACCAGATCAGCATGTACCCTGCCTCCTGCCCATAATCAGATGTGGTAGTCCCTTGCATTGAGGATAAGCATTATAGATAATGAATTAAATAAATGAATATTGGTAATGAATATACTGCACTCTATTTCTGGTAGTAGTTTTCATACTAGAGAATGATTTGTGACACAGATTGCTTTTGCACACAGCGTCAAGTCCGTAAACATTTAGATATCGAGACAATTCTCATCTTTTTGGGTATAAACACCAATGTCCTTGAACTACTTATTTTCAACTTTAATTTTAATGCATTTACATACAAATTAGGTGAACTGTGTAGGGATTACAACAGATTGTCTGTGTACTCCTCACTACATGAGTGTCCAAAGATAATGGAACAAATACAAAATCATAATTTATTTATTATTATTATTTTTTTTTTTTTAAGTCCAGCCTAAAGTGAAGACAACATAGGCATCACTAAACGTTTGATTTGATCCCTGATCTTGCAGCCTAGGCCTCTAACTGTAATTATTAGGGTTGTCTGAATTATCGCGTTAACGGGCGGTAATTATTTTTTTAAAAATTAATCACGTTAAAATATTTGCATTTGCAGTGATGGCGCCTAGGCTGTGGAACCAATTACCACTTACTATTAGACAAGCCCCTTCACTTACGGATTTTAAATCACGCCTTAAAACATTTTATTTTTCTTCAGCTTTTAATGTGCAATGACGGTGTGTTTATTTTATTTTTGTGTTTGTTTTATCTTTGAAGGTTAACTTATTTTGCTGTTTTATGGTATGTAAAACACTTTGGTCTCCTTGGCGGATTTTTTAAATGTGCTATACAAATAAAGATCATTGATTGATTGATTGAAATATTTGACGCAATTAATGCACATGCCCCTCTCAAACAGATTAAAATGAAAGCACAGTGCTATGTCCACTTGTTAATTGTGTTTTTTGGAGTTTTGTCGTCCTCTGCTGGCGCTTGGGTGCGACTGATTATATGTCCTTCAGAACCCATGAGCTTTGTGTAATTATTGACATGAACAGTGGCGGGCTACTAGTTGTTTTTTTTTTTTTTATTGAAAATTTTACCAATTTTATTAAAACGAAAACATTAAGAGGGGTTTTAATATAACATTTCTATAACTTGTACTAACATTTATCTTTTAAGAACTACAAGTCTTTCTACCCATGGATTGCTTGAACAGAATGTTAATAATGTTAATGCCATCTTGTTGATTTATTGTTTTATTAAACAAATATAGTACTTATGTACCGTATGTTGAATGTATACATCCATCTTGTGTCTTATCTTTCCATTCCAACAATAATTTACAGAAAAAAATGGCATTCAGTATTTTATAGATGGTTTGAATTGCGATTAATTACGATTAATTAATTTTTAAGCTGTAATTAACTCGATTAAAAAATTTTAATCGTTTGACAGCCCAAGTAATTATCCTTACTTCTGGAACATTTTTCCATCAGTTTTGTCTTGGGCAAGTAAAATGCATCTTCGATCAGTTTCAGGTCAGATAATTGGAATAGCTTTTATATAACTTTCTACTTCTTTGCCTTAGAAAACTACTCGGCTGACTGGTTTACTGGCTAGCGTAACATGTCGTTTATATATCTAATCATACGAAAATGTATTGAATTTTTTTTTTTTATATTCCCTTCCAGTCACAACACTGGAAAACGGAGGCATAAATTCTCAGCGATTCTTCTATACTGACATCATATGCATGCTATTGAATATATTTAACAAAATGTGTCTATGGTAACCAATTTAATTCCCTTATACGTGTTATAAATTATTTCCTTCATGGTTACAGAATGTCTCATTGCTGATTGATTTTTCACCTGCTGCAAAGAAATGCAGTGAATAAATAAATTCACAGCACTCATTTAAAATTTAGTCGAGCTGGTGTTCTGAACCAAATATTAAACAATAGAGGCTGACAGCTATGTCAATCAGAAATAGATTCAACAGCAAAATCTAGCAAAAAACATTCTTGCTTTGGCAGATCCAAATATGTCAGCAAAGTAAACAAAAGTCGTCCTCCATCCATATCTCATTTCGCCTAATGCAAGTGCACAGATTCAACCTTAAAATACCTTGAAATTTAGACATTACCTGTCCATTAAATCATTTCAAAGCTGCTCTATTACTTTGATCAGATGAAAGGATTATTGGCTTTCCTACAACAACTGTCATCTCTCCCCGCTCAATCACAAGCGTTCACATTGCATGACTACGCCTGCACAAATCCCTTTGATCGGTTAGAACAATTATTTAAATGCATTGTTTTATAGCGATCGCTTAGTCCAACAGAATCTGTGCTCCCGTTTCTCATTAGAGAAATAACATAGATGCATTGCCATATTTTCATCCTTATAAATTGAAATTGTGTTCTTTATTTCATTGCACATTAGCTAAACATAAATCAGTTCTGGTTAAAAATATATAAATATATAAAAAGAGCTCAACTAAAGACGATGCGGCTTTTTATTTGGTCCATTATCTGATTCATAGGCAGGGTTTGACTTATGTTCGAGCCATTGGAGGCTGCCTTGAACAGTAAAAGCATACATATGCGTGCAGTGACCTGGTCATATTTCACAGTCTCAACCAACCTTTACTTCCAATAAAGGAAATGCCATCAATCAACTTGTGCACTGGGACTGGAGTTGGAGCTATATATTTTTACAATAGTCACTCAGTTCACTTCCTTGCCCCATGAGCTCAGCTCTCTATGGCTGTTATTGCAGTGACTACATTGTGCTGTTTTTATATGAGTACCTCAATTTTTGGGTGGAGAAGCTAGTAAATTGTACAATTTTTCACGAGCACCAATTTTTCTTTCTGTTCAATGGACTTTCATATTGGTTGAGTGTTGTATGTTGTCGTATACAGTATAGAGTTGAATTTAATGAATTTACAAAATCATTAATCAATTTTCTGTAACGCTTATTCTTACGAGAATCAAGGCGGGAACTAAAGCCAATCCGAGTTGACTATGGATTGGAGGCGCGCAGAGTCGGGTAGTAACGCCTTACATTTATTCCGTTACATTTACTTGAGTAACTTCTTGAGAAAAATGTACTTCTTAGTTTTATGACACTATACTTTTTACTTTTGCTTGAGTAGATTTGTGAAGGCAAAACACTACGACTACCATTTTCAGCTACACAAGAGTCATTACATTTTTCTTTTTTATTCTATATATCAACTTCATTTTCCTTTTTTATTCTATATATCAACTTCATTTTTGCCAGAGATGCCGACAGTGGCTGTCTCAGTTTCACCAATGAGACATCGCAACAATAACCACATGACTCCATTGTACCAATTAGAGCAGACGTGTCCAAAGTGCGGCCCGGGGGCCAAATGCAGCCCGTGGTCAGATTTCATCCGGCCCCCAGCCTCTGTCATAAGATCAATAACGTCTGGCCCGCACACGGACTCAATAAATTGGTCAGCAGTACTGCTACCAGCATATGAGGTAGCTTACACACTAAATGCTGCTCCTCATTTAACCACTAAAAGGCACTCTTGGGAACATTACCCCATGTGTCCCTTGACTTCCACTTTTCTAAAATGGTGACAATCAACAACAAAAAAAAGTTGACTGTGACGGCCGACGCTTCAAGGATAGATGGAAATTTGACTATTTCTTCACTAAAATACGCAACAACTGTGTCTGCCTCATTTGCAAAGAGACAATAGCTGTTTTTAAAGAGTTCAATGTGAGGCGATATTACCAAACAAGACATGCTGACATGTACGACAAGATTACAGGGAAGATACGCAGCGAGAAATTGAAGCAACTTCAAGCTAGTTTAATTTCACAGCAGCAGTATTTCGCAAGAGCCCGAGAGTCAAAAGAGAACACCACAAAGGCTAGTCGCAAGATTGTTGAAATGATCAATTAAAAAAAATAATGAAGCTAATGTGACACACAGAATGGCTTGCTAAAATTTGCTTATATTGTTCTACGTAAAGGACGTCAGCCAAGGTCGGCCCCCCACATTTTTACCACACCAAATCTGGCCCCCTTTGCAAAAAGTTTGGACACCCCTGAAATAGAGCAATGTTGTTTTCGACGAAAATATTTCTTTCTATTTTTTCATGACGATGATGTGACGATGACGAGCTAAAAACGTGTCTTGGGAGACTAAAATGTAACGAGATGGATGCCAGTTTTCGTCTGACGGGAGGAGAACGAGATGAAAATTGGCCATATTTTCCCTCATAAGCAGAGGTGGGTAGTAACAAGTTATATTTACTGTTACATTTGCTTGAGTAACATTTTTGAGAAAAATGTACATCTATGATTAGTTTTACATAGCCATACCTTTTACTTTTAGTTAAATGAATTTGTACAGAAGAAATGCTACTATTACTCCTCTACATTGGGCTACACTAGTCGTTTTTCTTCCTTATTTTACATATTAGATTTTACTACTTTCTTTTTTTTTTTTTTTTGCTAGAGACGCCAGCAGTGGCTTAACCAGTTTCACCAATGTTACGTCGCAATAATAATCACATGACACCATTATACCAATCAGACTCAGGCTTGCAGTTCTTTGATCATGCCGACCTACTTTTATTTGGCACCACGGAAAATCGTGTTCTTTTTAGTATCAAAACAGTAAATATAATTTCTCCACTAAAGGGCACTCATGCTCTTTGGACGAGTAATGCTTAATTTTAGTTTGTTTTTTTTCTCACGTAATTCAATGGTTAGTTATTTATTTTTTTTGTATTTCTTTGGCTTAATATGGTTATGTAATATGTTATTGTACAATATAATAATAACAGTTCATAAAGATAACTATGTGCTGAGAAAAAACTCCACCATTGTTTAAAAAAACTCTTAAGCTGTTACTCATAACTTGACTATTCTTTTTACCAAATACTGTTTTACTTGTACTTCAGTACATTTATTGAATGAGTACTTTTACATTTACTTGAGTAATATTATGGTGAAATAACACTACTCTTACTTAAGTAAATTTTTTGGATACCCTACCAATTACTGGTCATAAGTTCACAATGTGTGACATTTTCTTATCGTATGTGTCGTTAGCATGCATCATAGAACACACACATGCTTATTCATGGGCCGGTCTTCAGGCTCCAAACTTTTGTGAAACACATGGTAAGTGCTGTTTTGAAAGTTTTGTATTCTTATCTTAGTTTAGTTGCCAGGGTGCTTTAACCTTTAAAGGTCTGTGCTGAGTGATCATCACACACTAAATGTAACTTGGAGCATCAGTATTTAGTGTGGTTAGTGTCTTCTTAAACTCTTGGAAAATGTTTTACATGCAGTTCATGGCATCCTGGTGAATTTAATTAATTGAAAATAATGTACTGTTTTCCTGATGAGTGTGTATTATACTCACCTAGGCTCTACAATTATGTGCTCGTCTGTCAGTGTTCATTTGAAATTGTTGGAAACCTTTTATTTATTTCTGTATTTATTCATGGACTAAAACCTTTGAAGTTTATAGACCAAAACATTTTGAGTAATTGTCGACTAAAACTAGGCAAAATTTGTTTTCGTTGAATAAAACTATACAAAGACACATTTTCAAATGACTAAAATATGACTAAGATAATAAGTATTTTTCTTCAAAAGACTAAGACGAAAATTGAAAGGGCTGCCAAAACAACACTGAATTAGAGGTAACAACGTTTTTTTTTTCTCCATTAGAGGGCACTCATGCTCTTTGGACGGGTGACGTTTCATAGTGTTGCTCTGGTCTGAATTCGATGATTTTTGTGTCATCCTTTTGGGCTATTATCATTATGTAATAGGTTATAGTACAGAATAATGATAACAGTTTATATAAATGAAGTTGTCTTGAGAATGTTTTTTGGACCATTATTAAAAAAGAAAATAAGAAATTGTAACCAGTTACCCACAGTGTTACTCATTACTTGAGTATTCTTTTCAACTAATACTTTTTTAGTAAATTTTTGGATGACTACTTTTACTTGAATAATATTATTTAGAAGTAACTCTTACTTGAGTAAAGGTTGTAGCTACTCTACCCACCTCTGAATGCAGGGTACACCCCGAACTGGTTGCTAGGCAGGTGCAGATGAATTTAGTGTATATGTGTGAAGTTATTTCAAATTTACTAAAGTCTCAAAACATGTAAAGATTTTTTTTTTCATGTTAAGATTTATCCTGAAAAATATTCAACCTTTTCTTGCAACCACCTAAATACATGTGAAAAGTACAGTGGTGCCTTTAGATACAGTATGAGTGACCTGATGTTAGGCCCATGTTTTTGCTTTGACTTGAGCATAAACTATTGAGCAGTATGGTAGCAGTGAACTGCCTTCAGGAGAAATGAAATGTTAATATTGTGTTACAATTTTCAGCCATATCACACAGCCCTAATGTATTCCATTATTTACACAGCGGTTCTAAGCATCCTGCAAACATCCTAGTAACATACTGAACTGCATCGCTTGGTGGAAATGTAGCTTTTAATCGGAACCCAACCTACAGTAGTTTCAGAACTGGCACCTACCCGGTGAACTGACTCCAGCACCATAGAGGTGACCTCACCACTGGGGTGACTTATGCAATTTTCATACTCAATTTAACAAATAGAAGTGCAAGCATTTTACATGAAGTTGTGTTTTTTCATTTAAATGAGTGCTACGCGTGTTGATCACTGCATGAGCACAACCCACATCTGGGAAGTGTCATTTTCTAGAAGCCTTGTGCTGTTCTACTCGGACAAAAGCAGATTAATAGTACGTTACTGTCTCTGAGTCTAAAGACAGATATTGGGATCAAAAGATTAGAGGTATATCCTGCAGGATTTCTGCCTTGTTTAAATACTATTGTTGGTGACTAAAAGGATTTTTAGACAATTGTCTGACAATTCTTCTTTTTCTGCATGTCTTCTTTAAAAACACCTCATGACTAGAATTAAATTAGGTTTTCTTTTCTCACTTAGTATCCTACAGGATAATATAATGTGAATTTTCATAAAGGAATTAATCTAAATTCTGCATTAGAGTGCACTTGACTGCAAGCTGCAACACCCACTCTTCATGAAATTTAAAATATGAACTTGCATTGAATTCCAATTTTTTACCCTGTTCAATGCATTGCATTAGTGGGGTCTCAAAAATATGGTAGGCTCCTTGCGGTGGACGTGCCATAAGAAAACAACATTACTTATACAATAATTTCTATGGAAAATATTTGTAAAATAATAAAAAAAAAAAAAGATTATTTTGAATTTTGAATTGTATATGTATTACCAATTAAATTTTAGAGAGGCAGACATTTCTGAGGAAGGTTTTAATCATATGAAAAAATTTTCCCTATTTATCATCAACAAAATTTGCAAATTAGGTGGTATTCTCCTGTAGAAATATATTTTTTATAACATCTGTCAAGTTTTAGCATTGATTTCTTAGGTCTCCCACGAGCTATACGGTTTCCATTTATGCATCAAAGAATGTCCTTACCTGCCTGTAAGAGTATCCTAGATATGGTCAATCCTGGGATTAAGGTAATAAAACTAGAGTATAAACTCTTTGATTATCCTGTTGGATCATTCCAAACTATAAGATTTGAAAGAATGACAAGGTCCTTCAACACATGAGCCGCACTCTAACATTCACGCCCCCTCAATTTGGTCTTCCCCTGTGAAAGATCACAATTGGGCTATTGTCAGGATGCCACCTGCTCAGAATTAATGGATTTAGCTACCTATTACTGTGAAGACTCATTACATACACACATATATTGTACAGTCATCCATCGCTGCCTCGCGCTTCAAACTTTGCGCCTTCAGCCCAACGCGAATTTTTTTTTCAATTAAAAAAAAAAAAATATATATATATATATATATCTATATATATATCTATATATATATCTATATATATATATATATATATATATATATATATATATATATATATATATATATATATATATATATATACTGGACTGTCTCAGGAAATTAGAATACACAATATTCTAATTTTTTGAGACAGTCCTGTGTATATATACAGGACTGTCTCAGGAAATTAGAATACACAATATTCTAATTTCCTGACTGTCTCAGGAAATTAGAATATATTATATTCTAATTAGAATATTGTGTATTCTAATTTCCTGAGACAGTCCTGTATATATACACAGGACTGTCTCAAAAAATTAGAATATTGTGTATTCTAATTTCCTGAGACAGTCCAGTATATTAGGGCTGTCAAACGAATAAAATTTTTAATCGAGTTAATTACAGCTTAAAAATTAATTAATCGTAATTAATCGCAATTAATCACAATTCAAACCATCTATAAAATATGCCATATTTTTCTGTAAATTATATATATAGTCTGTAAAATAAATTGTTGGAATGGAAAGATAAGACACAAGATGGATATATACATTCAACATACGGTACATAAGGACTGTAGTGGGCATTTCACTCTACTGTCATTTAAATCTGTCTATGCTGTCCTCACTCCGAAGCGTCTACTTTTTCCAAAGCTAGACAGCTAGTGAACGACGCCTTAATAATTAGACTTCTTCCTTTTTCATCTGATTTATTAATAAAATGGCCTCAAACCATTGTCCTCTTTAGACCGTCGTAAAACTACAAAATAAAAGTACACAAACATTGCATTAGCAACAACGTTAGCTTAGCATGCTATACATGTTCACTAAACATAAACAAAAAGCGTCTCATACAAAAAATATAACATTTCGCTTACTAACATAATATGTACATTCTTTACAACAACCATACTTACGGACAAATCTTGTCCAAGGATCATATAAGCACAACATTATCAGCCCGAGACGTCGTGCAGCCATAATGAACTGGCAAGAAAACAATAAACCATGTCGCAAAGCGACCACAAGAGTTCGCTGTTGGACAGCACAAAAAGCCTTGCTGTAAAACTTACCAAAAAGCAGAATACTTTCTGAGCGGGACATGTGCATTAATTGTGTCAAATATTTTAACGTGATTAATTAAAAAAAAATAATTACCGCGCGTTAACGCGATAATTTTGACAGCCCTAATATATATACATATGTGTATGTATATATACACATGTGTTTGTGTATATATAAGTATATATACATATATGTATAGATAAGTACATATACATACATACATACATACATACACACACACACACACACACACACATATATATATATATATATATATATATATATATATATATATATATATATACAGGGGTTGGACAAAATGATGGAAACACCAACTTGCCAACATTTTGCCATCATAATCATTGAACATAATTGTTAAAGTATGGCATGAGGAATATTATAATGAAGTTAAGGATCTTTTACAGTATGGACAGGGACAATCCCCAGACCTCAAAATTATTGAGCATTTATGGTCAGTCTTAGAGACTCAATTAAGACGTCGATTTCCACCGCCATTGTCTCTAAAAGAGTTAGAGGGTATTCTATCTGAAGAATGGCTTAAAATTCCTTTGGAAACAATTCGCAAGTTGTATGAATCAGTACCTTGGAAAATTGAGGCTGTATTTGTCGCAAAAGATGGCCCTACACCATATTAAATTAGTTTTTGTTGGTTTTTTTAAGGTCTTTCCAATATTTTGTTCAACCCCTTATATATAGATATAAAAAAATAATAATATGTTAAAAACATCCCGAATACACCTCCTGGGGTGGTATCTGTGTCATCTTCATGCTCAGGTCCTCTACCAGAGGTTCTGTGTAGTATCTTAGCTGTTCCTAGGAGTGCACGCTTCTGAACAGAGGCTTCCGATGTTCCGGGGATCTGCTGGATTTCCCAGTTTTGGGGTTACTGCCCCGAATCCTCATGTTACCACGGGAACCACACTAGCTTTCACCTTCCACATCTATTCCAACTGCTTTTTCAGCCCTCAGTGCTTCTCTGTCTTCTCATGTTCCTTCTTCTAGATCTTGGCATCAGCTGGTATACCACATCTATCACAGTCACTCTTCTCCGCTCTATGTCCACCACCATGATGTCCGATTAGTTAGCCTGGAGATGTTTGTCAGTCTAGACCAGACATGTCCAAAATCCGGCTCGGGGGCCAAATGCGGCCCTTGGACAAATTTCATCCGGTCCCCAGCCTCTGTCCTAAAATCAATAACGTCTGGCCCACACACAGACTTGATAAATTGGTCAGCAGTACTGCTACCAGCATATGAAGTAGCTTACACACGAAATGCTGCTCCTCATTTACCCACTAAAAGGCAGCAGCACTCTAAGCAACATTACCCCGTGTGACCCTTTACTCCCAATTTTCTAAAATGGCGACAACTGCGACGGCCGACACTTCAAGGATAGGTGGAAATTTGAGTATTTCTTCTCTAAAATATGCAACAACTGTGTCTGCCTCATTTGCAAAGAGAGAGTCGCTGCTTTTAATAGTTCAATGTCAGGCGATATTACCAAACAAGACACGCAGACATGTACAAGATTACAGGGTAAATACGTAGCGATAAATTGAAGCAACTTGAAGCTAGTTTAATTTCACAGCAGCAGTATTTCGCAAGAGTCCGAGATTCGAAAGAGTACGCCACAAAGACTAGTTGCGAGATTGTTGAAATTATTAATCTAAAAAAATAATAAAGCAAATTGGACACACAGAATGGCTTGCTAAAATTTGCTTAGATATATTGTTCTACATAAAGGATGTCAGCCAAGGTCAGCCCCCCACATTTTTACCACACCAAATCTGGTCCTGTTTGCAAAAAGTTTGGACACCCCTGGTCTAGACGCTGAAGTCACACAAAACCTTGGCCTTGTTGTTCTCAGCCACCCTCCGTGGCGTGGCCCATTGGGATCTGGGCTCTTCTATTCCATACTGATGTTCCTGTATACTATCCCAGCCTCTTGGTTTTGCCTCTTCATGTACGCTGATCCAGCTAGCATCTTACACCTTGCTACGATGTGATCAACTGTCTCAGCATCCTTGACAGTCTGCACTTCGGGTCTGATATGCTCTGGTGAATCTTGACCTCTACGGTCCTTGTACTTATGGCCTTTTCTTTTGCAGCCATAATTAGAGCCTCCGCGCTCTCTTTCAGTCCGGCTTACTCCACCCACTGGTAGGATTTCTTGACCTCAGCCACTTCTTCAATTTGCCGGTGATACATTCAATGTAGGGGCTTGTCTCTCCAGGTTGTCTACTCCTCCTGTTCTGCGCTCTTATTGGGTCTCTGCTACCTGAGACACTGACTTAGCAGCTTATCTTTTGGGGCCATTTTCATGATTTATTCTAGGGTTTTCGATCTTTCATCCTGGACTGTGGACTTGATGCTGACTAGCCCTTGGCTTCTCTCTTTCCTCTTTGTGTATAGTCTCAAGGTTCTGCACTTAGGGTGAAACCCTCCGTGCAAGCTGAGGAGCTTTCTGGTCTTGATAACTGTGGCTTCTACTTCCTACTTTGACCAGCTTATGATACTAGCTGGGTATCTGATGACTGGTAGTGCATACATTTTGATGGATTATATCTTGTTTTTACCATTCAGCTGACTCTTCAGGCCTTGCCTCACTCTCTGGAGGTATTTGGCTGTGGCTGACTTCCTTGTGACCTCCTCGTGCTTTCCATTAGCCTGTGGGACACCAAGAGTTGTCTTGGATATCACCTATTTTGCCCTCTAGTAGTTCAACCCCTTCAGTTCTAACCATCTTGCCTCTCTTTGAGACCATTACGCCGCACTTGTCTAGTCCGAATGACATTCCTATGTCATTGCTGTTGATCCTGGTTTTGTGAATAATGCGTTGATTTCTCGCTCATTCCTAGCTCCCTGTTTGGACATGCAGGTTCTCTCCATGCCTGTGTGGGTTTTCTCCGTGTATTCTGGTTTCCTCTTACATCCCAAAAATGTTCATGAGTTGTCGTGTGTCTCCTTGTGTCCTGTAGCTGGCTGGCAACCAATTCAGTGTGTACCCCACATACTGTACTAGAGATGTCCCGATCCGATTTTTGGATATGGGCATAAAAAACTGCGCATCGGTATTGGATCGGCCGACTCGGAAAAATTCCGATCCAGTTTTTGGGGGAAATCCGGTCCGGGTTTTCCAGCGCACCGATATACATAATCCATTCCAGTTTTCGCTTCGGTTTGCCTAAACCGGGCCACATTTTACGGCACTCCTTCAACACACATTACCGTCTCCCAATTTACCGAGAGACTTTATCGGTAAAAATGTCAGCTGTGTGGGATCATTTCACCTTAAAGGACGACAAAGACGAAGAGGCAGAGTGCAACATATGCCACAATAAAGTCAAGCGTGGTGGTAAAGCTTTAAGAAGTTTTAATACAACCAACCTAATCAAGCATTTAGCGAAATACCACCACAAACAATATGAGGAGTATGTTAAGAAAACCGAAGATAAAAAGAAAGGTCCTACGCAACTAACACTGGCAGAAACTTTTGCTATGCGTGACAAACTGGCACTCGACAGTCCCAAAGCCCAGGGAATAACAAGAGTCATTGCCGAAGAATTCATTCTGGATGACGGCCATTATCTCTCGTGAGTAAAGACGCACCATCCAACACTTTTATGCTGCATTCCAGAGAAGTGGGAAGTCGGATTTATCCCACTCGGATGGTACCAGTTCCGACCTCAAAGTGTTCCAAGCAAATGTAAACAACAAAGATGGCTGATCGCGACGAGGTGTTTTTTATTTTGGCCATCCAAAGACATTTTGACCTCCAGCGAACCTGCCTTCCTATGAGCGATCAAATGGTAGAGGAAAAACGATGGCTGCGTTATAGCCCACACTGTAAATTGCCTTTTTTTAGTTACATCCTTTGCTGATCGTCAATATAAAAACATAGCACAACAAAGATAATTCACTGTATGAGGAAAAAAATACATGGCGTCTCAAATAAACTTGATTAACTTCATTATTGTGTTATCATTCGTTTTCTTGAGCGCCATTTTGTCCAGTGACGTTAGATTGAAACAACTTAGAAGTCGGGGTAGTTATTTTTTCTCCGACTTCGCGACTTGGACCTCCCAGTTCGAGTGGCGTTCGGACGCGTTCCAATGATATTTTCCTAGTTGGAGGCCGGAAAGGTCCGACATCATCTTTGTTGTGCTATGATTTTATATTGACGATCAGCAAAGGATGTAACTAAAAAAGGCAGTTACAGTGTGGGCTATAATGCAGCCGTCGTTTTTCCTCTACTATTTGATCGCTTATAGGAAGGCAGGTTCGCTGGAGGTCAAAATGTCTTTGGATGGCCAAAATAAAAAAACACCTCGTCGCGATCAGCCATCATTGTTGTTTACATTTAGCCTGGCTCTGCCAGACTATTCTCCCTGTATTTTTCAAACACTGATAGTATAGTCTGGAAACCATCCCATTAACGGCCTTTTCGAGCAGGTACAAAATCAATCGACAAATCAGATTCGTTTATTTGCGTGACGTGTTCTTCACGAGCAACGTCACTCTTGCGTGTCGAAAGTCGTCTCTTCAGCAGCACAGATGGTGAACGGCAGAGCCGAGAATATGTTCCAATCCACGGTAAAATCAGTTTTAAATGACCAAAAACACATCGACACGAGTCATTGACAACAGTCTGTCTCGCGCTAGCCATGTCGAATAAACTCCGCTCTCTTCGTATGTTTACTTCCGCGCGCAAGTCCATCGTCCTGCGGTCGCCATTTTACTAACGTCACGTCTGCCCGTCGCTGATTGGTCCATTCCGCTGTCTGTTTGCTGTGGCTTGCTCCGCCCTGGAAATTGTTTCCGTGGGAATGGTGGCCAGACTCAATAGCTGGAACAGCGTTGAGTCTGGTGTACCAGGCTAGTTTACATTTGCTTGGAACGCTTTGAGGTCGGAACTGGTACCATCCGAGTGGGATAAATCCGACTTCCCACTTCTCTGGAATGCAGCATAAACATCATGCTTGTCTAATAGATATCATATGTATATAGAACTAGATGCAAAATGACAGACTCGACACTGTTTGCAACACATGTATTGAAAACTACGTGCGTTAGTAAACAGCCGCCATCTTAAAGCAGGAGACTTCCCTTGTAGGCTGTTGTAGTGAACCTTCCAAGCGAACCTAATTAACTTTTTATCTAAAATACTCCTAAATCGGCAAAATCTTGACTTGAATCTATCTTCAAAACAGTTTTAAAACTTTCACATGTCAAAAGTAGACAGAAGGGAAATTATGGAATAATGGGAGCAATTTTAACAATTTTAACAGTTGATTCGCAAAATTAAATTAATTGAATGTAGTTTAAAGCTGCTGATACAGAATGGGGACTTGAGTATTTTATTTACTGTTTTAAAATGTTAACTTGATACTGAAATAGTCGTTTATTTAAACCTGAGAGACTTTTTATACAATTTTTGTAACTAATGCACGAAACATTAAAAGCATCTAATAGCTTGGGAAGTTTGTGGGATTTTCCACTGACAGTTTACAATATTATATGCACATTTTACTGACTGACTATGCCATTTCTGTTTGTTATTTAGAATGTATTGTGTTTGTCACTGAATAAACAGGTCAGTTTCTTGTTACCAACCATTGTGTGTTATTCAAACTCACCTAATTCACCTGGCTAGTTGTTATCAAGAGTACTAAAACCCTTTTCAACATGAGTCTGACAACTAAGTAAGGAGGCTAAATAACTTTAAACTTTAATACATGCTCAGATAGGCCGGTATCGGTATCGGCCAGTATCGGTATGGGATCGGAAGTGCAAAAAGCTGGATCGGGACATCCCTATCCTGTACTGCCCATAGTTAGCCGGGATAGGCTCCAGCACCCCGAAACTCTCATGAGTGGCTTGGAAGATAAATGAATGTATATACATTCTGCTCTACACTGATTGCCATTTTCATTCCTAATGGAATGTGAATGGGATTTATCTCTTTGCTGTTTTCTATTCTTACTGTATACTCTATGCTAAGGACATGTCTATTTTTATATAATAATTCAAACAGGAGTTTTCATCCCATCTGGTTTTATGCAGATTGTATTAGAGCAATCCATCATTTTCAATTGTCCCTGTCATTGTTTATTCAAAGGCTATGTAATGAAATTTTAAAATGCAGGCATCCCATTGTCGGCTTATTTTTTGCTTTGTTAAGAGATACATAAAAAAAATAATAATGTTTTTGACCATAACACCTTTTAAGTTTAGTTAATTACTTCACTAAAATAGACAAATCGTAAATTTGTGTAGTATAAAATGCTACCCTCCTCACCCTGATGCACATTCAGTACACTGACTTTGAACCTTGTGGCTTACTTTTTTACAGGCGACCGAGCTGCACATCTTTTGATGTAAATGACTCATAATATAATGTGGACATTGAAGTTTATAGTCCAGGCTTGAATATGAACAAATTCAGTTTTTTTGTAAAATTTGGTGGGTGCGTCTTATAGTTTTTATCGACTTTATCTTTCGAAAATGACTGTACTATGTTAGAGATCACAAAAAAAAAAAAAAACTTTTAAATTAATCTTGTGTATTCCCTAGCTTAAAAGCAAAATGAGGAAATACATATTGGCTGTATGAAATGCCTTTTGATCCGCCAGGGAAAAACTAATTATCAAAAGAAAAAAACACAAATCCCAACAGAATAAAATTATGGACACAAACACAACAATACAAACAAAAGTATTCCACACCAAGCTAATGACATTTTACATTGCTTATTGTCTCTCACATATGTATGTGTAACTTAATATTTCATTTCATTCATTATGAATTACATAATGTTGTACCCTGCAACGTTAATGGAAATGGAATGTCATACCACAAGATCAGTTATCAATGTGGTGGTCGAGCTATTTATTGAATTGGATTTTTCTTGCTGAAAAACCTCTTCCTACCTTGCCCTGATTTGCCTGACTTTCCCGTCAACTACTAAATTGAAGCAAACATGCAACATTTGCTTCAACCATATCTCTGGTATTATTAACTGAGTTTTACTATAATGTAAACAATTTTTAAGCAATTCATGATATAACGTTTCAATTTAACTTTTGTTCAAGGTGACCTACTTTTTTAAAAGTATACCAGTGCAACAAATTGCAGTTAGGATGCTATTTAGAAATGAAATTATTTGGGAAGGTGGGTGTCTTAATACTTAACATGACTTAAAATGTTCCCTGAAGAATTATACAATTAAACTAATACTTTTACTTGGGGATGTTCCCATTCAATTACGTGATCGGAAATCGGGCCAATTGTGCCATTTTTCAGAGGATCGGAATCGGGTGAAAAGGATCGGGTTTTCAATTAAAAAAATATATATATTTGTTTTTTTCTGCTTCATGCTCGTGTAGTGCCACGGCCTTTCACCCTTCCTCTTGCTAAGCAGTGCAGCGAAACTGTCCAGCTTGTGTTTGGTACTTAAAGTTAATGATGATTGACAGGTTTGTAGCTTTGATCTTGCCAGAGAAGCTTGATAGCACTACGATCAAAGGTACAAATGTGTCAGTCATCGTTAAACTTGCATAAGTGTGCTTTGGCAACTCATTGTGTAAGTGAGAGGCTGTTCTCGGTAGTGTGAGTATTCAGTACATGAGCATTCAGTGACATTTAAGCTACTCCTCTCATCCCATTTTTGATGTTTATTTTGCTTTTGCTGCTCGTTTAGTGAAATATCGACGGTGCTATCCTTCTCATTAATATTACGTTTGGGTTCAAATTGGAAGGGCAGAACAGACGACATGTTTATGTAGTTCACGAGTGACACTGTGGAAGTCCGGCAGCGAGCCCATGTGACGTCACCGCCCTGCTACGTCAACAACAATAATGGCGTCTTACTAGTTAAATTTTTGGCTTAAAATTTTACAAATTTTATTAAAACGAAAACATTAAGAGGGGTTTTAATATCTAACTTTATAACTCGTACTAACATTTATCTTTTAAGAACTACATGTCTTTTTATCCAAGGTTCCCTTTAAAAATAGTTCACATTGTGAAGTCAGGCACTGTACGAGAGTAACATGTTTGGAAATTGTCTTAAAAAAAAATCGTATCGTATCAGGACTTCGTATCAGCAAATTAATTGATGATACTTTTCTAGCATACAACACAAGCTATTGCCGTAAAGTCAATTATTTCAATATATTGCGCTGCCCTATGACAAATTATGGTCAGACTTTATTTAACAGTGGCGTCACAAGACTGTCATAAGACCATCGTGATTATGACATGACACTGTTATTAACATTAATGAATGTTTATGACAGATGGCATAAAGTGTCACTTGGCAAATTTAGTCACTAATGCAATTTATGTCCATACCGCATCTTTTACATCCATTCAAAAGGGACAAAATTTGATGGATGATACTTAATGACATCTGTCAGAAGCATTCATTAATGCTAATGACATCTGTCAGAAGCATTCACTAATACTTATGACAGTGTCATGTCACAATTAGGACAGTCTCATGACAATCTTATCTAATTATTATATTGAATGTACAGTAGTTGTTATAACTTGGGGAAGCCAGCAAGGCATACCCAAAAAGACGAATTAGGGATGCACAGCAGTATACAAGAAAATACTTGTGACCAACCCTAATTCCAACACTTCCTATTCCCATCTCCCACAAACACTGTAGCAGTACATTAAACCAATTGTTGCTACTTTTCAGGTGTTGACTGTAAGTCTTCAGAGAGCAGTTAAGTCAATATGCAGGCTCATTTGA
This sequence comes from Corythoichthys intestinalis, assembly GCF_030265065.1. Classification (NCBI taxonomy): domain Eukaryota; kingdom Metazoa; phylum Chordata; class Actinopteri; order Syngnathiformes; family Syngnathidae; genus Corythoichthys; species Corythoichthys intestinalis. Next base: position 13,472,603 of record NC_080404.1, read on the forward strand.
AAGCACAAGGTTTCATTATCGTATTAAGAGAATGATTTTGTGATCCAGGTTTTATTTTGCCGTCTTAAGCCATGCATACCCAAAGAGAAAAACACTTAAATCTTGACAAAACGAAACACATATTCCCCTTGACACACTCCTTCAATTTGCAGAAAGTCTTTCAACAAGGGTGGAAGCTGTTAGAGCTGCAACAGGGGGCCAACAAAATAGTCTATCATTTTACCTTGCTGTAGATGTAGGCCTCCAGTGCTTTCAAGCTGTCCGAATGTTTCTGATTTTTTTATATTTGTTTTCATAATCAAAAGCAATGGGGCAGAACTAGCAAACAATTTACATATTTTTTTAATTTCCGCAATTTGTTTTCGTGTTTGCACACTAGATGTTTCATTCAGTTAAGCGACACCTTGACTTTTTAATGTAATTACTGTGCCCACAATATAAAATATTGTTGGAAAATGATCAGCACCAAAGATGCAGATTGTTTGTGATAGACAGCAGAGTGCGTTTTGGTGTAGTATTACGGCACAATAGCACTAGGATCACTTTGACAAGGGGATTAAATGGATTTATGTCTCTGGATTAGAATGTAACCAGCTGGGTACATTTGTAAAAGAAAGTGTGTGGCGTTTGCGTGCGTGTGTGTGTGCGAGGGAGAAAAAGAGTTTTTGTGTTAACAGGGTCTTGTTTTAATGGCTTCTGGCAGGTGATACAGCTGTTTGGCAAAAGCTTCTTTTCTTTAGAATGCTGCTCAATGACATCATTATTGTGGCATTAAATATCGTAGACTGGGTTTTCAAGAAATATCTTTAGAATTTTTTTAAATATATATTTCAATCAGTGAAACATGGTGGTGGAATATAAATTGGTTGGACCTATATTTAAAAAAAAGCGACAAGACTTAAGTGACAGTGTTAAAAAAATGATACTGTGAAAAACATTCGATATCAAATGATAAAACAGTACAGTACAGTACAGTTAAATATACTTGTATGAATCATGTCAATGTGAAAGAAGTGAAGCACCAATTTTAACGTTGTTGTCCGTCTTTGCATCTTCATATTTGTTTGCTTTACAAATATCATTGCTATGCTTTGCTTAGTTGATTTTTCAGCAAATCTTTTCATCATCAAGCTTTGTGAACAAAGTACTAAAATGACAAATCACTTGAAATAAAGCATTCTGTATGTGCTTATAAAATGTTTTTTAAAAAAAGTGAAATTTACTGTATTTTTCTTTTAACAAAGTATAGACAAACTCCAACAGTTGGCCCCTCCATTGTTCACACTTTTGTTCACAAAACTGTGATAAAAATGTTTTTTTGTGCATGCATGGTGTCTGAGGGGGAACCAGTGATCATGGTAAGTTTTGGGTTCAAATCAATGTGTTGAGTTTGGGGAACAAAGCATTTTTAAGAGGTAGGAATTTGTTTTTGCGGTTTAAATTGTTCTTTACTGCGTTTCCCCATAGATTTAACCAGACATAGTTCATTTAATAACATTATTTAGTCATTGCATGTGAAGTTGCATTTAGAATTTTTATGCTTCATTAAAATGTAAACCCATATAACTAGCGTTAAAAAAACATGTTTTTGCATGGTATATAAGCCAAGAACCAACCTTGCAGAAAGCACTCAATGACTGACTGTTTTTTTTATTTTTTTTATAGGCAGTCTATGGGCCTTAAACATCTGATTTTGCATGCACTTCGGCTGCGTTTTTATTATTTTTAAAAAATAAGCATGTATAGAATATCCTTTTTTCTTAGACTCTTATAGTTTGCCACACGAACCCCGTCACATCTGCACATCACACATCCCTCCCCCAAAAAATATAAGAATTTTCATTTGCAGACTATTGACAATGTGCAAATCACTGAAGAACACATGCTTGCCACTACCTGCTCTACCACAGTGGATTTATTGCAAATATCGTATTTATTACTATGCATTTAATTCCAGATAATGTCCTATAGTAGCTTTTTATTCTGTAAAAATATGTCTAGTGCTGTGAGTTTAATAGTCATTCATGCTTAAATGAATGAATTAAACTGTCCTACATAACACAATGAGTAATTCTCAAGATGTGCTTTATAACCCCCAAGCATTATGCCTCATTGCCTTTTTTTTTTTTTTTCAATAAAATAATTTAACAATGTTTCTGGATGTTTTATAAGCCTCTAAAATGCTCAAGACAATGTCATACTTTTACATCAGATCAGGTAATAAGAGATAGTGACGGTAGTGTTAACTATAACTCTTGCATTTAATGTATAAGAAAACAAAATAACTCTTCCAAAAATGTAGGGGTTATGTTAGGTCACTTGCATGTGATTTTTCAATGCCTTGCATGCTACCATGCAATGGCCAGTCTTAGTCTGCATGCTGCTTAATGAATGTCTTCCTTTCTTTCTCTTTGCCTGTCCGTGCTTCCAGAAGATAAATATACTGAAGGTGGGTATAATCCCGTCTTTTAGCTCTTGCTAAAGCGGATGTGCATATATGAATTCTTGTAGTTGATGGACCCTTAATACAGGGCCATAAATATTAGCAAATGTTTTGATGAAGCCAATATTCATGATAGTGTTGTTGAAATGGTAAGTGGAACATGAGGTTGTTATCATTGGAATAATTGAGGTTTCATTTTTTTTCTTCATCAAAAAAATGGGCTGAACACTTTGTCTATGACACGTAATTCCATAAGATATTTTATACTATTACCTCAAAGATTGGTGTAGACTATAGCTGTGGATTTCAAATGAGCAATTATTGCAGTCTAGGCTCTTAGGTCAGTTTATAACTTAAGTCCTTTAACATACACAACTACCTGAAGTCTCAACGTGCAACTGCGTATGTAGTAAATGTCATTCATTTTGGGTATTGAAGTATTCCAAATAGTTACCATGGAATATAATTCATGTTTGTGTTCCAGCGGTATGAAAAAGTATCTGAACCTTTTGGAATTTCTCACATTTCTGCATAAAATCACCATCAAATGTGATCTGATCTTTGTTAAAACCACACAGATGAAAAAACAGTGTCTGCTTTAACTAAAACCACCCCAAATTTTATAGGTTTTCATATTTTAATGAGGACAGTATGCAAACAATGACAGAAGGGGGAAAAATAAGGAAGTGAACCATCACATTTAATATTTTGTGGCCCCCACTTTGTCAGCAATAACTTCAACCGGTGTTCGGCCATTCCTTACTACATGGCGAAACGTCCTACACAATGCTCAGCACGCTTGCGCATGCATCCACACGCATGCGCACATCGGGTACTTACTGTTTTTGTTTTTATTTAGTTATTGAGAACTTTTTCACTGCCTCAAAGATACTTTTTGCATGTATTACCCTCTCATATTTTTAACCATTGTGTTTTTTTTTGTGTTAGCTTTGAAGCAGTTGACCACATTAGTCACGTAGTGTATTTAAACCGTCCTTATTTGATATAACTACATTTAAGTATTTTCTGCAGGCATTTTTTAGTACGTAATTCCTGTATGCTGCTAAACAAAATAAGTTTAGAGCGCACGGTAGTACTTTGAGTGTCATGTGTGTCATGTGTTTCGCCAATGTAGGAGATTTTGGCAGAACACCGGATGCTTCATGTAGCTGCAGATCAGTCAGGCACATCGATCAGGACTAGTCTTGGCCCATTCTTCTCTACAAAACTGCTGTAGTTCAGACAGCTTTCCTGGGATGACTGGCATGAATCGCTGTCTTTAGGTTATGCTTTAGGATGTCAATGTGGTTCAAGTCTGAACTTTGACTTGGCCACTCCAGAACGTGTATTTTGTTCTTCTGAAACCATTCTGAAGTTGATTTACTTCTGTGTTTTGGATCATTGTTTTGTTGCAGCATCCATCCTCTTTTTAGCTCCAACTGTCTGACAGACAGCCTCAGGTTTTCCCACAAAAAATCCTGATAAACTTTTGAATCCATTCTTCCATTAATGATTGCAAGTTTTCCAGGCCCTGAGGCAGCAAAAACAGCCCCAAATGATGCTGCCTCTACCATGCTTCACGGTGTGGATGAGGTGTTGATGTTGGTGAGCTGTTCCATTTGTCCTCCACACATGACATTGTGTGTTACTCCCAAACACTTCAACTTTGGTTTCATCAGACCACAAAATATTTTTTCCAAAACTTCTGTGGATTTTCCAAGTGACTTTTTGCTAACATTAAATGAGCAACAATGTTATTTTTAGACAGCAGTGGCTTCCTCCGTGGAGTCCTCCCATGAACACAATTATTGGCCGTAGTTTTACAAATAGTTGATGTGTGCACAGAGCTATTTGACTGTGCCAATGATTTTCTTTGGTAGACACTCTAGGGTTCCTTTTTACCTCTCGTATTCTGCGCTGAACTCTTCGCTGAACCGCTACACCAACAGTGCCAAACTCTCTCCATTTGTAGACAACTTCTCTGACTGTCGATTGATGAACATCCAGACTTTGAGATGGTTTTGTATCCTTTCCCAGCTTTGTACAAATCAACAATGCTTGATCGCAGGTCTTCAGACAACTCTTTTGACTGAACCGTGATGCACATCAGACAATGCCTCCCATCAAGACATTTCTTACCTGGTGTGTGTTTTATAGAGGGCAAGGCAGCTTTAAACCACTCATTAGTGATTGGGCACACACCTGACTTAAATTGTTTGGTAAAAATTGGTTTCAATTGCTTTTTAAGTCTCCTTAGGCAGAGGGTTCACTGACATATTTCTCCCCCTTGTGTCATTGTTTGCATGCTATCCTCATTAAAATATGAAACCTATAAATTTTGGGTGGTTTTAGTTAAAGCAGACACTTTTTTTTATATATCTGTGTGATTTTGACAAAGATTAGAGATTACACTTGATGGTGATCTTATGCAGAAATGTGAGAAATTTCAAAAGGTTCAAATACTTTTTCATCCCACGGTGTATATACTATCATTTGAATTATTATTACAGTGATGTTTTCCGGGTTATATTTCAGCTGATCAATCTATGTTAGATTTAAGTTGCATTTTTTTTTTTAGTGTGGGGGGACTTTGACAGAACCACTGGCTTTTAGAGGGAATACATTTTTGTTTATTGTAGGTTTTTATTGTACACAAACATTACTCATTACCATGTTTATGAAAATTTAGACCAGGAGTGCCCAAGTCCGGTCCTCGAAAGCCCCTATCCAGCTTGTTTTCCAAGTCTCCCTCCTCCATGATCGTTATCAGGCTCCTGCAGAGCTTGGTGAACAGCTGATGATTCAGGTGTGTTAAAGGAGGGACACATGGAACACAAACTGGATAGGGGCTCTCGAGGACCGGACTTGGGCACCCTTGACTTAGACCACAGGTGTCAAACTGATTCCAGAAACGGCCGAGTGGGTGCAGGTTTGCTTTCCAACCAATGAAGAGGACACTTTTTCACCAATCAGATCTTTTACATGTGTAATCACTTGAACTTTATCAGGTGCTGCTTTTTTCAGCAGGAAGTTCATTGGTTAAACTCTCTGCGCGGTATCGGTTGGAACAAAACCCAGCACCCACTCGGCCCTTTCTGGAATCGGTTTGACACCTGTGACTTAGACAAAACCATGCCTCTTAAATAGTTATTAAGGAGTTAAAAGTTAAGCCTATTTAAAGTTGTTGTTAATAAGATGATTCCCACCTCACGAAGCACATTTACACTCTCTACAATTAATCAGTGTATGGATTCTCAGTTCCCAGTGCAGTATTTAAGATGGTCTTTTCTGGAGAGGATATCCTAACCTTCCAGTGACGGGTAACACAACAATGTGTATGTCCATATTAATTTGATATTCAGCAATCGTGCCATTGTATTTTGAACTGCATTATTCCATTAATTATTTTGGTTTTGAAATCATTTTACTTCACGTGATGCACTGTATATTATTTCAATCAAGGATGTCTAGGAAAATATAGGTTTAATATGAATAAAAGGTGCTTATTTGAGGCGGGGAATTTATTTTTTGAACATTCTGTTGTTAGGGTAAAATAAAATTGCGCCTTATTTACTCAAATATACTCGTATTATGTCACACTTTAATTGCACACTTTAATTGTACCTTAATCGATTAACTTGTATTAACTCATTTGATCACATTTATAAATCGAACGTTCATTCTGCAGAATAGTAACATCTCGTCACATGCCCGATCTCTGACTCCGTGAGAAACTTTTTACCTCTGTATTGTACTGTAAAAATTAGCTGCATGCGCAAATTCATATGTTGTACTTTCTCCAAGAGGCGTCTGGTACTTTTCACCCACAGACAAGCTATACGTAAACGACAATAAATTGTTTAGCGCAGTAGAAATAACAGGTTCACATGTCACGACGGCTCCCAGAAGAGGGAACGTGTGACGGCTCCGATGCCTCCAAGACATCGCCTCATCACGATATCTCATCTCATTATGTGATTAGATGCTAATTTATTCACACCTTGGAGTATATGGGTTACACACTGGCTGTAGGACTTTACTAATACTTCCGCTATCATGGGCACTCTCTGGGTAAGGGAACTATCAGCCAGAATTCTGTATTTGACATTTACAAATATATCTGGAATCAATACACTTGGATCAAATTACTGCATCAGGTCTGAGTCTCTTCTATAAACAATTATTGAATCATCAGTTTACTTCTGCTCTCGGGTAACGGACATGACTAAAAGTAATGAATATTGTTTGCCCTTGACCCCCAATGGGGTCCTGGGGCCTTTTAATACTTCTAATTTTTGACACTGGTCACTGGAATAGCATCTATTGTAGTGACCACTATTTGGGATTACTTCATATTGTATTTGAAATATTTCAATATTAGTTTTGTGGGCCCAGACTGAACATAATTATTCTGTACTTTATTTTTATTTGTAGCAGACACAGTGTTTTATTGCATGTGTTATGATACATAGATGACTCGGGTAAAATGCAAGTTACAGTATATGGCAAGTTATAGTGGCGACTTCACTCTGGATAAAAATATGTGCATTTTAAACCTCCAATACGATGAAAGATGAATGAAGGTGTCTGAATGAGTAAGTAGCCGATGACGCATTCCAACTGCGAATGCTCATCAGGCTTGACCCTGTGTGTGCACACCCTTCTTTCCTTTCCCTCCCACTCTTCCTTATCCCATCCCTTTCAGTAACACAGACATCTACTGTGAAAAGAGATGCCTTTGTGTCTGTTTTTTTTTTTTAAATTTTACTCAACTTCCCATGATCCCTTGTTCTCTGCTGACTGTACTCTTGTTTTCCTTTTTAAGGTCTGGCACACCTGATGATGGGCGACCAAGGTATGAGCTCTGTTCGTTTTTTTTCCTGCCCTACCTCCATTGTCCCTAATGCTGTCATTACCTTGTGATTTGAATCGTATGTGTTTGACACCAGCACAAAACTTGACACTTCTAATGTGGCCGTTCATTAGAATGACCTCGTTGATGTTAATTATCCAGTGTATATGACCCATTTTATGAGCTGAATAGTCTCCCCATTCTTGAGAGGTTATTTCTTCCCATTATGTTCTTGGTGTGTAAATGCTTTGTAGTGTGTAAATGTGTTTAAATGCTTCACTGTGTTAATGAAACAGCTTTTTCAAGTTTAAATGCATGCATAGGAATCACTGCAATATAGTAGTTTCTGTCATTTTAGCTTCTGTCTATCATTCAGCCATATTTCATGCAACCATATTTGTTTCCATTTTTTTCCCCATTTGTAGCCATTTCGCCTCTGTTAAGAATCAACAATGACCCTTGTCAGCAATCAAACCTCTTCCTTTTATTTTTATTTATTTTTTCATTCCCTTAACCAACATTACTCTTATTGGTGTCTCCTCCTCTCCTTTTGTTCTCCTTTTTTGTGACTGGAACTTGCTTTCACTATGGACCATCTCATCAAAATTCATAGGTAAAACTAAAGGTATTTCCCAATTCTGAATTACCCAATTCATTACCCTGTTGTATTTACATACTGTACCATATAATATAGTTGAGGTCAGCGGTACTTTTAAATAGCTGTCTTCAAGGTAGGTGCAGCTTTTGCTTCACACATCCAATCTGTCGCTTGCTTGCTGCATGAGAAGACAACAATGACACAGGAAAAAGGGCGTTTCATTTTGTTGTCCATGGTTCACAAAATGGGTTTGGGGTTTTTGAGGAGTGATCATAGTGTTGTGGGCCTCCCATCCTGGCTGTGATCCTCACCTCTTCTCCCTGAGGGGTAAGTGGACCTCTGATCTTTGCCGTTTGACTCTCCTCCTCAGGGCAGAGTGGGGAAACTTGGCTCCTAAGGTCTCTACTCAGCATTCAAGGTAAAGCCTTCCTTTTTATGTGTTAAATCAAGCTCAATCTAGCAAGTTGTGGTTTAAAAATTGAACACGACACATAATCAGTTAGAAGTTACACATTTTTGATGTTTTGATATCATTTGTTCCATTTCCTTGTTGCTTGAAATGAACACTACATTTTGTAATTGTTTAAGTTGTATAATGTCAAAGGGGAAGTTCAGAATTTTTGACATTAGGCTTAATCTTCGAGTTAGCGGGGGGTTTAATTAGTCGGTGGAGTTGACTTCAACAAATTCCATGCAGTTTTTCAGTTATTTGTTAGTTTCAGGTCTCTGGAGTGGCTAAGCTACCATGGGTCAATGGTGCCTCCTTAGCATGGCAAGGAAAAATAATATTGACAGGTCTAACATAGTCAACTACATTCAAAATGCAGGTCATTGTTCGAAATGCCCATGCAGCCAAAACAATTTCACACCGAACTGCCGTAATCAGTTTAATTCTTTAGGACTATTTTTTTAGATGCATAATTTAAAGACATTAGAGAGAAGTGCTTCAGCCACTCGTGCTGAGTTTGCTGGGGAATCCCTTTCGTTCCTACAAAAAACAAATAAAAATCAGCGGCTAAAAAGATTTCATTCTGCCCTGCTTGCCTGGACAGTCTGTTCCCTGCAGAGCTACTGGATTACAAATGTTGCTGTTCATACTAGAATTATTCACATGCAATGGGAAATTTGGTCAATTCTGAAAACATAGCCAACACTATTAATTGCATGGGTCATCTGTGATTCTAATGCATTCATATGTTGTATTTTATTGGTATGCCAAGAAGGAACCATTGACTCGCGCTAGCCTAGCCACTCTGGAGCCCTGAAACTAATAAATAACTATTAAACTGCACAGAATATGTTGAAATCAACTAAACTGACTAATTAAACCTCGCTGACTCAAAGATTAAGCCTTATGTCAAAAATTCTGAACTTCCCCTTTAAATATATTTTACATATCAGCAGGTAAGCTTCTAGTTCTTATCTAATATATTCAAATGTAATTGTTACTTCAGTTATATTCAGTTAATATCAGTTATTCTGCCAGAAATTCTTGCTTACAGCAATTATGCCAATGTCTTAACCTGTCAAAATACACCAACATACAACTTTGATTGCTTGCATTTTGCATGAATAGAAATTGTCATTTTCTGTGTCGTAAGGTAAGTGTCATTCCTGTACTCGGTCTGGTTGAGGCCCTGCACATCAAAGTATATTTCCCCACTGGAATTGCTCATTATTTTAGAGTGAAGGTTTATCCAGATGAACAGTAATGCCACATTAATTGACTTCAGAATTTGAAAACAACAGTACAATGGAACCTTTTAAGCCAGACATGATCTATTCTGGGATTATAGATCTCTATTTTGCTTCATAAAATTTTGTACCACAAAGACAATAATTCAAATTGTTGGCTTTTAAAAAAACTTTTTAATTTTAATTGTACAGTAAATAAGAAAGGTTAACAATAAAAGAGGGTAATCTTAAATTACCACTTAATAATATTCTGAAAGTATACAACACCTAAACAGGCTGTGTTCCCTAATTATTTAAGGCTTGTTGTTTTATCGAAAGTGACCACTAATGTATTATAAATTGTTAAACGCTGTGCTTTGTTGACGTTATTCCGCAAAATGGTGCACTTTTTTTAAAAATTCTAATTTTAAGGTATCGCTTTACCAACAGAAGCAAACTGTAGGATAAGCCATAGTTCTAAAACTATTATCTTCTCTAAAATCCTTAATTAACCTAATTCTGACACAGGGAGAGGACTGTTCCATGAATTAGTGTGTGTCTTATGAGTTGCAATTATAAATTACACAAACTACTTGTAGCTATTAATTTACTCTGAAGCCAACGTGGAGATGAGCAACAGTGAAAAGAGTCATTTCAAAATACTCATTTTGAACTGCTTTTGAACCTAATTATTTGACTTTTTGAGTTTCACAGTTTATCACCATTGATGATAGATTTTGCCCATCATGTTACTGATTAGGTGCAATAAGCTGTGAAATGGCGACAGTAATGGCTATTACATGTATTGTTAGCACCAGAATTCCAGTTTGTACTTAATGTAGTGTGGTTATGTGACATTTATGTGTCCACTGAACATATTTATGCACCAAACAAAACAGCTTTGGTACTGACAGAAATGAAGCCACATGGCATGACAGTGCTGATGCAGCACAAACCTGACATGTGCAGCACTTTGCCTCTAATACAGGCTTCTGTTAGTTGCCCCACTGTGGTACAAACCTACGCAGTCCAGTTATTGAAAGTGTAGTCACTTATTTGTACAATTTATCCTCATGTGACTATTAAACATGGAGGGGGAAATATGCCTGGAAGTATGATAGTGAAAATAGGCTGCACAATATACAGTATGGGAAATAAGTATTTGAACACCCTGTTCTCCCACTTAGAAATGATGGGCGGGGTTGAAATTTTGATGGTAGGTCCTTGTCCACTGTGAAATACAATCTAAATTTTTTTTAAAATCCAGAAATTACAGTGTATATTTTTTTAACTATTTATTTGTATTATACTGCTGCAAATAAACATTTGAACACCTGTCTATTAGCTACAATTGTGAGCCTCAAAGACCTTTTAATCGCCTTTAAAAAGTCCAACCAATAAGTGGAGTGGAGGTAGACTTTTTTAGCTATTTTTGACCTATTTGAGGCGTTTAGGTGCATTTAAACACCTGTCCACCCCATACAATCAGGAATACTTCAATTACTAACATGCTCAAGACCAAAGAGCTGTCCAAAAACAATTGTAGACCCCTACAAGGCTGGACAGGGTTACGGGGCAATTGCCAAGAGCTTGGTGATATAAGATCCACCGTTGGAGCAATTATTAGAAAATGGAAGAAGCCAAACATTACTGTCAATCCCCCTCTGACTAGGGTTCCACGCAAGATCAACCTTCTAGGGCCTCAATGACCAAAAAAAAATGGTGAGGAATCAGCCAAGAACTACACAGGAGGACCTGGTCAATGTCTTGAAAGGAGCTGGGGCCACCATTTCCAAGGGTACTGTTGGTAATATGACAGATGTCATGGTTTAAAATCATGCATGGAACGGAAGGTTCCCCTGCTTAAACCAGCACATGTCCTGGCCCGTTTTAAGGTTGCCAATTATCATTTGGATGATCCAGAGGAGTCATGGGAAAAAGTCATGTGGTCATATGAGATTAAAATGGAACTTTATGGTCTTCCACTAATAGTGTTTGGAGGAAGAATGATGATTACCATCCTAAGAACACCATCCCTATTGTGAAGCATTAGGGATGATCCCTACGTTCTTCTGCATATGAGACTGGATGACTGCACTGTATTAAGGAGAGGATGACCAGGACCATGTATTGTGAGATTTTGGGGAATAACCTTCTTCCCTCAGTTAGAGCATTGAAAAATCCAACATGACAATAGCCTGAAGCAGACAGCCAGAATTACTAAGGAGTGGTTGCGTAAAAAAACATATCAAGATGCTGCAGGGGCCGAGCCAGTCTCCAGACCCAAACCCAATATCAAAATCTTTGGAGGAAGCTCAAAGTCCGTGTTTCTCAGTGACAGTCCAGAAACCTGATTGATCTAGAGAATATCTGTACGAAGCAGTGGAGCAAAATCCCTGCTGCAGCCTGCGCAAACTTGGTGAAAAGTAACAGGAAACGTTTGACCTCTGTACCGTAATTGTAATCAAAGGCTACTGCACCAAATGTTAACATTGATTTTCTCAGGTGTTTAAATACTTATTTGCAGCAGTATAATACAAATAGATTGATACACTGTGATTTCGGAATATTTTTTTTAGGTTGTCTCTCACAGTGGACAAGCACCTACCATGAAAATTTCAAACCCGCCCATCATTTTTAAGTCTTGCAAAATTGCAGGGTGTTCCAAAAAGTACTTATTTTCCTCACTGTATGTAAATACAGTCTACACTAAACATGGTTGTTTTTTGTCCTCCCATGGTCTATTCACCAGTAAATGGGTTTATCTTCTGTTTGTGTTAGTTCCTTTGAGAGTGTGCTTAATTTATTTGTGCAGCATTTACCTGGTTGCCGAACTAGATTCCTGAAACCTCTTGTTCCTCCACATCTAACCCTAGAAATTCCCTGTATTCAAGTCGCGTCATCACTATCAGCAGCCTCTGCATACGAGCTTGCAGGTATAACTGAGCCCTTTCTAAATTAGTATAGTTTTTAAGCAAATTGATTTTTTTCCCAATGGTGTGCTCTGAAGTAGGACAGCAGATTATTTTCTTAATATGTTTACACATGACAAATTAAATGGATCTTTAATGCTTAAATCCCTGCTGCTCCAGAAAGTGTGCACTAAATCCTCATTCAATATCTAGCAATTAGCTAAAATCTGTTGGTTGAACATATGGACGATGTCATCTTGCAGTTTAGTCTTGTAGATTGTCATGAATGGATAAGAGAATGACTGTCAAAATCAGTTGTTTGTCCAAGGGTTTGGGAGCTACACATGTTAAAATTAATGTATGATGTAATCCAAGTCGGACAAGCACATGCTAAGTAGCTCATTGGCTCACACTGCAGCAGCATGGGACTAACAAAACAACACACACAAAATCATTTTGCAATCAATCGCCCACATTTATTTTGTAGCATACAATTGTTTGGCTTGGAAACTGTTTGACTGAAACTTCCCAGTGGTCGATAAAAACACATTTCCTATTAGTGTAGTGTTTTGAACCATTAATAAAAACAACAATAATACTAGTATTTTCCTTTTCCAGTTGTAAGGGTTTCAACAAAATGTTGCATTTGGGCCACAATAAGCATTTTTCCAACAGCATGCAGCAGCATGTCTAAGTATAACTTTTGTGGACGTGTCGGCTATCGCTTTGTGACAGGTATCAGGACAAATTGAATCAACAACAGCTGTTGCCTTTGTAGCTTCACATGAAACTAGGAAGACTGACAGCAAAATCCTTTAAGCTCTATTGACCATCTCAAAGGATTACAATTTCTTTGTTTTAGTTATAGATAATAACCATATACACACATCCGCTTTTTAATTAAAGAATAACTTTGGAAATTGGTGGTATTATTTGAATAAAGAGGCACATTCCTTCCATGAGCGTGGGTGCTTGTCTCCGACAGTTTTGAGCCATAAAGAGGATACACTCACATTAAATTACACCTTACACTGAGTGGCCATCTGGGCTTTCATGAAAAATTAAATTTTGTTTACACTATTGTCTTGAAATTTTCTACAAATAACATTCAATTTCCTCTTTCATGCCAATCACTTTTTTTTTAAACCCAAGGGCTCATTGTTGTGCATAACATCAAATGAAAGCTTCACATATACGATGACTCATGTTTCTATTGTTTCAAGTATGTATGCACAAAGAAATGATGCACTGGTAGCAAAAACTATGACACATAGCTATTTTCATGTGGAACAAGCGAAGACGTAGACACATAGATGGCACGTTGATAGCTATTTTCATGTGGAACAAGAGAAGACGTAGACACATAGATGGCACATTGATTTAATTGATCTTGAGCTTCTCTATTTTTATATTTTGTATTGAATAATTTATAATTAAACAACATGGATTTGTATTTGATAACAAACCATTTTCAGTTTTTTTCGAATAACTGATATTCACCGAATAACATTTTTAGCCACGATAGCCTCACAAAAGTTTATATAATTAAGACAATGTAAGTGTATTAAGTATAGTTGGCCAGACACATAATTAGTTGATTTCCTGTTCATAAAGTCCATACAAAGTGAGGCACACAAAACACATAATGTAAAATATTTTTGAAAAACTGAATAAAATACGACGTGAAGTTTAATAACAAATTAAAAATGGCTAACTTCACCAAACATCTCTGTGTATTTTGTTTCTCTTGTAACAACAATAATCCTTGTTCAGACTGGTGCTTTTGGAAACATTTTTAAAAAGATACATTCATGAGACAAAGAAATAGAATTTTGGATTCACAGAACTAAGGTCTTGTGAAGAATGAGGTTTTGCGTGTCATAGCAACAATTCTCGTAGAGTCCTTCCGATATCATACTATCTTTTGTCATAATTTTAATAAAAACAAACAAACCCCCCCCCCCCCCCCAAAAAAAAAAAACAGCTTTCAAATCATTAACCCTCGCTAAGTACTTTGTCAAAACCTTTTATCTTCCTGACAAAGGTTAAATTCCAACAACATCATTCGGTTACTCTTTAGTAGAGGCGTGCAAAATTTCCGGTTCTTAGATTGTTTGTGATTCGGCCGTGGAAGATTCGAGAACAATTCACAAATATCCAAATTCCGATTATTGAATTACACCCGGTAAATCGGAACTAAAACACGCAGTCAGCGTGGTTTTCTGGATGCAATGAGGAAGGGACCGAGAGTAAATATCTTGTTCAACTCATGCTGCTAGATAAAAAAACAACAATAACTGACTGCGGCCGACAGCCACTACAAACAACGGCCAGTTGCTAGTTGCTACAAACATACGGCCATGTAACACTACAGTAGATATCACATATATGTAGAACTTCATATGAAATGACGGACAATGGTGGCGTTAGAACATGTATAGAGAACTAGTTCCAAAATGACAGACTTGCCGGCATCAGTAAACAGCCGCCATTTTAAAACAGTGGACTTCACTGGAAGGCTCTGCCGTAGCGAACCTAATTAACTTTTTATCTAAAATACTCCTAAATCGGCAATTGACTTGACTCTATCTTTAAATGATGAAACAGTTTTAAAACTTTGACATGTCGAAAGTAGACAGAAGGGAAATTATGGAATAATGAGAGCAATTTTAACAACTTTAACGGTTGATTCATAACGTTAAATTAATTGAATGTAGTTTAAAGCTGCTGATACAGAATGGGGACTTGAGTATTTTATTTACTGTTTTTAACTGTTAACTTGATACTGAAATAGTAGTTTGGTTTAGCCTGAGAGGATTATTGAACAATTTTGCAACTAATGTACGAAAAATTAAAAGTGGATGGGTGGGGGTGTGGATGAATAATTTCGATTTCGATTTATTATCGAATCGTAGCCTCTGAATCATAATAGTAATCGAATCGTTAGGTGCCCATAGATTCCCACCTCTACTCCTTAGCAACTAATATTGGTAAACTATAGGGAAACCTACTCGGTGGTCGTATTAGCCAATACAGTGGTGCCTCTACATACAAATTTAATTCGTTCCAGGACTTTGTTTTTGAAGTCAAATTGGTCGTATGTCGAGCGAGATTTTCCCATAAAAATACATTATAATTCCTTTAATTTGTTCCACAGCCCGAAAACCTATACTAAATCCTTAATAGGTACTGCTGGTACTATTACAAATGGCAATTACACATAGCAAAACAAAATCGTAATAGCAATAATATTAAAAAAATAATAATAACAATAATTCCTGTAATAATGTAACGAATCAGGATCTAATGTGGTGGATGTGTTTTGTGTGCTGTACCTGAATGCACCGCGTGGCTGACGTTACAGAGTGAGATAGGTGCGGTAGAGATTTTACTTTCTCTTTTAGTGTTCTGTTGTTGGCATCAGCTGCGGCAGAGAGTAGGCATGTTGTGTTGCACAAGTACTGAAATAAATGATTAAAACCTTGACGAAGCTGGAAATTTCTTTGGCGATGTTACAATAATAATAATCATTATCACCTTGACTAATAAAGATTGGCAAATGGAGGTCGAAAGAGGACCATCGTTATCGTAGACATTCTACGGCCGTATTGCGAGCCAGTTTAGGGACTCACACATCACGCTCATACTTTTCTATTATTTCTATCTTCATTTCAATGTTAACCTTCTTGGAACCTATGTTAATTTCTCTCACAAGAAAATACGCTATTCTGCTGTCTTACGGGGAAAACAAATAAACTGTGGTGCTGTCATACAGTAAATTGTCGTATTTCGAGCATGTGATCAGATGTAGAAAAAATTGCGAGTCAATTTTTAAGTCGAATCTCGAAAAGATTATATGTCAACGTGATCGTATGTCAAAGTACCACTGTATTGTCATTTTTCTTGTAGCCGTGGCAAAATAGCACACATTCCTTTACACTTTTCACTACCACTATATACGTCTGCATGTCACCTTTTATCACAAGAGCATCATTTGTATGACCGGCAGTCTGCTCTCCTTAGTAATACTTACAATAAAAGATGACAGACTTATAACTCTTTCAGCCTAAAGAAAAAGTGAAAGAAACTGGCGAATAAAGGGGAGTGGGATCAATGTCGACAAGGCTCATCTGGCTCCCAAGCAGAGTGAAAGATCTACAGTACGTGAGATCAATACTTTTGGTCGATGCCTCGCTGAGACTATGGTGATGAAAAACTGTATTTCCTGGCCTGCCAATAGAAGGAAGATGAATTTTGGGAAGGTCACTTTCTGTTCCATAAAGTCCTCTTAATTTGCTAAATTTGTTGAGTGCACATTTGTTTGAGTTACATTTTGGCCATTTAGCAAGCAGGGTCTAAGGAGTGCAATGCTGCCACGACTATGATGATTTATTGTAAAGGCAATGCAATCTGATTCATGCTGTCACTGTGCCCACAATACATGTTTATACTGCTGCTTTGTCGTCTGATTTATCGTACTTGGCGAGGTTCAAAGGACCATCTACTCTAATAGAGCATCCATCTTCTGCGATTAAAGGTCTGTCATGTGTTAACCTGTTGACATGTTGAATAGAGATTTTTTAACAATATGGGTATGGTAAAATATTGCGTGACTGGATATACAGTTGTGGTCAAAAGTTTGCATACACTTGTGAAGAACATAATTTCATGTCTCTCTTGAGTTTCCAGTTATTTCTACATCTCTGATTTTTCTCCGATAGAGTGATTGGAACAAATACTTCTTTGTCACAAAAAAACATTCATGAAGTTTGGTTCTTTTATGACTTTATTATGGGTTAACAGAAAAAGTGATCAAATCTGCTGAGTCAAAAATATACATACAGCAGCGCTAATATTTGGTAACATGTCCCTTGGCCATTTTCACTTCAATTAGGCGCTTTTGGTAGCCATCCACAAGCTTCTGGCTAGCTTCTGGTTGAATCTTTGACCACTAATCTTGACATAATTGGTGCAGTTCAGTGAAATTTGATGGCTTTCTGACATGGACTTGTTTCTTCAGCATTGTCCACCAGTTCTCAATGGGGTTTAAGTCAGGACTTTGGGAAGGCCATTCGAAAACCCTTAATTCTAGCCTGATTTAGCCATTCCATTACCACTTTTGATGTGTGTTTGGGGTCATTGTCCTGTTGGAACACCCAACTGTGCCCAAGACCCAATCTTTGGGCTGATGACGTTAGGTTATCTTGAATAATTTGAAGGTGATCCTCCTTCTTCATTATCCCATTTACTCTCTGTAAAGCACCAGTTCCATTGGGAGCAAAACAGCCCCACAGCATAATACTACCACCACCGTGCTTGACGGTAGGCATGGTGTACTTGGGGTTAAAGGCCTCACCTTTTCTCCTCCAAACATATTGCTGGGCATTGTGGCCAAACAGCTCGATTTTTGTTTCGTCTGACCACAGAACTTTCCTCCAGAAGGTCTTATCTTTGTCCATGTGATCAGCAGCAAACTTCAGTCGAGCCTTAAGGTGCCGCTTTTGGAGCAAGAGCTTCCTTCTTGCACGGCAGCCTCTCAGTCCATGGAGATGCAAAACACGCTTGACTGTGGACACTGACACCTGTGTTCCAGCAGCTTCTAATTCTTGGCAGATCTGCTTTTTGGTAATTCTCGGTTGAATCTTCACCCTCCTGACCAATTTTCTCTCAGCAGCAGGTGATAGGTTGCGTTTTCTTCCTGATCGTGGCAGTGACAAAACAGTGCCATGCACTTTATACTTACAAACAATTGTTTGCACTGTTGCTCTTGGGACCTGCAGCTGCTTTGAAATGGCTCCAAGTGACTTTCCTGACTTGTTCAAGTCAATGATTCACTTTTTCAGATCCATGTATGTATATTTTTGACCCAGCAGATTTGATCACTTTTTCTGTTAACCCATAATAAAATCATAAAAGAACCAAACTTCATGAATGTTTTTTTGTGACAAAGAAGTATCTGTTCCAATCACTCTATCGGAGAAAAATCAGAGTTATAGAAATAACTGGAAACTCAAGAGAGCCATGACATTATGTTCTTCACAAGTGTATGTAAACTTTTGACCACAACTGTAAATACATACATTAGGAACATTTAGGAATTATTATTACAGTGGTACCTCGTCATAAGAATGCATCAAAATACGATCCTTTCGACATCGTTGTCTTGACATATGATGATGTGCTCGAATTGCGACGATTTATGACAGCGTTGCAATTTCATTGTTTTCCTGCTGATGGCAGCACGGGCGATTTTCTTGTGCAGTTGGTGAAAAATGGAAAATGGTGATATTTACCATTGAAATTGCTGTAATTTTTGGACTATACGGAGCAACTGACTATAAGCTGCCACCCAACAAATTTGACACAAAAACGGCATTTGTTCGTAGATAAGCCACACTGAACTATTAAGCTGCAGCTTTCCTCACTGTGTTGTGGGATATTTACCCCAAAAGATATTAAATGGTAACATGTTTTTTGACAGCCGCATCATAAGACTGTCATATCACCAAATGAACCATCGTGATTGATTGATTGCTTTAAGAAGCTTCATTTGGCCATCACTGCTCCTTTGGGGGAGATAGTCAACCTCATTATTTCTTCAGTTGCTGTTCCAGTTGTTTCTTTAGTTGCTAGTTATGGTATTTGGTAACACTTTATTAGACAATGGCACCATAAGTCTTTCATAAGACAATCATAATTAAGACAGGACACTGTCATGAGCACTAATGAATGCTTATAACAGATGTCTTTTTGTGTCATCCGGCAAATTATCTCACTCTCGAATTGATGTACAGTAAAAAATCTGAGCTGGACATAAAGGCGTTAGTGATATAATTTGCCGGATGACACTGAAAGACATAGTCATAAGCATTCAGTAATGCTCATGATAGTGTCATAATTATGACTGTCTTATGACAGTCTTATGACGCTGCTGTCAAATGAAGTGTTTCCTATTAACCCAAATAAATCAACAAATACGCCGCACTGAACTATAAGCCGCAGGATTCAAAATAAGGGAAACAAGTAGTGGCTTGTAGTCCGAAAATTACAGTAAGAAGGAAATGATAGAAAATTATGATTAGGATGTGTGCGTCAGTGAACTGGCTTGATAATATGGCCAGAATATGTCTAGCGTCCTCAAACAGATGTGTCCTCCTCTACCACTACACGCCAGGTGAAAATAAAAACACATTTTCATTTCAGATTCATAATAATTATTACATTTGTATTTTTATTTTATCTTTTGGTATGTGTATGTATGTATGTATGTATGTATGTGTAACTGTTATTTGTAATTGTACCTGCAGTATTTACAGTGGTACCTCTACATACGAATTTAATTCGTTCCAGGACCTTGTTTGTAAGTCGAAATGGTCGTATGTCGAGCAGGATTTTCCCATAGGAATACATTATAATTCCATTAATTCGTTCCAAAGCCTAAAAACATACACTAAATTCTTAATAAATACTGCTGGCACTGTTACAAATGGCAATTAAACATAGAAAAACAAATAAGTTATAAATAAATAATTCAGAATAATATAATAAGAAGAAGAAGAATTAATAATTATTCCTGAAAATAATGTAACGAATCGGATTCTAATATGGCGGACACTTTTTACTGTCCCTGAACGCACCGCGAAGGTGACGTCTCCAGTGAGATAGGTCGGTGCGGTAGAGATAATACTTTCGTTTTCCTGAGAGCAGTCAACTGCTTAAGACAATGAGCGTTTTGTGTTGGATAAGTTCTTAAATAAATGATAAAAACGTGACAAAGCTGGCGATTTCCTTGGCAATGTTACCACAATAATAATTGTCACCTTAACTTATAAATAGTGGCGAACGGTGGTCATGAGAGGACCATGGAGCTGTATTGTTGAGCCAATTCAGGGACGCGCACCCCAAGCTCATATTTTTCTATAACTTGCATCTTCATTTCAAAGGTAAGCATCACTTTTTTCCTTGTTTCTCCAACTGTATCAACTTTTTTTGAAAACTGTGTTGATTTCTCACATAAGAAAATCCACCGTGGGTTCGTTTGCAGTGCTGTCATGTCGTCGTATTTCGAGCAACTCGTCGGATGTAGAAACAAATGGCGGCTCAAATTTTACGTCGGATGTCGAAAAGATCGTGTGTCGAAGTGATCGTATGTAGAGGTACCACTGTATTAAGGATTTAGCGTAGGTTTTTGGGCTGCGGAATGAATGAATCAAATTATAATGTATTTTTATGGGGAAAAATCACGCTCGACATACGACCATTTCAAATAAAAACCACATCCTGAAATTAATTGTACTGTGTAGTATCTTAAGTATTATCTTTCATTCATCATTGTTCTGTAAGATTATCCTCACAAGAGTCATGTTTTTTTTTTATTATTATTATCAATGGTATTATTGTTTTTGTTCATTTGGGTTTTTTCTTTCCAGGAACTCTGGTTTCCCCCCATATTTCTTTGAGGATAAATGTCCTTTAAATTTACATTGTGTAAATAATACAGTATTTTTTTCACAATTTGAAAGGATACTTATTTTGTCATCTAAATTGCAATAATGTTTATCATCTCTTTGACTTCTAATGACATTGATTGCCATCAATGGGACTGAAACGTGATCATTCGCAGAGAATGAGTTAATGATAGATTAATCTGTCGAATAATTTTGTGATCAATTGATGACCTTGTGATGGATTAATCTTTGGACTAATTTTGCGATTTAATTTTGCAATTAAATGGTAAAATTCTAATGTCGCCAATCCAATATGATTGGTGATTAGCACTGAAACATGATCACTGGCAGTGAATAAATTAATGAAAGATTACACTGTTGAGTAATTTTGTGATTAATGGATGAGTTTGATGGATCAATCTGTCAGCTAGTTTTGCTATTTACAGTGAAAATGGTTTGCGCGTCAACCACGGCCATTGTGACTGAAACATAATCATTGGCAGCCAATGAGTTAACAACAGTACATAGTTGAAATTTAAAGATCCTAATAATATACATACATATCTTTATTTCACCATCTTAAATTGGTGATTGAGATAAAACACAAGCTTGCAAGCTGGAGGGAATGCATTTTTATTTTCTTCGCAGGTTTTTTGTGTCTTAGCACCTGATCATGATTTTCTTACATCATTGTTGCCACTTGTCACATGATTACATCAATATTGTGTAATAAGTCCCTATGAATGATATAACCCTGAGGCATGCCATAAGCTTTGACAGACCAAAAAAAAGTCACATTGCTTTATTACAAGCTGTTTAGCATAATGATCTAACTCCCATGTGTAAAACGCAAGAGCTTCTGGCCATATTCAGACCTCCACTGGATTCAAACGCCAAGCTTCTGTTTAGCCATATGCCATATATGTTCTGTAAAAAATTAGCAAGCTCATCAGATGGAGATGAATAAATACCAAATGGCATTTGTAAGATTATATTTTATTATATTTTCATTTTACTCTTCAATCTGTAATTGTTGTGCTTGTCTCAAACGTTATTTCAAAGCTATTAATGTTGCACTTTATTATAAAGAGAAAAAAAAAAGCTGATCATATTTAATTTTAAGTGGCATTTCATTTGACTTAGTTTACAACAGTGTTGTTTTAGTCAACAATGACAACGAAAATATTTCCTCATCGAACAATATTTTCATGATGTTATAAAAACGTGTTGGGAGACTACAACATAACGAGATGACAACGAGACGAAAATGTGTCATTTTCAGAATGGGTCGTCAGCTTCCATCGTAGCAGTGTTTGGGTCGTGTCAGTGTCACTCATGTGCGATGTGCTGCGCCTCTCCCTCTTCATCGGAGTTTAGGATATATCTCAAGCTAGGCTGCACTCCATCTTGCTTGTTTGAAAACACAGTAAAATTTGTTTTCTTGGCAAGCGAAAATATGCAATGTTGCTTTAGTCTTTAAGGTGCCTATAACAGTAAAAGCACGTATATTTCATATTTCACGCGGTATTTTCTGCTCCTGAATGAAATGGACCGCTTGGATGTCAGTGGAAGCTATCGATATATTTATTCAATTTTTTTAAAATCTCGCGCCATGAAAATGATTGATTTACGGCAAGAGTCTGGATTGAGGAAGAAGGCGAATGTGACGTCAGCAGATTAATCATCTTCACAATAAAGCCATTACTATATTATGCAGAAGGACTGCGGATTTATCTGATTTTGCGTATTAAATCATTTATTTTTTGCATCATGCCAGTCCAATGAGCTGCAGGCTTTTGTTGCTGCACCATGGAGAAGTGTGTGAGTGTTTTTGGGTTCACCGCGAAGAATGGGCAAAACAAGTCTGACAACTATGGGACCATTAGACGTATAAGGAAGTGAGTAAGATACGTGTTTTATACCGTATTGGCCCGAATATAAAACGGTGTTTTTTGCATTGAAATGAAACTGAAAAAGTAGGGGTCGTCTTATATTCACGGGCTAGACGTTATACCCATTCACGACGCTAGATGGCACCAGATATCATTGAAGCGATGTTCTGTCATGACAGATCTCAGCTACTCTCAAGTTTAACCAGTTTGCATTATTTTATAGCAATGTTTTTCCTTATTCAGATTTGTTTCAAGTCTACAGTTACAGTTAGACTTTACATTGATGGTTAATGCAGTTATTGCAATTTTGTTGTTTTATCACAATAGATTGGTTTATTTACATTTCAAAAACCTGAAGCCATTCATTTACGAATGTGATTGCACTTTAGTTTACATATTTAAATGTTCAGATATTAAAATTTGAATGAGGCAAAATAGCATGCTTTTACTCTCAAATATATTGTTATAATCATTTGTTTCGGATGTACTGTAATTATTTTCTGTATAAAAATTAATTTGGTTTTCAAAAAGTCTTTTTTCAAACGTCTTGAAAAAGAGGGCGTCGTCTTATAATCAGGGCCGTCTTATATTCGGGCCAATATGGTGTTATGTCAAATACTGGGATCATGGCACATGTTTTAATAAGGAGGTGACTTGCATTTTGTGTGTGACAATGCTCCCTGTCCACCAAAAAGGCAGGAGTGGCCGCCTCCCTCGGTAGACTAAACGGCTTGTTTAACACCCTGGTCACCGGCCGATGAGCGTCCATGCTCGGGCAGCCACACGCTCTCGCCGGCAGTTCTCGATTGTGTAGACACTTCCACCCCTCTCGGCCCTCTTTGTGTGCCCGCCGCGAGAGCACTATCCTTGGCTTGGGTTCGGGCAGCCACACGTTCCGACGTTGGCCTGTTTGTCCACCGAGAATGTGCCATTTTTGGCGTTCAACGACAAGCCGCAGGGGGCTGGCCGATCGGTGAAGGCTATCACCCCCGCTGACGTGCCTTACATGAGTCTGGGTAGTTTTGTGTGAATTTTTTCGATTTCGAAAGGCGAGGCAGAGACTTCGAAGAGCTGCTCGGTTCGAGTTAGCACGTAGCATAGCTCTCACACTCTTTTGTTTACACTTCTTGCTTGTCTCCAAGTCCCCAAAAATGACAAGAGCCGACTAACTCGGGTGGCATAGAATACCATTCGGGAGGTTTAAGAAGTCGGCAGTTTTGACAATTATGCCGTAATTTAGCCCTCTCGTACAGAATAAATGCATTTTTAATATTTCATATTCCATTTCATATTTCATTCAGCACAAGACTGTTATTTGTCATGACCATGCAATTTATTTAGCAAGTGGGGAAAAATACTTATAAAATATCCTGTAAACATTTTGGAGTAGAGAGATGAAAACGATGACATTTTGCTGCTCTTTGTCGCATTTTCCCCGTTCTGAATCTTTCTGCTTCATTGGGCTGAATACTAATTCAGCTGAAATCGTTACTCTGCTGACGTCATCACCCAGATGGCGGCACCTAAGCGCTATAATGACAGGAATAGCTAAACGGCAGATTGAAAGACTCATTTGTCGTCATCTGCGCTTTGCCAAAATGTTATATACTATTTAGTCGAATCTATCAGAATATGATTTTAATTCACATAACAATGCTATTTCAGATTTTTTTATGGTGCCACAGGCAAGTCTGTGTTGAGTGATCATCAGACACTAAATGTAACTCCTAGAATTTGCCTAGGATCGTGTTAGCATTAGCTTCAGAATGGAAAGGGTCCTCTTAAAACACTGACCAGTCTAAAGCAAAGCCACTTGGCTTTTCTGGTCAGTAAGGCTACGTTCATACTACAGGTCTTAATGCACGAATCCGATTTTTTGTCATATCCGTTTTTTTGGCGTGCCCGTTCAGACTGCCTTTATCCATTGAGACCGTTCAAGTATTACGCATGCGCACTAATTCGCAGTCCGACACCCGCTAAGCAAGAAGACCCGCAGAACCATCAAAACAAATGACAGACGTCATTCGTCATTCCAGGGATATCATATTTTGCTTTTCAAAAGGTGGACACAAATAACAGACATAAATAATCCCCATTTAGGCAAATATTCAAAGTTTATATGGATCGATAGCATGCACGCACTGTCCGTGCACGTCACACACACATACGGGCAGTTTGTCCCGACTCTCGGCCGTGGAGGGAATGTTGAAATATTGCTCACTTGGAACAGAGAGAAAACTGAGCATTCTCAGGCTTATCCTCAACCCATTTTTATTTTTTATGACTGTTGTCAAGCTCAGCTCTTCCTCAAAAGCCGTGTTCACTGCAAGCTAGGCGCTAATAACGCACAGGTGCATCGCTACGGTAACGACTCTCTCGCTATTTGATGACGTAATTGCTGCATTAAATCCGATTTGCGGGACTGGACAGTACAGACCGCCGCGACAGTCTGGAAAAATGTGGCCCAGATCGGATTTAGACCACATACGAAAGTGACCCAGATCGGATTTGAAATGGTCCCGTTCTATGCGACTTGTCACGTTCAGACCGTCAAGTTAATGCCTCACTCGAGTCGGAAAAACACGAAAAAATCAGATTCGTGCATTAAGACCTGTAGTATGAACGTAGCCTAAGTCAAGAAGATGTTAAACTCTCAGACAACTATTTTTTTACATACAGTTTGTGGCTTCTATGTAGGTTTATTGAAAATAATGTACTGCTTTTCCTGCTGAGTGTGTATTGTTATGACCAAGTTGATGTGGTCCTCGTAGACGCTACAATATCTCCTCATCTGTCTATGTTCATTCCAAATAGTTGGAAACCTTTATTAGTTTATGGACTAACACAGACGAAAACATTTTGACTGTCGACTAAAACTAGATGAAATTTGAATGAGATTTCGCTGATTAAAACTAGATGAAGACAAAAACATTTTGAAATGACTAAAACATGACTAATAACTACTTTCGTTCAACATACTAAGACAAAAATTAAAAAGGCTGCCAAAAACAACATTGGTTTTCAAAAACCATTAGTTTATTTTTAGTTCCCTCATCACCTTACCCCCAATGTGAACAGCACAGTGAACCCATAACAAAAAAGCTGTACCCATTGGACCATGACTATAAGCGTATTCTTCCACCACTTAACCATTGCATTGTGCTCTACAAGTGACATGGTTTCACTATTATAACTCCGCCAACAATTGCAGCGATTCGGCCGCCAATTAGAACATGTTTGACAACCTTATATTCTTGATTTGATATCAATCACTGCCAGTACATTAAAAGGCATCGTTCACATTATTATCATGTACTGTATGTCTGGCAACAACAATTTGTGACATACTGAATGTGCCTGTGTGAGAATACATTTAGTGTTACAAAACTTATTTAAGCAAATTATTTAACTCTGCCAATTAATTATGAACCTTTTATGAATTTGTTATTATTGAAATCAGGGCATGTATGGAGAAAATTCATTGAGAATAATTACATAAGCCATTGTGGTAACCATTAATTGAAGGTATATAAAGAATATAGATTTAGTAGAATATGTGACATGGCAAAGAGAAAGAAAGAGCTTTGTTTTCAATGATGCATTGTGAGGAAGTGGCAGGGCTCCCTGTGGAAATTGAATAGTCCATTTCGAATCGAGTGTGCCCTGGAAAATCCATGGGGGTCAGTGGCAATTTGTCTCGGGAGGTGTGCACCAAGAGTCATTATACTCAAAACCAGCATGTCCTGAGGGACACAACCACTATTTAGAAAGTAGACCTTGTATCACACCTTTATACATAAAATGTATGTTAATTTCTCTCTGCTTTGATTTCACTTTGCAAACATTTCCCTTTATATTTCATGTTATTTCATTTTGTTTTTCATATAAAATATACTGTAAAAACGTTTTTTTTTTTTTTTTTTTTTTTTTTTTTTAACAATTATATTCTATGCACATTCTGAGCATTTTGTCATGTGGAATTTTGTTGATAGCGATTTGACTCCCATCCTCTGGTCATTAGAACGTCCCAACACATTACATGTAGAAAATATGGAGTTGTGTTTTTAATGTTCTGTTTGCCTGTCTTTTGTCACTTGTGCAATAATGTTGCCTGACACGTTTTGCAATTTCATAGTCTGAATAGCGATGTCCTATTTGACTTGAATGCACTGAGGTCTCGCTCAAGACTCGAGGTCTCTGTAGGAGCACCATTTGTCTGCCTATTTTCAGTGCTGCCGAAAGAATGTTTTTCACTCAGACTGCAAGAAATTCATCTGCCTGTGTTATTCATCTTGCCTCCCTTCTCATTTCCTGCCCCCCCCCTCCCTTCCGCTCTTATTCCTGGATTCACATCACCTGTGCACTGCTCCCACATCCTTTGAGACTGAGCCAGGGAAAGACAGTGCGAGATTACATGACCCCACTTGGTCCACTGCTGTTGTATCAATACGTTTCTCCGAGTAGAGTCTTGTTTCACTTTCTGGATGAGATCCACTGTTGCAACAAAACATGAAAATGCCATTGAAACTGTTGTTTTGCATTGTTGTTAAAGGAGGTTCAGCTCTTTCAATATTGATTCACCTGCACTATCAGGCATAAATGTAGCAGTATTTGAGGTGTAAAAGCAGTTTTAGAGTCATAAGACTAAACAAAATAATAATCGTCTGATATTGTCAGATAGCCGATAATATCTGCCAATGAAAGTATTTTAAAATGATAACGGATAACGGTTTTTGATTATCGGTTTTGGGCCAATATGCATAGGACAGAGCTGTCATGTCCACTAAATGCTAGCCTGTTTCTGGTGTTTTGTCACCTCCTGCTGGCGCTTTGGTGTAATTAGTTTTGATAAGTTCCAGCACCTTCTGCTGACGTTAGTCGACGCGAGCTTTATGCAAATAGAGAGACGAGCTTACGTCTTCAGCCAGTGTTTCAATGTTTTTAATAACGGCATTAAACGGCATTATTTTTTTCAGTAGTGAGTAATGTAATTAATTTAGCAATTTTGCATTCACACATTAGCTACCTCCTGCCTTGATGAAGCAGAGGTGGGGGTGGGCGGGCGTTGCTGACGTCATTGCAAACGCGACGATGATTGACTAGGTGGGCGGATCATGCCTTGCTTAGTACTGCTTAGCAAGAATGAGTAGTTTTACTCAATTTTATGTTTTTTGGTATTGGTTTTAGTACTTTAATTATTTTCTATATTTAATATTGTTACTTTACGGAATATTAAAGGATAGTGTTCTGCTTGTTGTGCAGAAGGCCTAACATACAGTTTAAGATTTGCACTGGTTAATGGTCAGTTTGTTTACATTTGTGTTTTCATACCGGCTAGTATATTTAATCCAAATAAATACCAAATGTTCTAAAACAGTCTATAATGTGGTACCTCTACATACGAAGTTAATTCGTTCCAGGACCTTCTTTGTAAGACGAAATGGTCGTACATCGAACAGGATTTTCCCATAAGAATACATTATAATTCCATTAATTCGTTCCACAGCCTGAAAACCTACACTAAATCCTTAATAAATGCTGCTGGTACTATTGCAAATAGCAATTACACATAGCAAAACAAATAAATGATGAATAAAAATCTGAATAATAATAAAATAATAGTAATAATAATAATAATAATACTTGTAATAATGTAACGAATTGGGTTCTAATGTGGCGGATGTGTTTTGCATGGTGTACCTGAACGCACTGCGTGGCTGACTTGACAGAGTGAGGGAGGACTTTTTACTTTCACTTTGTTCAGCTGCCGCGGACAGTAGGCATGTTGTGTTGCAAAAATTCTGAAATAAATGATTAAAAACCTGACAAAGCTGGCTAATTTTTGATGATGATACCACAATCTTAACTGTCACCTCAACTTATAAAGATTGGTGAACGGAGGTCGGCGGAGGACTGTCGAGATCGTAGACATTCTACGGCCGTATTGTCGCGCCAGTTCACGGATGTGCACACCAAGCTCATATTTTTCTATCATTTCCACCTTCATTTCAATGGTAAGCCTCACCTTTTTTCACCACCTGCACTAACATTCTTGGAACCCATGTTGATTTCTCTCACAAGAAAATCCACCATGCACCCGTCTTGGGGGTTGACAAAGAAACTGCGGCGTTGTCATAAATCATCATATTTCAAGCATGTCGTCGGATATAGAAATAAATGGCGAGTCAAATTTCACATCGGATGTCGAAAAGATGTGTCGAAGCAATGTTGAAGCGTATGTCGAGGTAACGCTGTATTTTGTTTTTATTCTCCAATCAGTTAATATAAACATCTTTAATGTCAAAGATGTTACCGAATGTAGACTTTAATAAAGTGTAAAACATGAAAAGTAACATCAATTACTTTGCTGAGTAATTAATTACTCTTACAATGAAGTAACTGAGTTAGTAACTCAAGTTATTTTTTGGAAGAAGTAATTTATGACAGCAACTAATTACTTTTTAAAAGTAAGATTAACAACACTGACCATAGCAGTTTTTGTCACATCACCACATTGTTTTGAGATGTGTATATTTAGTTTTGTTTGCATTTGTGGTAAAATATGGTTAGATTATTTATTGTTTGCAAGCTGTACTACCAGT
Source organism: Corythoichthys intestinalis (assembly GCF_030265065.1). Classification (NCBI taxonomy): domain Eukaryota; kingdom Metazoa; phylum Chordata; class Actinopteri; order Syngnathiformes; family Syngnathidae; genus Corythoichthys; species Corythoichthys intestinalis. The sequence continues at coordinate 13,502,023 of NC_080404.1, forward strand.
TTGTATTCAAATTAACATGTGGTGCATACTTTGCTTTATTTTGTGACTTTATTTCATATTATTGACACAATGCTTTGTTTTCAATTTTTCAAAAACCTATCAGTGGTCAGGTCAAGACAGAAATAACCACAGTGAAGCCAATTCAACTTCACTACAGCGTCAGGCTTCCCTTTAGAGCCTGCTTTGTTCGCTATCTGTCGATTTGTGTACCCACATTGAGGACAGAACAAGTGCTCACCTGCACATGCAATTGCACTTGAACCAAAAATTTGGATAACCTCAAAGTTGTTACATTTTGTCAAGAAAGAAGAGGTCACCCTGGAGAAATGCCATACTAGCTATAAAACAAAAGCAAGTTTGTAGACGAGCAGAACGCAGATGGCGAAAAAACAAACTCCTAGTTTTTTATGATATCTACAAAGACAGTCTTCGCAAATACAACCAGGAACTGAAAAATGCTAGACAGTCATATTTTTCAGAGATCATTAGTAGAAACACTAACAATACCCGCACACTATTTTTTGTTGTTGACAAACTGACAAACCCACAAGCATCAATACCTCAGGAATTGGCATCTGAGGTGTCCTGTAATAATTTCGCAGCATTCTTTACACACAAAGTACTAAAGATTAGACAGACTGTGTGTAACTCCAGATTAACAAATGTTACACTAAATGCCTCCCAAAATGTCCCCCACGTCAGTCTTAGACAGTTTAGCCTCTTGGACTATGCCACTTTAACAGAAATTGTGTCGAAATTAAAGCCCACAACATGCTGCCTTGACATCCTTCCTTCAAACTTTTTCAAAACTGTTTTTCATTGCATAGCCCCAGACATACTTCAGATTATAAATACTTCTCTCCAAACAGGAGAGTTTCCTCAGACTTTAAAAACTGCAGTAATAAAACCTCTCCTAAAAAAACCTAATCTGGATGCCTCAACCATTAGTAATTACAGGCCAATATCAACTCTGACATTCCTGGGGAAAATTATCGAAAGGGTTGTGTTCGAACAGATCCAGAATTATATGATGCAAAACAATCTTTTTAACTCATTTCAGTCTGGATTTCGACCACAACACAGCACCGAGACTGTGCTTATCAAAGTCCTAAATGATATTCGTCGGAATACCGATGCAGGCAAATCATCTGTTCTGCTACTATTGGATCTCAGCGCCGCATTTGACACGGTTGATCACAACATACTACTCAGCAGATTGGATCAGTGGGTAGGGCTTACTGACACTATTCTTCAGTGGTTCACATCCTATTTACATGATAGGGATTTCTTTGTGTCAATCGGAAACCATCAGTCAGAACGAACCAAATTCACGTGTGGAGTCCCTCAAGGGTCAATTCTTGGACCACTCTTATTTAACATCTATATGCTTCCGTTAGCTCAGATAATGGAACAGTATGACATCTCCTATCACGCCTATGCAGATGACACACAACTGTACATTTCTGTGTCCCCACATGATTATAGTCCCTTAGTCACCCTGAGCAAATGCATTCATCAAATCAATGAATGGATGTGCCAGAATTTTCTCCAGTTAAATGTGCAGAAGACAGAGGTGATCATTTTTGGGCCAAAAAAGGAAAGGTCAAAGATAAGCAGCCAACTTAGCACAATGTCACTTACAGCTACAAATCAAGTCAGAAACCTTGGCGTAATTATTGACTCAGACCTAAAATTTGATAGCCATTTAAAGTCCGTCACTAAATCCGCTTATTACCACCTAAAAAATATAACCAGAATTAAGGGGCTTCTGACTCAACAAGACATGGAAAAACTTATGCATGCATTCATTTTCAGCAGATTGGACTATTGCAACGGTATATTTACAGGTCTTGATAAAAAATCAGTCAGGAAGTTGCAGCTGGTACAGAATGCTGCAGCCAGAGTCCTCACAAATACAAGGAAGCTGGACCACATTACACCAGTTTTGAAATCGCTACACTGGCTTCCAGTAAGTCAAAGGATAGACTATAAAATACTACTGCTCGTCTACAAAACACTTAATGGCCTTGGACCAAAATACATGCTTGACTTGTTAGAGTCCTATGAGACATCTAGACCCCTAAGGTTGTCTGGAACCGGTCTTCTGCATGTTCCAAGAACAAGAACCAAGCAGGGTGAGGCAGCATTTAGTTATTATGCTCCTCACCTCTGGAACAAGTTACTCGAACGTCTGAAGTATGCTCAAACTGTTAGCTCTTTTAAATCAGGGCTAAAAACGCTTTTGTTTAGCACTGCATATCTATAACTGTCTATATATTTCAATCTACCTGCTTTCTATTCCTCTTGTTTTTATCTCCATTGCTGATTTCAATTATTATTAGTAGTAGTAGTTTTTGTTTTATTTTTATTTTATTTATTTATTTTTATTCTGTGATTAAATGCGATCTTTTGTCTTCGTTTATACGTTGTGTTGATTTAAATGTGATTTTTATGATCTTCATGTGATGTAAAGCACTTTGAATTGCCTTGTGTTGAATTGTGCTATATAAATAAATTTGCCTTGCCTTGCCTTACATTTGTCATCATTAAAACTTCCAGTGTAATACAATTATACACAAACATAATACAATTTGCCATAAAATGTTAAGTCCATGACTGCATATATGGGTATTGGTTAGATGTTGGTATCAGATTTTTGGAGTTGGAAAAGTAACTATTGGACAACTCTAATAATAATGCATTGAGTTTATATTGCACTTGTCAGGATACTCAAAGACGCTTTACATAGCATTATTCTTTCACTCCACAGTAGACTGTGGTAAGCTATCGTAGCCACAGCTGGCCTGGGGCAGTCTGACAGAAACAAGGCAGCCAATTTGCGCCATCAGTCCTTATGACTACAATCATTGCTAGGCTTTTTAAAATAGCAGTAGATCAGGGGTTATTGACCTTTTGGGCTGAAAGCACATGTTGTGACTATGCATCATTATTATTCCACCATCTATTTTATGCGGTTCCACTCCTACATGCTTAACTGATTTTTACGTTTTTTTTTTTTTATTTCAATATATTAAAAAAGAAAAAAGAAAAAAAAAATCATAGTAAGCAATGAGGTGTTTTTCTCATTCCAAAAAATTAGGTTTGGGTCAGTAATCTACCAATTTCCTTGGATTTCAGTGAAATAAAAATTCCGTTTGCTTCAAAAAATGAAAATTTTTTTAAAGACACTCATTTAAAGTAGCACCATAAAAAGATCAGATCAGACAAAAGCCAAATTGCGCATTATGCCCTTCAGTGTGAATATGCAATTGTGAGAGAATATTGGGTTGAAAGGCCAAGGCACCTGAGTAAATGAAAAAAATAGCTACCTGTGTGCTCCTCAAAGAAATTAGAACTTCTCTTTGTGGAAAAATCAGGTATTATTAACCTTTTCACTTTTTTGTTGTTCATACCTCTAGGTTTTAGAAAGATCATTATTGTGCATCATCGGCTTAGTCATTATTTGTGAAAAGAGACTTGCCGAGGATTTGCGCTTTATTACTGTTTGCCATTGCGCACTCTGTCCAGATGTTTTAATCAAATCATATTTTAGATGTGTGAGAACTTAAGCCGGTGTTGGTGAAACTAAGGGCTTAATTCTCATCTAGTGCTTGGTAATTCCTCTTGTGGGAAACTAACATTGTGAACTGTAAATATATTGCTTTCAACCAGGACTGCTGGGGCCATAATTCGTTGTTCCCTGCGCTCTGGCAAAGGTCACTAGGGAGCTGTCAAAACATTCATGTTACTGTCAACGTGCAAGCACTCTGAAGCTTCCAGGATTTTAAGTAGCCTGGTGAACCAATTTCATTTTTTTACCCTCTTAATTCCCTTACTATATTTTCACAGTTCAGCTCCTTTTGATAACTTGTACTGCATCATTCATTACCACTATGCAAATATACTGAAATTAAGCCATGAGTAAATACTAATGTGTCAACATGTCCACAATTAAATAATTTACAAACTGTTTTCATGTGTGGCTAGGTGATAGAACTCTGTGTATGACATTCAAAATCTATCACCAACTAGATTGTTTCATGAATTCTTGCAATGCTTTAAAATGCACTAGGGACATTAAAATTTAAATATTGTTTTCTTTTTCGTGAATGACATCTCATTAGACAATATCACGAGGCCTGTATGGAAATATTCTCCTTGATAAAGGCAGTTACATAATTTATTCCCACCCACATTAAAAAGATATTAATGTTATCACCTAAACCGATAGAGAATGGAAAATCAGACATTTAACATCCTTTTGAAATGAAAAAAAAAAATGATGGATGCAAGTCAACACATGCATCTGCAGGTTCCATGAGAAAAAAAAAACACAGGATTTAGCTAGGGTTATAGATATTAGAGTGTTTATTATACATATTCATTTTGACATTTCTTTTTACAAATTTGAAAAAAAAAAGGTCTTATCCCTGTGTCCCGTCAATACATCATGAAGTCTATGCGTGGGTCTTTAGGGTGTACGTCATGAAAAAATTGTTTGTTGATGAAATATGTTCGTGATCGTCATTGTTGACGAAAACATCGCTGGTCTGTGCAAATATAGTAGCAGGATGTGGAAGCGTTGGAAACTTGGGATATTTTATTGTGTAGTTCTTAGCATTGGCCCACGAAAATATAAGTATAAAAATGAATACTTTGGTCCTCTAGGTTTTTTTAATGCAGGTGAAAATTATCATCTATTTATGTGTTCCCGCCTGTTCCCGTTGATTATTATTTATTCCCGTACCAATCACGGCAGTCATAAAATTTTGACTCCCGTGGGTCACGGGATTCCCACGGGATTTCCCGAAATAATTCATGCTTTAATGCAGTTCACTAGCTCTAATGCAGTTCACTACTCCACATGCTGTAAGGTGCTAAAATACCAGATGTAATTAAAATAAAGAAAATGCTGCTGTAAAAAAGCAATATAGCTGAATTTCAAGGTATTAGACATACAAGCTGTCTGTTAAATGAAGACTGTAAACTGTTAAATAATAAATAATAATAATAAACTAATCGAAACGCTTCCTTCAAAACGACCAAATTTTCTCCAAAGTTACCCAAATTTTATCAACCCACTCAGTGCATTTTTCTCCCGCCCCGAGTCTTCGAACATAGCCCAATTGGGCGGGAAGTCGCTCAAACTGGCAACACTGGGCAGATTGCTGGATTTAGTTAATGCCAGATGCTAGTCTTCCCCATAGTGGGACACTGAGACACTTAGAGAGACAATTCAAGAGAGAGCTTGTATGCCACCTGGCGGGATGCTGATGTACTTGGACGCGCAATGCGAGAAAAAGGCTTTTCTGGCTTTCGTATAGTGAAAAATTGCTCGCATAATGATATTCATTTTCTCTCGTGACAATGCATGCATCATGAAAAACTCGTAAGGTGAGGTGCTTGTATCATGAGGGTCCACTGCATTATAGTATGTAAAAGTAGTATTACTACTCAATAATATAATATTGAATGAACAACTATTTGGTGTTGGAAAATAACTTATCTTTATTATTGTAGTACATAAAAAATCAATTTACAAATCTATGAATTTAAGATGATTACATTTATATATTTTTTATTACATTAATGCACAGACTTGTATTTTACTGCCATTTGAGAGTATGTTAGTGACTAAAATAGTGGTGCGAATAAGAGGCGAGGATGCCTTGCACATCATTAAGTGTGAAATATAACAACACGCCCTTGAGCTGCCTGCTGTTCCCCTGGAGAGACAACAGCCAGACAGGACCCTGCACAATTATGTCTAAGAGAGCCTCACACCAACCCAGCTTCCATTGCATCATTTAGTTTAAAATAGATCCATTGTGCAATATAAAATATGAAGAAACTAATAAAATTATATTGACTCATCAGAATGCTCTTTGTTTTCAGAACTAAGCTATTAGTTACCTTCAAAAACTATTTATTTTTTTTTTTTTTTAATTGACTGCCTGCTAAATTTAAATTGTTATTAGGTAGTTACAGCCTCGTGTGATCATTTTAGTGACTGTTAGCAGTACAAATGTTCCTTCTATTTAAGCAACCACAGAACATATGGCAATGTTTTCATTATTTTCACTCGTTTTTAATGCAGGAGAATCAAAGTGTTAAAGCAAACATTAAACACACTTTCCATTAGTCTGTGCTAAGCACAACACAAGAACCATGGGCTTAGTTTAAGTGTACTTTAAAGTGCAATCAGTTCATAATAATAATAATAATAATAATAATACCTCAAACTTATATAGCGCTTTTTTTGGACACTCAAAGACGCTTCATATAATGGTAAACATTACATTCATCAGCAGTTTCATTGAATCATTCAGCTTTTCTGCGTTTATAATATAACAAAGATAACAGGGCCAATTGTGGGCGTGGCACAATATGCTATAATACAGCCTTCACTATCCTGTGACGACAACTCCAAAATGGCTGCTTGAATTGAGCTGCTACATGAGTTTAATTTTTACAGAATACATCCTTCTGTCACACTACACATATGCTACCACATGCACTTCACAATGAATCGGTAATGATTAATATACCTTCCAATGGAGGGAGATGTAGTGTTGACATAGGTATTTTCCAATCTTTATAATATCTCTTCCAATACAGATCCCTGAGGATATAGGGGATGGGTGCACAAAGTCTCCTAACGTTGTGTTTTTTAGACTGCTGACAAGCTGTTCTCTGCCTATTAAATCCATTTCTCACTGTCAGTGAAAGTAGAGCTGCTTCAATTTGAATAAGGAGATACAATACTACTGGACCTACATACACACATTTAAGGCTGTAGAGTACACCGTATGCATTGGCTTATTTCAGTATATATTCTAAAATTCAGAGGAAGTGTTTCAATTCAAGTAAACTCAATATATTATATTCGTAATATAAACTGTGGAGACCAACTAACCAGAGAAAAGCACATGATACAGTTCAAGTTCAAATATTCAGTGATTTACATTCAATTTCTGAGTTGAAACTATGTCAATCTTAAGCCATTTCTATCTGTAAATACTGTTTTTAAACTGCTATGCAAGTGTAAACAAAATTAAAACAATACAAGTCTGAACTGCCCTATCAGAAAAGAACTTGCTGAGGTCTCAAAAGATTTGATTACCTCTACAGTCCATAAGTATGATAATAAATTGTGTTACAAACATTTAATAATACAGTATACATATAAGTAGAGACCCAGTGGACCATTGTTTTTCTGTTTATAGAAGATTAAAGTATATCATACTCTAGAAAAAGTTGTCATTTCGTGGACACAAAGCAGGATTCTGTTTTGGCTGATTTGTGTTCCCTTAAAGGGCGTTGCATTTTTTTGGCAATGTTCATCCTCTACCTGACAGAAGGATAAAATGCTGCTGCAGTGTGCTCAGTGATTGGTTGGTATGAGGAAGGACAAGCAGACCTCATGGGCAGGGCAGTGTGAAATGGGCACTTTGTGACCGCTTTCCACAATGATCACTCATATCCATGTTTGATCGCCACGCCACCCCCAACCTCAACTGTGCCATAAAAAATGGGAGAATTTAGTAAGATGATAACAATAACATGTTTTTTTTTTTTTTAATTCATTCCGATAATGATGCAGAGTGATGCATGCTCTTAGCATATTTATGAATGAACCGTATGACTTCCACCTAAAATGGCAGCATATCAGTATATCTGCCTTTCTGCATCTCGATTGCAGGTTCATCAAAATTGCCCTATACCAGTGATCTTCCTTGTGCAGTATTTTCTTATATCCTTTTTGGTGGCGTAGTAAAAGTTTGCCACCAAATTGTCACTTGCACTGAGTGTATCTGCAAGGACACCTGTGCAGTTTGCAATGGTGCAAAAATATGTCATGCCTTACTAAAATAGGGCTCTTTGTCTCCATTTGAATCATCAAACATCATCTTTGATCATATTAACATTAAGAAATAATTAGATTTTTTCAGCATTCTCATTAATTTATTAGCCTCAATATGTTAAACACATATGTTTAATGCCTGCGTACAGCACAGCTAATTATCTCCTGTCGCAAATACCATTCTCAAAACATTATCTTATTTGTCGGGGATTTTAACCCTCTCTAACTCTGGCAGGTATCTTCCTTCCATCGGTCAGCTTCTTCTGCAAGTTCCAAGGTCGAGACTTAAACAGTGGGGTGTTCGATCTTTTGCGGTTGCTGCCCCCAGGTTGTGGAATGGCCTGCCCCCTGAAATCCGCACGATTAGTAAGCCAAGCCTTTTTAAATCGCGGTTAAAGAGCCACTTTTTTAAACTCGCCTGACTTGGGTAGCTTGGTTATATTTCTTAGGGGTTTTAATAATTTCAGATTGTATGTGTTTTATTTGCTGTTTTGACTTTGAGCGCAATGCGTAGTTTTTTTTCCCTCCATAATATTGAATAATACTAGCCTAACTTTAATATACAGTGTATCACAAAAGTGAGTACACCCCTCGCATTTCTGCAGATATTTAAGTATATTTTTTCATGGGACAACACTGACAGAATGACACTTTGACACAATGAAAATTAGTCTGTGTGCACCTTATACAATAGAGTTAATTTGTTTTCCCCTCAAATTAACTCAAAATATAGCCATTAATATCTAAACCCCTGGCAACAAAAGTGAGTCCACCACATAGAAACTACATACATCCCTAAATGTCCAAATTGAGTACTGCTTAAACTGCTTGTGCTATATTTTGAGTTATTTTGAGGTGAAAATAAATGAACTCTATTATATAAGCTGCACACAGACTACTTTTCATTGTGTCAAAGTGTCATTTTTTCAGTGTTGTCCCATAAAAAGATATAGTTAAATATCTGCAGAAATGCGAGGGGTGTACTCACTTTTGTGATACACTGTATCCTAAACTATATTTTACACTGTTGTAAAGCACTTTGGGGACTTTTCATGTTTTTGTAAAGGACTATATAAATAAATTAGATTTTTCTCGGCAAAGAAAACCTGGTTTGTCCCACTCTTAGTGATTTTAATCCTTCACATTTGCATTAGATACCAATTTATTTGTAGATAGCAACTATTGTGAGTACCGAAAGACTATTACAGGTAGTCCCTGGGTTACGTACGAGTTCCGTTCCTACGCTGGCGACGAAACCCAAATTTCCGCCTAAGTTGGAATTAACCCTTTAGGTACCCATAGATACCCCCTAAATCTCAAAATAACAAAACAACAACATGTATTATACGTAATTTTGATTTAAAAAAAAGTAAAAAATAAGATATTGTACTTATTGTACTCACCATCAATGCTAACAGATCGTGAAAAAGGTACACTAAGTAAGCTTGGTTGTTCATAAGTGGAGATACAAGAGTTCTTGTTTCACTGATGTTTACTGTAGTTTTACTTTTAAATCACAGACACAACGTAGAACACTTTGGCCTGCGAGTGAACAAACAGGTAAGTCGATGTGACTTACAGCGGTGGAGATAAGTATTTAGTCAACCACTAATTGTGCAAGTTCTCCCACTTGAAAATATTAGAGAGGCCTGTAATTGTCTACATGGGTAAACCTCAACCATAAGAGACAGAATGTGGGGGAAAAAAACAACAAAAAAACAGAAAATTACATTGTTTCATATTTAAACAATTTATTTGCAAATTATGGTGGAAAATAAGTATTTGGTCAATACCAAAAGTTCATCTCAATACTTATGTATGTTATGTACCCTTTGTTGGCAATAACGGAGGCCAAACGTTTTCTGTAACTCTTCACAAACTTTTCACACACTCATGCTGGTATTTTGGCCCATTCCTCCATGCAGATCTCCTCTAGAGCAGTGATGTTTTGAGGCTGTCGTTGGGCAACACGGACTTTCAACTCCCTCTGCAGATTTTCTATGGAGTTGAGATCTGGAGACTGGCTAGGCCACTCCAGCACCTTGAAATGCTTCTTACGAAGCCACTCCTTTGTTGCCCTTGCTGTGTGTTTGGGATCATTGTCATGCTGAAAGACCCAGCCAGGTCTCATCTTCAATGCCCTTGCTGATGGAAGGAGATTTTCGCTCAAAAACTCTCGACACATGGCCCCATTCATTCTTTCCTTTACACAGATCAGTCGTCCTGGTCCATTTGCAGAAAAACAGTCCCAAATCATGATGTTTCCACCCCCGTGCTTCACAGTGGGTATGGTGTTCTTCAGATGCAATTCAGTATTCTTTCTCCTCCCAACACGAGAACCTGTGTTTCTACCAAAAAGTTCTATTTTGGTCTCATCTGACCATAAAACATTCTCCCAGTCCTCTTCTGGATCATCCAAATGGTCTCTAGCGAACCGAAGACGGGCCTGGACGTGTACTTTCTTCAGCAAGGGGACACGTCTGGCAGTGCAGGATTTGAGTCCCTGGCGGCGCATTGTGTTACTGATAGTAGCCTTTGGTACAGTGGTCCCAGCTCTCTGTAGGTCATTCACTAGGTCCCCCTGTGTGGTTCTGGGATTTTTGCTCACCATTCTTGTTATCATTTTGACGCCACGGGGTGAGATCTTGCATGGAGCCCCAGATCGAGGGAGATTAATAGTGGTCTTGTATGTCTTCCATTTTCTAATAATTGCTCCCACAGTTGATTTCTTTACACCAAGTGTTTTACCTATTGCAGATTCAGTCTTCCCAGCCTGCTGCAGGTCTACAATTTTGTCTCTGGTGTCCTTCGACAGCTCTTTGGTCTTGGCCATAGTGGAGTTTGGAGTGTGACTGACTGAAGTTGTGGACAGTTGTGTCTTTTCTACAGATAATGAGTTTAATCAGGTGCCATTAATACAGGTAACGAGTGGACCTCGTTAGAAAACGTTAGACATCTTTGAAAGCCAGAAATCTTGCTTGTTTGTAGGTGACCAAATACTTATTTTCCACTCTAATTTGGAAATAAATTCTTTAAAGATCAAACAATGTGATTTTCTGTTTTTTTTCCACATTCTGTCTCTCATGGTTGACGTTTACCCATGTTACCAGTTACAGGCCTCTCCAATCTTTTCAAGTAGGAGAGCTTGCACAATTGGTGGTTGACTAAATACTTATTTGCCCTACTGTATGAAGCTTATTTAGAGGTTGATTTCTTCAACTTAGACAAGGTCTAGCTGCAAATGCTACACCGTTGCTTGCTGCATCGGACTCTACTCCCTTAGTAGATAACAGAAAGCGACCTGATTGGGTGTGCGCTCACTGTAGTTAAACTTATACGTACATTTTACCATTTTAATTTAACCTGTAAACAAGTTATTATTAACAATATAGTCCCAAGAATTGTACAACGATGACAGGAAAACAAAAACAATGCACTCAAAAAAAAAGTTGTGCATCTTGTAAATTTTCAATTAAACTTAGTGAGACAACAGCTCTTTTTATTGGTGAAACAAATATCTGCAGGGAAACTAGACAGCTGTTACACAAAGAAAAATACATAGCTCAAACACACACATTGTTACACGACACAAAAAAAAAAAAAAATCTAGAGACAAAAACGGCAGACGAGACTCCGGCATCATGAAGTCGAAAACACATAAGTCAAGTATGTCGTAACCCAGGGACTACCTGTTCTTTCCCATTTTTAATTCACACTGAAGTTTGAGGACAAAAGAGCCAACAAAAGAGTTTGTGTGTAAAACTGATTGTTATGAACTTTATCTCGATTCCTATTTGAGAAACAAATGGCCCTGCCATCAAGAACACACCATCTATAATTCTTTGTCCTCTTCCCCTCGAAACACTTATTCTGCCTATGTCCGCTTTGGTGCTTGAAGATAAATAAGGGGAATTAATTTGTGTCAGGATGACAGGAAAGCATTGCTCTGTTTGGCAGAAAAAAAACTGAGCGAGGCGGCATTATTAATGACTGGACGTATGGACCGGAGTCGTTCTGAAGGAGGTCACGACACAGGGAAGTGAGACTTTGGGAAAGAGACTGTGAATCCAAGGAGCTACTATATGAATAAAGGAGTAATGTTGCAGATGAACAGAGAAGATGATCTACCGTCTCTTCCTCGACCATGCTTGTTTCAAATGTCAGAAACTGTGCTATAAACATTTGTAATATGAGTTACTTTCAGTTATGTTGCCTTCCTAAAAAGAAATGGATAACTTGCTTTTAATTGCCCTTAAAGTATCTAGGCTATGATTTTTTAATTGGATATGCAGACATTTGTACATTTCATTTAGGTCTAGATAATTAATTGATATACCGTATTTTTCGGACTATAAGTCGCACCTGAGTATAAGTCGCACCAGCCATAAAATGCCCAACGAAGAGAAAAAAAACATATAAAAGTCGCACCGGAGTATAAGTCGCATTTTTTGGGGAACGTTACTTGATAAAAAAACAACACATAGAACAGATATGTCATATTGAAAGGCAATTTAATATAAAACTAGAATAGAGAACAACATGCTGAATAAGTGTAGAGTATGATGTTACATGATGCATAACAACGAAATGCGAATATACAGTCCTCACCAGGACGCTACGACTCGGTCCTGGCTATATAGCGAGCTAAACTCCCAAATGACGATGCTTGACGTCCATATAATTTGCTGAATGAATTTCGTCCTCGATACCAAACAGGTTCGCATCAACGTAAATAAATGATAATTAGGTGCTATTACAGCAATGACACAAACGGTTAGCATGCGTTCGCTAGAATTAGCACATCGTTCAAACAACCACACAACTGGCTCTAAGTGTCCGATCGCGGGTGGAAAACACACATCAACAACAGAAAAGATTATACACACAGGTGTTGCCTCTGTAGAGATATTTTACAAGCATAAACAATGAATGTAGGTTCGCAGCCGTGTCTCTCTCTCTCTCTCTCTCTCTCTCTCTCTCTCTCTCTCTCTCTCTTTGTCTCTCTCTCTCTCTCTCTCTCTCTCTCTCTCTCTCTCTCTCTCTCTCTCTCTCGCCCACTCGCTCAGAGACGCTGCGTAGCTGTCCGTCGTCTTCTTGCGTGTGAGCGCTCTTCTTCACGTAAGTAAGTGCGAGTGCGCCCACACTTGGACGTGAAAGCGCCACAAACTAAAAGCATGCATTTCAATATAAAAACTCAATAATTTAATTTAACACACATTGCCAAAGGCAGAACGCGAACGTGGCCATAGCTATTAAAAGTTATTCAGATAACTATAGCATAAAGAACATGCTAACAAGTTTACCAAACCATCAGTGTCACACCAAACACCAAAATAACATGTAAAATAATGTCATAATGTATTAATAATTTCACACATAAGTCACTTCTGAGTACAAGTCACACCCCCAGCCAAACTATGAAAAAAATTGCGACTTACAGTCCGAAAAATACGGTAATCATTCTAGTTGTTTTCATAAATGTATGACTGTTCATATCTAAATTGACAAACCATAATTGAATTTGACTTTATTCGAAGCATTCTGTACTGTAACTGAACTGTAGGGACAGTGGGTATATTTGGTTTTAGATTATGGATCTAGTTGAATAACCTTTACATTATGAACAAGAGCCTGACCCTTTAGAATGGTGACCAAATGTTATACAAACAGATGGTATCCTAGCTGGCCATTCCATATTTGACATATTTAAATATCAATCGATTACATTGAAAAACCTGTACAATGTCCATAAAACCATGGTAGCAGATTATACTTAATCAGATTATTTTTCTTAAATCTAGTGAAATAATTTGTACTCATTGAGCATTTATATCTAAACATTGGTAATTTTTAAAAACAAAATTAAGAAAAAATTGCTGTCAAATGTTTCCATTCTTAAATAAAGAACATTTCTAATACATTTACTTCCCCTCCTTGAGTTACTCCAAAATAACTCGAACAAGTCACTTTTGTTAAGAGAGTTCATCTCAAACTTATATATTTTATATTTTTAATATCTACTTGAAGCACTGGCAGAAAATGTCACTTATTTCTTATAGATTAAAACTGAAAAAAGGATAATTTAACTAGTTTTAAGGAGGTTTTGTAGTGTGTGTACAATGTAGTGATAATGCACAAGAGCAGGCAACCTCCCACACAGCTGATTTATTCCTTTCATCCCAGTGGAAGACCAATATCAGCTCTCTAATACATTAGCGTGACCTGTACTTTGAGTCTTTGCTGTCATGCTGCAGATGTCCTCACAGCTAACCATCATTTTCTAAGGAATTGTACGTAATACTCATAACTTGAATTTAAACCTAAAGTGCCATTTTTAAACATGGAAGTTGAAAAAAATAAGTCACAATAAAATTGTGTACATGACTATTGGGATTGTCTGCTCTCAGAGTACTTCATCCTTCCAGAAAATAAATATACATCATTGTGCCTTAAGACATTTCAGGTATGTCCCATAGCAAAGCAAAATTGAAGATGAGTTCTTGTTCGTCTCATTTACATCTCTGTGAACTGAATCAGCAACAATCGAGACCAGAGTGGTTTTCTCAGTTTTATCAAAATTTTCTAGAGAGAAGTAAGTCTCACAGACAGCATTACATGAGAAAGTCTTAAGAAATAGTTCTACTGGCACGATTTCTCAATAATGTCTCACAGCTGTCTCCTTTCAAGATCCCACCAAGAGACAACTATGAGTCCTTGTGTTGATCTCAAATGCGTTTCAATTCGATCTCCTTACTTGGACTGACTATGTCAGTCATGTCCCAGTGAAGGATATTGATGAGCAAATTATTTTATTTCTTAAACTTTCCTTAAACCTGTCTTTTCCTGATCTCGTCAAGCAACCCTATATTGTGCCAATTACAAATATTTCTCAATTTGCTCTCCTTCCAGTCTGCAATTGCTCAATTTGGGTTCTCACGATTCTTTCATTGTAAGAAAAGAGTAGTTTCTGCTTTGACATGTCCAATCACATCTTAATTCATCTCGTGTCAAAACCAGAAAATATAATCGGACAAATAATTCAATAACATACAGTATCTCGTTCATTTACACAATGTGATTAAAAATTTGGCGCAAAAAACTGTCGGCTGAAAATACTGTAGCTAAAAATGCATTATCGGTTTTGGGTTTTGAAGACCAAAAGTTTACCACCGAATAGTGTGAAGAACCCCTTAGTCCTCTTGTGATGCCTTAATCAAAACACAGCAAGAAGCAACACGCGTGCTAATGCTGTCTAGCTAAAACTACTGGATCACAGTTAACATGTCCGCGATTTGGAAGTATTTTGAAGTATCAATGATGAAATGAAATATATAAATTATTAAATAAAGGAAATTAAAATAAATTGGCTTCATTGCTGCTACATGCACTTTCTTAAGTTGCTTTCCATTGATTTTCCGCATCACAGTGTATTTGAGCCCGTGCGTGGCTCAGTGCTAGAGTAGTCGATCTCCAATCCAGGGGTTCGGAGTTTGATTCTCTGTCCTGATGAACTTGTCTAAATATCCTTGGGCAAGACACTGAACACCATGTTGCTCCTGTTGCTGCGTCACCAGTAGGTATAATAGGATATAGTGTCAAAGCCCTTTGAGTTCCTGAAAGGTGGAAACTCTTCAAGCACAGTATAACTCCAGTTTCAATTATGATAATTTCTCTTCTCAAATATTGCTCAAATCTGGTTTTCTCAAGTCAATCTCCTTTTTTTCAATGATGTCTTTGCTCATTATGACTCATCCCTTGCTCCTAAGGACCGTTAGGAGCACAAACTCAGAAACAAATAAGCAGAGAATAATAAGATAGAGATAGAGATAAATTTGAGATAATCAAATTCGTCTCTAAAGACAAGATTAAGCATTAGATGAGCAGCAAATTTTTGCTATTGGTTGGCACAGGGATCATCTATCCTAAAGTTTATGGTTAGTCAGACAGTAGAAATAGCCATGGCTGGTGGCTAATGCTTCCTCATTTGATATAATTTTCTTCCTAAAAGCATTTAATCGCAAGTTGAATGTTGCTGTTGTCTTTACCATCAGAATAGGCCTGATTGGTTTATGCTCAAAAGCTACATGCATTTATCTTTCAAGGTAGATTTATGTCCCTTCAAAGACTTAACTGTCTAATCGCACTTCAAAGACAAACTCCAGCCTTCTTAGGACAAAAACAATGTACTGGTACATATATGGTCTTCTTGACAGAGGGGACGTGGTTTGAAAAAGGAGTGAAGGAAGCCACCTGCATCAAGGCTGAGAAACCATTTCTCAACAAAGGAAAAATTCGACAACATCAGCTATCTACAGCATACAGCGCTGCCATTTCTCACTTCCCAAAGACACTTAATAATTTAGCCCGTAACAAATATCAAACATGACACAGCCTCTCTGGCCTTCAGGTGCCTCCATGACCAGTGTTACAATTGACTGAAATGCTAATGAGTGTCATTTCCACTCTGGCAAAAAGGCTTCTTTCGCTCTTGCCTCATATCGTAACAACCATCATTTTGCATCCTAGAAAAGTGAAAACATTCTGGCTGGTGTAGAGCATAAATACTTGATTCTTTCACCATTCCGTCAAACTAGGACTGTCAGCGCAAGCCTACTGGGTGAAACAACCTGAAAAATCCAGCTGCAATGGATTCATTGCAGCAACAAAGGAAATAGATTCAAATGAAGGTCTCTTAGCCAGAGAACTCCAGAATATGAACCAAGCCTACAACAATATAACATCAAAACCGAAGAAACGCGATCCTCAAACACAAACTACCTTCACCACCTCTTTAATATTTTGCCTCCAATCAATATATGATCTCAGAGTGCTACCAAACCTAATACAGTGGTACCTCGACATACTGTACGATCGCTTCGACACGCGATCTTTTCCACATCCGGTGTAAAATTTGACTCGCCATTTTGTTTTTACATCTGACGACATGCTCGAAATACAATTTCAGACACAGTTTCTTTGTTTTCTCGCAAGACGGACGCATGGCGGATTTCCTTGTGAGAGAATCAACACGGGTTCCAAGAAGATTAATGAGGGTGGTGAAAAAAGGAAAATGATGACTCTTAACATTGATATGAAGATGGAAATAATTTTTTTAAAAATTATAAGCGTAGTGTGCGCATCCGTGAACAGGCTCGACAATACGGCAGTAGAATGTCTACGGTCTCGACGGTCCTCCTCCGACCTCCGTCCATCCGTCTTTATAAGTTAAGGTGACAATTACCATTGTTGTGACATCGCCAAAGAAATCTCCAGCTACTTCATGTTTTCAATCATTTACTTCAGAACTTGTGCACACCAAAACACCAGCAGACCGACGTTGAAAAGATTTTGAATCAACATGCCACTGTCGATCTTATTTTGTTGAATCAATGTTGACACCCGACGTTGATTTGTCATCACTTTTGCACCCTCGCTGCAGTTGATGCCAAAAACACGAGCACAATAAAAGAGAAAGTAAAAATCTCTGCTGCATCTGTCTGTGGCGTCAGGTACAGCACGCAAAACACATCCACCACATTAAAACCCGATTTGTTACTTTATTACTGGAATTATTGTTATTATTATATTATACTTTCGATTTTTATTTATAATTTTATTTTTTTGTTATGCCATTTGTAATAGTACCAGCAGTATTTATTTAGGATTTCGTAAAGGTTTTTGGGCTGTGGAATGAATTAATGGAATTATGATGTATTCTTATGGGAAAATCCTGCTCGACATACAACCATTTCGACTTGCAAAAAAGGTCCTGGAACGAATTAACTTCGTATGTAGAGGTACCACTGTATAATCATTTGGAGTGTATGTAAAAAAAAAAAAAAAAAACCTACATTGAACATTTTTTTTTTCTTCCATCAGTCTTCTAACCATGTGAATTCTGACTTAGTGTGTGTATGAGTATCTGGCTACCTCACTTGCTAGTTATTTCCAACTATGTGAAGAGAACCGAGTGGAAGACAGTAGGACATACAGTTGTGGTAAAAAGTTTACATACACTTGTGAAGAACATAATGTCGTGGCTCTCTTGAGTTTCCAGTTATTTCTACAACTCTGATTTTTCTCTGATAGAGTGATTGGAACAGATACTTCTTTGTCACAAAAAACATTCATGAAGTTTGGTTCTTTTATGACTTTATTATGGGTGCACAGAAAAAAGTGATCAAATCTGCTGGGTCAAAAATATACATACAGCAGCGCTAATATTTGGTAACATGTCCCTTGGCCATTTTCACTTCAATTAGGCGCTTTTGGTAGCCATCCACAAGCTTCTGGCAAGCTTCTGGTTGAATCTTTGACCTCTCCTCTTGACAGAATTGGTGCAGTTCAGTTAAATTTGATGGCTTTCTGACATGGACTTGTTTCTTCAGCATTGTCCACAAGTTCTCAATGGGGTTTAAGTCAGGACTTTGGGAAGGCCATTCGTTAACCTAAATTCTAGCCTGATTTAGCCATTCCATTACCACTTTTGATGTGTGTTTGGGGTCATTGTCCTGTTGGAACACCCAATTGCGCCCAAGACCCAATCTTCGGGCTGACAACATTAGGCTATCTTGAAGAATTTGAAAGTAATCCTCCTTCTTCATTATCCCATTTACTCTCTGTAAAGCACCAGTTCCATTGGCAGCAAAACAGCCCCACAGCATAATACTACCACCACCGTGCTTGACGGTAGGCATGGTGTACTTGGGGTTAAAGGCCTCACCTTTTCTCCTCCAAACATATTGCTGGGCATTGTGGCCAAACAGCTCGATTTTTGTTTCGTCTGACCACAGAACTTTCCTCCGGAAGGTCTTATCTTTGTCCATGTGATCAGCAGCAAACTTCAGTCGAGCCTTAAGGTGCCGTTTTTGGAGCAAGGGCTTCCGTCTTGCACGGCAGCCTCTCAGTCCATGGAGATGCAAAACACGCTTGACTGTGGACACTGACACCTGTGTTCCAGCAGCTTCTAATTCTTGGCAGATCTGCTTTTTGGTGATTCTCGGTTGAATCTTCACCCTCCTGGCCAATTTTCTCTCAGCAGCAGGTGATAGCTTGCGTTTTCTTCCTGATCGTGGCAGTGACAAAACAGTGCCATGCACTTTATACTTACAAACAATTGTTTGCACTGTTGCTCTTGGGACCTGCAGCTGCTTTGAAATGGCTCCAAGTGACTTTCCTGACTTGTTCAAGTCAATTATTCGCTTTTTCAGAT
The DNA here is from genome assembly GCF_030265065.1 of Corythoichthys intestinalis. Taxonomy (NCBI): domain Eukaryota; kingdom Metazoa; phylum Chordata; class Actinopteri; order Syngnathiformes; family Syngnathidae; genus Corythoichthys; species Corythoichthys intestinalis. Next base: position 13,521,099 of record NC_080404.1, read on the forward strand.
CCATGTATGTATATTTTTGACCCAGCAGATTTGATCACTTTTTCTGTTAACCCATAATAAAGTCCTAAAAGAACCAAACTTCATGAATGTTTTTTGTGACAAAGAAGCATCTGTTCCAATCACTCTATCGGAGAAAAATCTGAGTTGTAGAAATAACTGGAAACTCAAGAGAGCCATGACATTATGTTCTTCACAAGTGTATGTAAACTTTTGACCACAACTGTATATGTAGTCTAGACAAATTTCGGTCTACTGCACAAGAACAGTAATGGAAAACGTATACAGGTCCTCTCCAGGTTACAACGTACCTGACATGTAATTTCCACTTTACGACGCTGGAGTCTCGTCCCCCGTTTTGTATTCAGTGTTTTTTTTTTTTTTTTAAGTTACAAAGTATACATTCTTCCCCAACACATGCAACGGGTGGGCAGAACCCGCAATGTCGATTCCCTCAGTCAGCAAGAGAGAAAACAAAGAGAGAACAACAAACCAAAAACAATAAATAAATTTTAAAAAATAATTTTTGTAAATGTATCTATGTACCAGTAACATATTGTCAAAAGATTTAAGTTGTTTTCCAAGACAGCTTGTTATCAATTATCAACTCCCAAAAATGTATTCTCAAAAACATTTTCAATTTGTACACCTTCAATAGTAAATGTTAGTTCAGTATCAATTTTTGCATTCCCAATAATCATTGCTTCGTTTTACTTATATTCAATGATAATTTATTTATATCCACCTATTCTTTAATTAAGTTTAGTTCCTTGTTCAGTGTTTGTTTGAAGTTATAAGTTCAGTGTAACTATCGCTACTGTAAAAAATATTTGTATCATCTACGAACAGAATGAGTTGATTGTTTGCATTGATGGTAAATTCAGTTTACTACTTCTCATTTAATTTTGATATTTATTAGGCCTAATTAATCTAAATGGTCTCTAATTGCTATGCATATATAATATTTTATTATACTATATGGGCAGTCCGTTTTCCTTTGTTGTACTCGGAGTTGACTTCACGCCAGTGCCACTTTCTGTTCATTTTGAGTGTTGCTTTTACATTGGGAAGCGGACGGTGAAAGCCAGTTAACATTTGAAGAAGACAGAGAAACGGTAAACAGTGCGGGCTCGTCGATGTACCCACTGTTAGCTCGCTATTAGCCAGATAGCTTATTGAGCAGTGTTCGTTTTTACCGCTGGACCGGTGTCAATAATAGCTGCTGTTTTCCTTGTTGAATTGCCCAATATTTGGACCATATTTCCCTCGGTATTATTATGCAGCCTTTGAGGTATGTTTATGTATGCAAATATGTCTCGATTGAATTACCTTATAGTATTATTGTACGCTCTTTGTCATTATTGTATTTTATTTTCTAATTGTTTGTTCATACTTTGACACTGACAAATAAATAAAAGCCAGTTGTAAAAAGGGTAATATCTTATTTTTCCTTTTTTTAATAATATGACATATAATACATTTTTTGGGATTTGTATTCAGATTTAGGGGGTAATTAGAGGTTCTTAAAGGGCTAATTCTGATTTACACGGAAATTCCGGTGATGTCGCCAGCGTAGGAACGGAATTCGTTCGAAACCCGGGGATTACCTGTAGTCGACAAGACCCTTTTCCCTTCCAAAATTGAGTATCATGGGAAAAAGATTTATCATCAAAATATCAAATATAAAACTATATAAACTTTTCCATTAATATCAAAAAATGTCATGATTAAATATTAGTAAATGTTTTGATAACAGTACAAAAATACTGAAAAGGGCCTTTATTTGCCATAAGAAAAACTTTGAGGAAGTCATGGGAAAGACGTCACATACGCTTAAGCACTTTCAAAGACACATCATCTCAAAATTAATTTAAGTGGGGCATGGAAGAAAACACAGGCACGGTCTACTCTGACAAATTTATTTATTCTAATAAATCATGTATTAAATGAATGCTAGAGACAGTGCCTCTGTAGACGCAAGACACGTGAATCCATAAATGAAATAAAGGATCAACTGACAAACATCACAGAGACTCCACTGCAAATCAGCACTAGGTTATGCAAATTACTTCAAATGCCTCACAAATGTCAACTAAATCAATTTTCCAAAGTTATATATGAGATTATTTACCCCCACACACTTGTGATGTGCAATGTCTGATTGCAAAAAATCTTTATAATCCTCTCACTTGTCAAAATGGCAGTGGCAGGCTCTTTAAGCATCAGATCGCACTGTGTTTGCCGTTCTACTCTTCTACAGGGATTAGAAGATTTTTTTTTACTTAAAGTTACACATTCCTACACACGTCCTAATTGATGAATCCCATACTTTCATTTCAGTAAGCTGTGCATATACGCAGTTGATAAATAAGGACCGAGGTTCTTTGTTTAGCAGACATCATACAAAACCCGAGGAACTGCAAGTGTGGGAAAAAAACAGGGCCATAATTACTTTTGTTCCAGCCAGGCTCTATGCATTACTTTGATTAACTTTAGTAATTTATAATTAATTTAAATCATTGGTCATTGTGCCTTTCATTTACTTGGTTTGTAAGCAGAAATTATAATGGATCTGAGTAATGATTAATACATTAACATGTTCTTAATAAGGTGCATAGCAGTGTTACATTAGGGTCTGCTGCTGTAGGCTTTGTTAATTAATAATGTAATTAAAAGAGGGGATTCACTCTTGTTGAGTATAAACAGCAGTAAAAGGGTTGCAGTAAAAACTGCCATCATAAAAACACTCGGCACCCTCCAGCCACTTGTACATCACTACAGAACTTGTAGCCATGTTATAAATTTTAGTGACAATAGCGCATCATGTTCAAATAAATAAATAAAGTGGCTTTTTTCCCCCACATATTTATTTAGGATAGGGAAACGGTATACTCCCACTTTCACATTACATGAATAAATGTATTTGGTAAAGATTAATTCTAAGATAAATCCAATTAACATTAACTTGATATTTTCTTGTTTCTTTACTGACTAGAAACTATGAACATTATTTGCTGGTGACCTTAATACACAAATCTATGTTAATATCTTGAATAACGGAATCAAATTAATCTTGTAAATAAGTGTAGATTAAGGCTGCAAAGACTAATCGATTAAATCGATTAAAATTGATTAATTTGTTGCCGACGAATTTGATAATCGATTTTTACTGGCAGCTATGAGCAGTCCTGTTTGGGTCCTTGTTTGTGAGTAATATCAGGCTATGCACGTGCACCAGTGATTAGAGCAAGAGAGAGAGAGAGCTCACTGCAACACTCAGGTTGGGTTGCTGAATCAATGTTAAAATATTACAGAGTGTCAAGAGTTTGATTGTCTTTTGTGTTCTTAGATCCAATGTGCCTCTGTCAGAGGTGAGTAAATGAAGCCAATTATATTGTTTGTATTTTTTGTTGATGAGGCACTACTACTTAGCACAGAGCGCTAAGCTAGGGTGACCAAACGTCCTCTTTTGCCCAGACAAGTGCACTTTTCATGTCCTCTACATAGCGTCCGGCCGGGTTTTCTAAATTCATGAAAATGTCCAGTTTTCATGATTTTTCATGGGACCAATTTGAAGAGAATCGGTTGCTGGGGGGCAGCACCTGCCTGCAATGACGTGACTCCTACTAGTAGGGGGAGAAGGAATAGCTCTTGTTTTTTGTCGGCAGTTTATCCCTTGTATCATGGGGCATTACCGTCATCTACTGGGATGACAGTTTGGCAAGAGATCATGCAGTTACAGACTACAATAAGGAGTAGTTCTAAGAGACATTAATGCTGTTGTAATTTATAAAAATGTTTACTCAGTTCATAGCCTACTGTGTGTATGTATTGACTGGACTACATTTCCATGGGTCATATTTTTTTAATCCTTATATAATTCTTTTTTTTTTTTTTTTTTTTTTTTTTTTTTGCATATTTATTGTTTTTGTTTTTTTTTAGGAAGAATAAAGCCTGTTGAGTAACCTGTAACCTGTTAAGTAAAAAAAAAAAAAAAAATTCTCTTTTTTGGAAATCAAAATATGGTCACCCTGGCCTGGCTAAGCTAGTTAGCGATTATGCTGATCAGTGTTTTAAGTGTTCATTTGTATTGTGTTTGCGAGAAGCATATTAGCCCTGAGTTATTGTTAGATAGTAAAGTTGTCTCTTTTTATAAAGAAACCACTTACATAAACCGATTCATATAACAGCTTAGAGTCTCCTTTAAACACAAACTCCCATTCAAACTGTGAATTGTCATACAAGACAATGTGCTTTGAAATTGGATTTGCATTGTATTTATGAACAACTTTTCGATAAAGATAACTGATTCATTACATGCTGCCTCTTCCTTATTCAATTTTGTTGTTTAGTTTCTTTAAAGAAAATAAATGGGTTATTGATAGAATATATATCAGCGCTTTGCCTATATGGAAAAAAACGGCAGCACTTTTTTTATATTAATGAACAGGATATTTGTCCGAATTGTGTAGTGACAAATTCTTATACTACGTAGACTACATTTATTTCAGGAAGCTGTAATAAAATATTATTTCTGAAGGAAATATTCATCCATTTTGCATTCATTGTTACTTACAACATGCCTAAAACACCTTAAAGTTGAATTTTGAAGGTATTTGAAAAAAGTGACATTTATCCAAATAATCTATCAATTGTTTAATTGATCTTTGGATAAAAAAAAAAATGTTAGCCCTAGTGTAAATGTACTGAAATCAATCAAATGAATAAAAAATACAGTCAATATCGTGCCAGTGTTACTCCTTGCTCATATTGTGTTGCTCATCAAGTTCATGCTCCCCGTGTTGAGTCAATCATGATACATAGATACTTCAAGGATCACTGGGGTCACATAAAGATCCATCACAGACTTGACAATTGCTACTCAACGCCCCCCCCCCCCCCCCCCCCAGACCCACAAGGCACCAATTGCTGCAGTTGCTTGGCAACTTGCTGTTCTGTAATTAGTCTTCCGATGTAGCGCCTTAAGTCTCGACATGTCCAGTCTTCTGCAGTGGGTCAGACCGCACTAGAAACAGCACCACACCCACACAAAAAGAGTCTACTCAAGTGGATAGATATTATAGCACAAAGCACTTGGTCAGCAAGTATGGGGAGGAAGCAACTTCCCCCTAATGGCTGTAAAACTAATTTCCTTGGACCAACTAAAAGGGGAAAAAGATCTGCGACTTAAATTTCAAAATCAGGCATAACAAATTTGAGTACATTGCATTAAGTACACAAAGAGTTCAACTGTAGTAGCGTATCAGTGTAGGCACAGAGCAATGTGAATTATATGATTGTTTTTGATTTAAAAATGTTGTATAAACAAGAACATTTCATTAGTATGACATACCGGTGCTTTTTTTTATGTGTATGACTGTCTGTCTGCTGATGTGAGAAAACAGCAAATCTAATGAAGCCATTGGGAGACATTAGTATTAAAATGTACATATTTTACCACGCAAAAAATTGCTTGAAGTGTCAAACGTGACAAATGAGCCTGCGAGGAATGTAAAGGACACTTTTGGCAGACTATGGGGGAACGACCCACACAGCAGCGACTTGAGAAAGCAAATGGGGACTTAAATAAAGACGAATTGCCGTGGCCATATTGAGGTGAGATTGCATTCTCTGATGGAGGAAAAGAATAACGGCTCTTTCTCCTCAGAGAACATGTTTAAATAAATCATTCCAATGGCGCGCGAGTGTGAGTGAGTGAGAGAGAAGTTGTGTTTTAAGGTAGGGGTGTGTGGAGGTTCGATTTTAAAGAACCTACATTAAAAAGTGAGATGAAAACATAAGTTAATTAATTCTTTGTCTTCAATGGTTGCTGGGCTGATGTTAGCAGAGGTCGAAAATAAGGGAGATTAGGTACTGGCCCTCCAAGATTTTGAAGTTCACTGGCCCCACTATCAAGACCACTGGCCCAGGTCAATGCGTCAGTTATTGATCCGAATAATAACAAATAAGGTAGGTAGATTTAATGAGAAGTGCCGCAAAACAGTGCAAAACGTGAATCTGGTATAAATAATCTTATTCAAATTCCATAAACACATCCATAATCACTCTAGTACAGACAACATTTTTTCTTGGGAGCTCGTGCCTGGGGGAGAGCCCCGTGCCGTGGTGAAGCTTTCCTGTCTTCCCTTTACCGCCCTCTGGAAGTCTCTCCCAGCTGGGTTGTCGTGGCAACAATATAAAAGTCAAAGAGATAGAAATTATGGCTAACGATTTTCAAGATAGACCGTCGTTATGACAATATTTTTTTTTCCGTAGTCACACAGATGAATGATCACGTTATGTTCATACCACAAGTATCATACTCGTCAACTTTTCTCTAACTTACTTGTTTTCATATGTGAGCATTGATCTGCACACCTCAAAGTAAACCTCGTTTTTTTTGTCTCATCGTAGCTGAGCCAATTCCAGTGGTCTCGCCACTGGGCTGAAACTTTCTCTCCCTTTTCATATTTGATTTCGTTTTCCCTCAACTCCTCTGGTGATTTTCTCTTTCTTGAGTGGTCTTTTTTCCCTGGTGCTTGGCCAGGTGCTGGGGATTTCAGAGACATGTCATCTTGTAGTTTAACGGTAAGTGGGTACAAGATACTGACAATCAATCAGCAGCACTAATCAGGTTGCACATGAGCGAGCGAGCGAACGAGGTGTGTTTACGCCCCACAGAGAGCAACGGCTGGAGCATAGACTGTAAGGTTGTCTTTGATCGGTATGGCATAATGTCGTCAAAACACGGAACCACTGGGAATTAATGTGAAATAAGATTTTTTATTTTATTATTTTAAATTGATGCATTATTGTTATCGGCCCCACCGGGCCAGTGGTTAGAGCATTCTGATGGCCCTGACAGTTTTAAAAGTATGTCCGGACCACTGGACCATTTATATTGTCGACCCCTGGTTAGGGCTTGTTCGATTTTGCCTGACAAGAAAATCTCTATTATTTTGTCTCATACCCCATTTTCTGATGTCAATTATGATTTCTTGACAAAATAAAAATAATGACAAATAAAGTATTCGGAATGTCGTCTAATAAAATGTATTTTCTTCTTACTGATCTTTATCAGAACTGAAAATGCCAGTGAACTTAACTCAGTTAAACACACAGGACGATCTTTTTTTTTTTTTTTTAATTTATACAAGGCTCCAGCTCTGTTCTTTAATAAAGCGATAATAAAAGAAGAAACTGCATATACCATTTGAAACAAAATTAAAGATGAGAAAAGGTAGTCAGTCAGTCTGTAAACCAAATAGTCTGTCAACAAGTCAGTCTTCAACCAGCTAGCCAGTCAATCAATCAAGTCAGTCAGGTGAAGCATGTAGGCAGCCAGGCGCAGGGTGATGTGCTGTCACATTTCTCTCTGGTCTTACTTCCATAAAATTAATGATTATTCCAATACTCTCACTCAATAATAACAATATGCAAGGTGGCAATCACCTTGTCTAAACAAACAAGCACCACAGTGAAGGTAACAAACAGAATGATCGCTCAGGTTTATGAGCACCTGATCTTTACAAAGACATCAAGTCAAACATATTAATGGTGCCAATAAATAATGTGCATATAGATTCAATTTTCAAATGTAGAAGACCTATGCATTTTGCTAAAATATGATATGTATTAAAACCAAAAACATTTAATGCTATTAATTACTGTAATCTGGTAGCAACAATCTTGACAAGAAGACAAGACAGAAAGACAGACAGACACAAACACACGCATATAGGTACTTTAAGACTTGTGGTATAATGCAATATACAGTACACTCAGCCAGACGTGGCGCTATGTTACTGTCTCTTGTTGTGTTGTACATGAAAGTGTGCAGACATGTAAATGATGAAGTGTTGAACATTACAATGTTTTATTTGACAAGCCACGGCAATCCTTCTACATATACAACAACATTTCAAAGAGATCATTAGATATTACACTTACTCATGTCGTTATGCAATTTGTGTCCAAAGTTGGCTGGGCAAAAGTAGCAGAATTGTCGTTAGCCATCTGTTGTTGTTCTTGTTGTTAAGACTGCACACTCTTGTGGCAGGAAGCGTAAACGCAGAGGAATCTACGGTGGCTTAGATCAACCAAAACGATGCGGTTTTGAAAACCATACGTACCGATTTGCACGTTTTTAGCATCGTTTTAACCAGGAAAGTTGGTTTCGGTTCAAAAGCGATTATTAATTTTTCGGACTATAAGTCACACATGAGTATAAGTCGCACCAGCCATAAAATGCCCAACAAAGAGGAAAAAAAGATATATAAGTCGCACCGGAGTATAAGTCGCATTTTTGGGGGAAATTTACTTGATAAAATCCAACACATAGAATAGATATGTCATCTTGAAAAGCAATTTAATATAAAAGTACAATAGAGAACAACATGCTGAATAAGTGTACAGTACAATAATTTTACATGATGCATGAACAACGAAATGCGAATATACTGTCCTCACCAAGACGCTACGGCTAGGTCCTGGCTATACAGCGAGCTAAACTCCCAAATGACGATGCTGGACGTCCGTATAATTTGCTGAATCAATTTCGTCCTCGATACCAAACAGGTTCGCTTCAACGTAAATAAACGTATAATAAATATACCTATTGTCTGTCAAACCTGCTTAGATCTTTACAACTGTAACATACAATTTTAGAGCAAATACTGTACATGCATTTTGTAGTATGATAGACAGGTGCTGTAGGTAGTGTGGTGGGTAAATACTGTATTAATATAATTCTTGGATCAAAAGGTAAAAAAAGTGAAATTTTATCTTAGCTCGGTTTGGTGGGCTTCTTTGGTTGATATTCTTATTCCTGCCAAGTGATCAATGTCAGACGAGTAAAACATTGACACAATAACGGGAGTTCAAGTCTCCATCACTAAATTATAGGAGAAATGTCAAACACCCTTCAATAAATCTATCTTTGGAAAAAAAAAACACCTGTCATTGTAAGATAACAAAACGTGTGACGTCGAACCTCTTATTAAATAGCACAATTTGGTGTTACAGGGGTATGAAAAAGTATCTGAAACTTTTAGAATTTCTCACATTTCTGCATAAAATCCCCATCAAATGTGATCTTATCTTTGTCAAAATCACAGAGATGTAACAACAGTGTCTGCTTTAACTAAAAAAAATAGCAAACAGTTATAGATTTTCATATTTTAATGAGAAAAGCATGCAAACAATTATGGAAGGGGGAAAATAGGTAAGTGAACTGTCTGCCTATGGAGACTTAAAGAGCAATTGAAACCAATTTTTACCAAACAATTAAAGTCAGGTGTGCAACCAATCACTGACGGGTGTTTTAAAGGTGCCCTGTCCACTATAAAACATACACCTGGTAAGAATTGTCTTGATGAGAAGCATTGTCTGATGTGCATCGTGGCTCGGTCAAAAGAGCTGTCTGAAGACCTGCGATCAAGGATTGTTGATTTGTATAAAGCTGGAAAAGGATACAAAACCATCTCTAAAATTCAGGATGTTAATCGACAGTCAGAGAAGTTGTCTACAGTTGGAGAGAGTTTGGCACTGTTGCTTCTCTCCCAAGGAGTGACCGTCCACCAAAGATGACGCCAAGAGTTCAGTGTAGAATACTCAGAGGTAAAAAAGAACCCTGGAGTGTCTGCTAAAGCCTTACAGAAATCGATGGCAAAGTCCAATATCTCTGTGTACACATCAACTATATGTAAAACTATGGCCAGAAATGGTGTTCATGGGAGGACTCTACGGAGAAAGCTACTGCTGTCTAAAAAAACATTGTTGCTCGATTCATGTTCGCAAAAGGGCACTTGGACAATCCACAGAAGTTTTCTCAAAATATTTTGTGGACTGATTAAACCAAAGTTGAATTGTTTGGGAGAAACACACAACGTCGTGTGTGGGAAAAATGGAACAACTCACCAACATCAACACCTCATCCCCACCGTGAAGCATGGTGGAGGAAGCATCATGATTTGGGGCTGTTTTGCTGCTTCAGGGCCTGGTCAACGTGCAACCATTAATGGAAGAATGAATTCCAAAGTCTATAAGGATGTTTTGCTGGAAAACATGAGGCCGTCTTTCAGACATTTGAAGCTAAAAAGAAGATGAATGCTGCAACAAGACAATGATCCAAAACACAGAAGTAAATCAACTTCAGAACGGTTTCAGAAGAATAAAATACATGTTCTGGAGTGGCCAAGCCAAAGTCCAGACTTGAACCCTTTTGAGATGCTGTGGCATGACCTAAAGACAGCGATTCATGCCAGACATCCCAGGAATCTGATTGAAATATAGCAGTTTTGTAGAGAAGAATGGGCCAAGATTAGTCCTGACCGATGTGCCAGACTGATCTGCAGCTACAGGAAGCGTCTGGTTGAAGGTATTGCTGCCAAAGGGGTGGCCACAAAATATTAAATGTGATGGTTCACTTACTTAGTTTCCCTCTTCTGTCATTGTTTGCATACTATCCTCATTAAAATGTGAAAACCTATTAATGTTTGGGTGGTTTTACTTAAAGCAGACACTGTTTTTTCATCTATCGCATTACATTTGATGGTGATTTTTTGCAGAAATGTGAGAAATTCCAAAAGGTTCAGATATTTTTTCATACCACTGTAAATGATGATCATTGTGGAAAATGTGCTACAAAAGTCACATAAAACTACACTTTTTGATTCCTTAAAGGATGAGTAGTTCCGTTAATTTCATCTATAACTGTTTTACATTATTTAAATGTTGAAACCCCCAGCCAAATAGTGTCATAGAACATTTTTATAATATTTTCAAAGAGTTATTGGAACAGAGTCAGTTCTGGTAAACCACATTGTGTTGAGCAATACAATGTTGTTTCCAGCACAAAAGGCCATCTAGTGACCTCGAGCTGTGTGGCAATGTCAGATTTATATGTTTACATTGTTTACAGTGCTGATTTATGACAATGTCCATGAGAGTGTGAAACACACTGCAACCCACATCACTTGCAAAGTGTTGCTGGCTCCCATTGGGGAATTGTGACATTTCCCTATGCTTTTCTTACGTGCGCTTTTCACTATGCTTGTTATTTTAGTACTTTTAGTCGCACTCTGCTCATAAATGCTTGTTGTGGCATCCTCCTGTATTGGCAGTCCACTCATAAGCAATGACAACATGCTCTCAATATGGAATAGATTAATGACAGCTTAATAAAGAGTGACCCTGGGAGCCATATCTACCAGGAGCAAGTGTAATTTAAGTTTGAGTATGTGAGCAGGCTCTCAAAAACTCTGAGGGAAATATGTTTCCTTTTTTTTTTTTTTTTAAGTTGTTGTTCATTCCAAACATGGTTTCATAGATGACTAATTTATTTGAAGGTCAGCATAGTTTTGATTGATCACTGTGGGAAACATGCATCATTAATTGATGTGTACATATTAATTTGAAATGCTGATGATGGCAATTAGAAATATGCAGCAAAATAATTATTGCAATAAAGCAATAGCTTTGATTTTACTTTTGTTAGACTTCTTGGTCTCTTTGTTTTCCCCCCTAATGACTTACTCTGGGACACTGAGGAAAAACAATGTTCCAGCTTTGTAAGCTAAATAGTAGAAGAAGTATTCTGCTCTAGAGAGCATCCTGATTGGCTGCACTGTTTGTTTCCTGTGATCCCTCTTGTCCCCCCACTCCCCTCACCCCCAGTCTCAAAACACCATCCCACCCTCCCTGGTAATTTGCCTGGGGTAACAATGGCACCAGTGTGGATTTCATCTCGAGTTGATCCTCTTAGGAACCTCATCTAATGAGCAACATAGTGTATCAACTGGGATCTTGGCACTGCTACCTAGGGACTGCAGAAATTCTTTCCATGTACAACATGGGCCGCAGGATATGGTGCATATAGAATCAGTTTAACTGCTACATTATGGCATAATTAAAACTACTTTTGGCAAGTAAAATTATGCAACAGCCCATATTAATTGGAAGGTTGTATAAGCATGTGTCTAAATTGAAGCACGAGTCTCTTTAACTCTTTTACTGCCAGTTTCCCCAGTTTCGTGTTTGCCTGTCTTGCTCAGGCCAACAAAGACCAGATATGTACAGTATTTGGCATGTAACAAATTTGCAACATGGATCTCCTACAGCAAAAATAAAACATCCAAATTTCCCATATTTAGTGACTTTCATCGTCATTGTGGCAGTATCTCAATTTTTAACTGTTTGTTTTTTATATCAAATAATGCCCAGATGGGAAAGATATATATAATATTTATAAAGTTCATATCTGTTTTATCTGGAACTTCTATGTAAAGTATGTGACACTCAAACCACATACAGGATCCTTGGTAAATTTATACAATATGAAACTTGTATAATTTGGGAACTTAAAACAACAATAGTTAACAGAAATTGCACATACAATATCCTTCGTAGATATGTGTAAAATCAAACTTATATGAGTTACAAAAATCATAAGTAAAACTAAAATCTTGCAATCATAGAAAACACAAACGGTGCAGTGGCACATACATTATATATTAAAATAAAACAAACAAAACAACATAAACCACAGCAGATTACTAAAATATATATATATATTTTTGACACGTAGTAACACGAATGTTAAAAGTTTTCATTTGCTCAAAGACAAATACAGTATTTTAGCAATTACAGTAATCGCTTGTTACTTAGCGATTTAGCAGGTCTAATTTATTAAAAAAATAAATAAATAAAAAATAAAATAAAATAAAAAAACAGTCTTCTGTGCTTGGTAACATGAATTTTTTTTATTTTTTTTTATTTGCATTTCAACAACATATATCAGACCTGTGACTTTAATAACAAGGTTTAAGATAAAATCATTTTCCAGTTATGTTTTGCATCACACAATTTGCCAATTTTATTAAAAAAAAATAAAATAAAATAATCCTGCATATTTGAGGCTATTTGTAACAAATATGGGTACAGACAACGGAACAAGAGATCTAAAAACATATATACAGCACAGGCCAAAAGTTCGGACACATCTCATTCAACGCAACAAAAATGATAGTACCAGTCCCATTGATAAAAGAAAGAAATTCGACTAATTAACCCTGATAAGTCATACCTTTAAGTTGAAAACCATTTCGGGTGACTACTTCTCGAAGCTCATCGAGAGAATGTCAAGAGTGTGCAAAAATGTGGCTATGTTGAAGATAATAGAATATAATGAATGCTAAGTACATAATTCCACGTTTTCATTCATAGTTTTGATACCTTGAGTGAGAATCCACAATTTACAGTGGAGAAAATAATTATGTGAACACCCTGTTATTTTGCAAGTTCTCCTAGTTTGAAATCATGGAGGAGTCTGAAATTTTCATCGTAGGTGCATGTCCACTGTGAAAGATAATCTAAAAAGAAAAATCCAGAAATCACAAATTATTTTTTATTATTTATTTGTGTGATACAGCAGCAAATAAGTATTTGAACACTTGAGAAAATTAATGTTAATATTGAGTACAGTAGTCTTTGTTTGCAATTACAGAGGTAAAATATTTCCTGTAGTTTTTCACCAGGTTTACGCACACTGCAGGAGGGATCTTGGCCCACCCATCAGTCAAGTTTCTGGGCTGTTGCTGAGAAACACAGTTTTAGCTCCCTCCAAAGGTTTTCTATTGAGTTTAGGTCTGGAGACTGGCTAGGCCATGCTAGAACCTTGTTATGTTTCTTACGGAGCCACTCCTTGGTTTTCCCGCCTGTATGCTTCGGGTCATTGTCTTGTTGGAAGACCCAGGCACAACCCACCTTCAATGCTCTGACTGACGAAAGGAGGTTGTTCCCAAAATCTCACAATACAGAGCCACACTCATCCTTTCCCATGTGCAGAAAAACACCTCCAAAGCATGTTGCAACCACCCCCGTGCTTCACAGTAGGGATGGTGTTCTTGAGATAGTACTCATCATTCGTCTTCCTCCAACCACAGTTAGTGGAATTATGACCAAAAAGTTCTATTTTACTCGCATCTAATCCCAAAACTTGCTCCCACGACTTCTCTGCATCATCCAAATGGTCATAGGCAAACTTAAAACGGGCCTTGACATTTGCTAGTTTAAGCAGGGGAACCTTCCGCGCCATGCATGATTTCAAACCATGACGTCTTAATGTATTACCAACAGTAACCTTGGAAACGGTGGTCCCAGCTCTTTTCAGGTCATTGACCAACTCCTGTCATGTAGTTCTGGGCTAATTCCTCACCTTTCTTAGGGTCATTGAGACCCCCACGAGGTGATATATAACCCTTTCCAGCGTTTTGGAGGTGGACAATTTTGACTCTGGTGTGTTTGGACAGCTCTTTGGTCTTGACCATGTTACAAGTTTGAGTCTTACTGATTGTATGGGGTGGACAGGTGTCTTTATGCTGCTATCGACCTCAAACAAGTGCATCTGATTCAGGATAATACATGGAGTGGAGATGGACTTTTAATAGGCGGAGGACTAACAGGTCTTTCAGGGTCAGAATTCTATTTGATAGACAGATGTTCAAATACTCATTTGAAGCTGTATCACACAAAAAAATAGTTAAGAAATCATGCATTGTGACTTCTGGATTTTTCTTTTTAGACCGACTGGATGATGAAAATTTCAAACTCCTCCATGATTTCTAAGTGGGAGAACTTGCAAAATTGCAGGGTGTTCAAATACTTATTTTCTCCACTGTAAATGGTCATGAATATAAAGAAAATACACGAATGAGAAGGTGTGTCCAAATTTTTGGTCTGTACTGTATATACAAGTATGTTTTAGGTATTTTTCATCACATGGCATATAAAAAACCTATATGAAATATATAAAGAAAGCATAATCTCTCCGCAGAATATATACACTTTACATGCAAAAAACATGTATATAACAGTATGTATACATATAAAAAAAGGAGTATGTCTTTAAAACTGATATATACAGTATTTAAAAACTTCTAAACTCATAGAAAAATAAATAGAAAATGTTTTCTATATACTTTTATACATACTGCTGTTTTACTTCATACATACAGTAATGTTTACTTGTTTCATGTTCATATCCTATAACTACTGTATTTTACATTAATAGAATGTGAAAGTGGCCACTTTCAAGCGTAAATCATAGTATGAGACTTATAAAGATTTATTACTGAAATTGATGTAAATTATTATAGTTTTTTTTCTATTTCTTTTCCATATGGGTGAAGTAGGCAAGACAACAGAAACACTTTTATTTTGAATCAATGGGCAGACCGTTTAGCATGTGCATATCTTCTACTTTAAGAACAACGTGGGATTACACAGTTATGTCTTCAATGTATTTTATTTTCGTTTCAGACTATGGTTTTAATTGAGTATTTTTTTTAAATGTATGTATTACTACTGGAGTACTGAAAAATTCCATTTTAAAATTTGGCCTTAAATTCCATAAATATGCTTAGCAAATAATTCATTATACAGTCATAACCTACTGTAATGTACAAGAATCTAAGCAAATAGTTCATTATTTTACTTCACCTGATTGATTTTAATCAGTCGAGGAGAATGTTTCTAGTGTGTCTATTGGATGGCAAATGAGAAGGAAAAAAAAAAAAACACACTAAGTATAGTAATTTTCCTGATATGCCATCTCCTCCTATTTAATTGTGGACTATTCAACCTCAGCAAGAGGAAATAACGTGTTCACCAACTGTTCATCTATTTCATCGTTCCAATTTATTTATATATTTACTCAAAAACACACTCCAGATCAGTGAATGCTGTGATTCACGTGATCTTTGATCTATATTTTGGAGTAGTTCTTGAGACGCAATGGGGATCCTTCCCCAGAGTGGTTGCTCGATAATATCCCGGTATTGTTAGAGGCCAAGATAAATGCCTGTGCACTCTGACTCTCCTGGCGACCACAGGTACACAAAAACAGAGCACTATCTCTGTGCCAACTCGAGCAATAAATGGGAAAGAACTGTCGTGAAGCTTTTAGCTTGCACCGTGGGAAGTCCCACAGCTGGTGACATTTCTAAATGGACAAACAGGGCAGTCAAGGAGAGCAAGGATATTTGTCCTACCGAGACACTTTCAAATGGTTATTGTCCTTTATTTACTTAAAGCTTCTTTGTTCAAAATAAATCGAGGAAATGTGTTTTTCTATTGCGGTGGACTCAATTTTCTTTTCTCTTTAGATCAGGATGCCTTATACATTATATGGTAATTAGAATTATATTCAGCAGAAATAGTAATGTTTTATCATTTTTAATGACATTGCTTGAAACTATAAAATTACAATATAAAAGCTGCATTTGCAATTTGTTATGCCTAGTCAAAGGATAACTCTAATCAGGTATTATCATATTTTATAAAATTATCAGCTAAAGTTAATGTACAGTAGGCTACTGACCATTTTGTTTAGTGGGATACGTTCATTTCGCATTCTATAGGAACTATTCAAACATTTTCAACTAAAAGTGTTTGATCAGCTATGAATGAACGCTGTCATTACGCTCTCAACAGACCATGACATTTTTTTTTTCCCTTTTTAATCAAAAAATATATATATTGTTACTACTGCTGGTAGTTTTAGTTTGGAATATGTATGATGTTTATCCTCTCTTTGGTTCATTTCCTGTTCCAATGAATTTCAGGGAAAAATATCACTACAATTATGGGAAGTGATCCATCGAAGTAACAATCTCTTCATGAATAATGAATCTACTTAATGGGCTGATGTATCACTGTATGGATGACTGGAAGTAATGGAAACAGACAAGATAAAATTCACCTGAACATTACAGTCTATCAAGAGAAAAAATATGAGTATTCTTTGCTATAAACAAGAAAAATAATACATTTTGAAAACTAAATGACTGATATTTTAACTATGTTATGATATTCTTATGTGCTGTTATGTTTTGTTATATTATGTAAGTAAAACTAAATCAAAGAAATCCTGCAACAACTGGAGCATTTTCAAAGGAAGCAATGAGAAATTGCTTGACATTACAGTAGACTATCTCAGCCAGAACAAAAATGATTTCATTCAACTTTGTTTTCTTCATAGTTCTGTGGGAAATGCACTGTGACATGGAAGAACATTAAAACAAAACAATCCCGTCTTTTATCACACATGACGTGGGCATGATCACAAAATAATTTGCATTGCACATGCATCATAGTGTAATGAAGATACTATAAATAGTGAACTTTTATAATAAATGACAGTGCAGACAGTATTTTGAGTTGGACTGTCTCCAGAAGAGGGTAGAGTAGCCAAATATTTTACTCAAGTAAGAGTAGCGATACTTCAAAATAATATTAATCAAATAAGAGTAAAAGTAGTCATCCGAAAAATGTGCTAAAGTACAAGTAAAAAGGTATTTGGTGAACAGATAACTCTAGTAATGAGTAACATTGTGAGTAACTACTTACAATGTTCGATTTTTTATTTTTTTTTTAACAATGGCATTTTTTTTTCTCAGCACAAAGTTATCCATATGAACTGTTATTACTATACTGTACTATAACCTTTTACATAACATAACAACAACATAAACACATTAAGCCAAATAAATACATTAAAAAAACATTCAATTCCAGCAAGAGAAAAAAATAATTCTCTATGAAACTATAAGGATCATAGCTCCGGTTATCTGTGGTCAGTCGGTGCCAAATAAAAACCGGGAGAGAGATTAGAATCCACGTTTTCAAGTCATGATGACAGCGGCCTTCTATGTCAAATACAATACTTAATTTTTTTATGGTGCTTTAAAGACGCCACGTGATTTAACATACATAACCGCATTAAGCCAAAGAAATCCAAAGGAATACAAAGAAAAAAGAATTATTGATTTAAAGCGAGAGAAAAAAATCTGCAGAACTGAAGCATCATTCACCCAAAGAGTGTGAGTGCCCTTTAGTGGAGAAAATAGTTCCTAGTGTGAATAGTGAATAGTTCCTATTTTGAAATTAAAAGGATCATACATCTGATTTTCCGTGGTCAATCGGTGCCAAATAAAAACTGGGAGGGAGGTTAAAATCCGCGATTTGAAGTAATGTTGAGGGCAGCACTCTATGTCAAATACTTCATTTTTTACAGTGTTTTAAAGACGCCACGTAATTGAGTAGGCCGGCGTGATCATAGAACAGCAAGGTTGAGTCAGATTGCTAAAATGGAGTCATGTGAAACTGGTAGAGCTACTGTTGGCATTGCTGGAAAAGGAAAAAAGGAAAAAAGGAAAAAGTATAAAAAACTACTCTGAGAAGTACATTTTTCTGAAAAAGTTACTTTAGTAATTGTAACGTAGTAAATGTATCGCGTTACTACCCACCTCTGACTGTTTCACTTCATGAGCCAAAAAAAAAAAAAAATGCAGTCAGCATTAATAGAAGGAAAGCAATTACTATTAGGAGATCCCACCAGCATTTCTTGATCATCTTGTCTTTATGGCAGTTGGTTGGCCTGCAATGTAGCATCGCATGCATGGCTGCGTCACAGACTCTTAGCCCCTGATTGATCTGATATGTTGACAGACAGCACTGTTTGATTCTGGCCCTGTTATCTGTAATGTAGCTGAAGCTCTCAATGGGCTGACAAGATTAGAATGCATTACTGTCAGAGAGCAGGGTGCCCTAGGGCTCCAATGTGCTTGTTGAGTGTTAATGACTCAGACTGGGCTTCGCTAGTGCAGGCCATGTGCTTGGAATCCATCTACAGTTGTTTGAATGTCAATCAGCTTGACTTGTAACCCAAACAAGCACTCTGCAGTCTGATTTAATGTTGATAAATGGGTTTGTCATCGTAATAATATTGCTGATAATCCTTTTCTGTATTTGCAAACTGACATGTGAGATTAGTTAATTGGTAGTGGTCACTTTAGGAGGTCATGACAGAGATTGAGAGTAGGCCTCTTCACAACTAGTCTATTTTTCACCATCATGCTTTATACTGTATACAGCAGTACTTTTCATTGCTTTAACTTGAATGTACAGTAGGGCAGATATGCATTGCCTTGCTGTCATACAGCATTGAGCCGGAACTCAACTGAGGATTGTGGAATGAGGAGTCAGATCATTAATGCCCCAGGTCCTTAATAAGCACCCAAGGGATAATTAATATCCACTTAAGGCATACGACCAGAGAATGCTCGTTCACAGGTGAAGTGAATGGGGTTGCTAATAGGAAGACTTCTATAATTTTATTACAGTGACTTTCCTGTCAAATTTGTCCTTCTCATGTTCCGTGTGAATGACACATTGTCCAACACATTTACAAGCATCCCGTGCAGACTTAAGGCATTTTAAAAGCTCCCTACCGGCAACCTCCGGTGTATGAGAAATCCAATATTCTGTACTTTGCTTAGAGGTCTGTATTGACCACCTCTTTACACACAAAGCTTTTTATTCTGTCTTTTGTGCAGCTTTGCTAGCCATATGCGAATGGCTCCATTACCCCACACTTGCTTCTTTCTGGAAAGACAATAATAATAATAAAAATAAAATTATAACCTATTTGCATTATAATAAAATGTGATGTGTTTCCAACAATTACACTTCCATGGAAAACGCCATTTCTCAATTTTGAATAGACTCACAATTTGTTGTTTGTGTTCATGCTGTCACATAAGTGTCCAAATAAAGCTTTAGTTCTTTATTTTCATAAATATATATTTCATTAAAGGAAGGCACCGCATACTCAACAACATAATAATATAGCACTGGTTTTAGTACCTTTTATGTTCTGAAAAAATCAATTTGCAAGACCTTTAATAAATAAATGCATTGCTGTGGTGAAAAACAGTCGTGATATTGCTGTGGATCTCAATATTAAATTAGACATGAGTAAAATGTTCATCATATTTTTTTCCCATTGAATGAGACTATTAATTATCAATTTCATTTTTAAAAAGAAACAAAACAATGAAAAATGATTCATAAACGTTTCGTACTGAATATAAATACGTATTAATGCATCCAAAGTGAGGTGAAATAAATACATTTGTACTTTTCATACTTTTGAATATATTATTTCCTCCTTCAAAAGAACCTGATGTTTTTCACATGTAAATCTTGGCTAAGCCGCGCTAGTTGTTTCTTGTATGTTTCGGTTGATTTTTTTTTGGATGATAACAAAATATTTTACCGTGTGGTATAACATGACTTGGAAAATGTAGCATGATAAAGAAAAATCACAGCCATCACTTTTATGCAGTCTGTTTGAGGAAAAAAAAACAGTGACACGATGACTTGACTATATCAATTATTTCATCTATAGTAAATCACCTGCGCTGCTAAGTGATTTTCTCTGATGCAAGATTCAGCCTCCTCTTCATTTCAATGGCAAGAGACAAAATAAGCAAAAGGTGAATGAAAAGATTTATTGCATAGCTGAAATTACTGACAGGCCACTGTTTAGTAAGTGAATTATCCTTTCATTCTTGGCAGGGCCATTACCCAATGAAAAGACTTAATTTATTTTGGCCCATCTGCAACTCAGATCAAAATGTTTGCACTCACTCGTGCCAATATTGTATTGAAGTTCCACTGCTGAATAGCATTTGCATAACCTTCACGGTGATGTGGAATGGTAGTTGGTCACTGGACAATCTGACTTCACATCTTTGAATGAGATTTATTCAGGGTTTAAACTTACACAGTAGGTGTTTGAAGAGTGTATCTCTTTGGCACGGTGAGCTGAAAGACACTGTTTTGAATGCGATGACACTTTCAAATGTACCGTATTTTCCATCTCCGACTCTTTCAAATGATGTCAAATTTGTATCAACAACCTGGAATTCTTGGGATTTGTTCTGTAAATTAATTTATGCATATTATTATTTTATTTTTTACTGTAATGTCCGTAAATATGTGTAATATTCTGATATGTTTTCCGAGGCACCCTGAAGTGCATGAAACATTACTGTTGTTTTCGACAAGTGATGCGGGAGTGAGACAGAGATGCACAGCCTAATGAGAGCCACAAGTTGTGTTCATGCTGTTAGCACTATGTGTTATTAAAGTAACAAGTTGTCAGCACGTCGTGTGTGCGATACCTTTGTTAACAAAAAGCACAAAACAAGACACTATGCACGGTCCTCTTAAAAGACGCTGGGACTGGAGAGCTGTGAGTAGTAGGAAGCGAGGGAGAGACGGGCGAGAAGCAAAAGTTCGAATGTGGCGGCAGTCCGCTGTTATTTTGTGTTCTTATATTGTGTTATATTCTGTGTTGTGATCTGTTATTGTTTTTTTATTGTTGTAAAGTGGAGAAAGCCATCAATGACTTCTCTCCTTCTTTCCCCATGGCTATTACAATACATTTTTTTAAAAATATTTTTATATTACTATTATTTTCTATACACGAGAGGTGCTGGATCTGCCCAAATAAGTCCAGGAACATAGGGAGGCCAAAACCCTCCTTTTTATTGCATACATTGCACTACCCTCCCCTCACAATCCCATCACGGTGCTGGGTAATGGCTGCCAGCAGGGAACCTGCGTGGCCTCCCCTCTGCCTGGGCTGCCGGCCGCGGGAGTAGGGGGAGGTCGGGGCTCCGATCTCGCGTCGCCCCGCAGCGGCTCCTCGGCGTCCTCCTGCCTCCGCCTTCCCCTCTCTTCTCCCACTTGATGTCCGCCCTGTGCTCCGTCGCGGGTCCCTGGCTGGGCGCCGGTGTATCGGCTGGATGTTGCCTGCTCCGCCGAGGGACCCTGCCCTGGACTTGGTGGGCCGCTGGGGGTCCCGTGGCGTGCCGTGCGGTGGACTCGTTTGGTGCTGGGGTTGGGCATGGGGTTGGTGGTGCGTCCCCTCTCGCCATCCCTGAAGGCCGGTTGATGGGTGCGCAGAAGTCCCGGGGGACCACCCTGCATCCGGTGGGGGGGGGGGGGGGGGGGGGTGATGGCTCCTTTGCCGGGATGCGGGAGGAGGGATGGGCTGTGCTGAATCCGGCACAAAATAACCACTGGGTGCACCTAATAGCCTCCAAATGTTCTCAAAAGCCAACAGTCTGCCTTATAATCCGATGCGCCTCATATATGGATTAATATTGGTTAACCATGATATGTCACTCTCTTTAGTGCAGCTCTCTGCATAACGCAACCCCTACTACTACTAGTACTGTGCCTTATAATGCGTTGCGCCTATATATGAAAAGAGTTTTAAAACAGGCCATTCATTGCACTATTAATGCACCTAATAGTGCGGAGAATACGGTAATTTGAAGCTGATTGGGTGAAAAATAATTTAGCTGAAATCATTGTAGTCCATTCTGATTAACAAGTAGAGGATGAAACACAATTTCCATCAAAAGAACCATTCAGTTATTTGTTCATTTTTTTTCACGATTACATTTTGTTAAAACTGCTGTCATGAAAGCATCTAAACCTATTTAAACAAGGCTCTCTCTCAATCTTTTTTTTTTTCTCAAATTATTATTTACACACATTTTTATGATCGTTTCTTGCTTTTATGACTCTGAACCGAAAATATATCCTTCAAGGATGCTGGCATTTATGCTTTTCATTGCACTGTGACAAGAATAGAGAGACAAAAATCTATTTAAATATTGAACCTGTGTGGCCTATTCCAGCTGGCTCTGGACGAAGTGGGAAGGTATACCCTTTTACCTGATCAACATGTTGTTCTGTACAGCACATGTAGACACAATTATTTACATATGCATTCACAGCTAACTCGAACTTGAATTAGGTTTGGGTCTTCTTTGATTGTTTGATATCCATCTTGGTGAATTTCTGAGGTAAGGCTGGCAGAAATTAAAAAAAAAAAAATGTACACAAAAGCTATCTGTCAGTGTGATACTAACAAGTGGTGAAACGCAAACAAGCATGTAAGAGATGAAGGTGACATTAGCCCTGCGGGTTACAAGCAGGTGTCTATGGAAAAAAATGAGACAATTTCTTAAGCCTCTGGAGATGTGTTAGGTAAAAGTGCTCCACACTCCTGTTGTTTTTTGTGTTGGGTGCATCAACCTACTGTGTCTACTTGTAATATGTCGCATGTTGCCTATTTGAGTTTTGTCTGTGAATTGACTTTTAGCAGCAGAAATAGCCTTTTCACATGTATATCCCCTATGATGGTAAAACAGACAATGACAGTTTGCAGCGTGATAATGAAGTTTTTACACCAGAGACTATTTGTGCCCCTCTTGAACCAAAACAACATACTGTGCAAGCAACAGCAGCATCTTGTTTAGTCACAGCAGTGTGCCAAAAATTGACTGAAGTGACATGTGAGACAGAAAAAAGGAATAAAATGCCAGAGACTCTTAAATGACTGCATAGGTCTTTACAGAGGTAGAAAATAAGGGAAATTAGCCACTGGCGCTCTGGCCTGAACATTTTTTTTCCGGCTAGATTTAATGAAATGTGCAGCAAAATGGTGCAAAACCATAAATCTAGTGAAAATAATCCTATTCCAATTCTATAATCACATCCATAATCGTTCCGTAATCACTCCAGTATACATGAATGAACCCAAATCGACTCCACTGACCACTTACACATATTTTAATGTTTTCGGGAAATAAACACACACACAAAAAAAACCCCAAACTATTTTTTCATGGTAGCTCCAGGGGGAGACAGGCCCACAGGAGAGCCCCGTGCCTGGGCGAAGGTTTTTTGTCTTCCCTTTACCTAGACTGGAACTCCAGACGCACCGCTGTTCCAGCTATAAAGTCTGGGACCCAGCTCCTTATTGGCCTCTTGAGCCCGAACGAAATCGTTCATGCAATCAATTTTGTTTATTTGCGTGACGTGTTCTTAACGAGAAATGTCACTCTTGCAGGTCGGAAGTCGTCTCCACAGCAAGACAGATGGTGGACGGGAGAGTCGAGAATATGTTCCTATCCGCGGTAAATTCAGTTTAAATGACCAAAAAATATTGAGTCGCTAATACCAACAGTCTGTCTCACGCTAGCCATGTTGAATAAACCTCATATGTTTACATCTCACGCTAGTTTCTTGACGCTTACCAACGTCACGTCCGCCCGTTGCTGATTGGTCCACTCTGCTGTCTGTTTGCTGTGACTTGCTCTGCCCTGGGAATTTGATCCGCTGAACAGTCGCCAGACTCTATAGACCCTACTCACCAACGTCACAGAATGACGTGTCGCTGTATCCGGCCGCCATATTGTCCGTCATTGTTTATCCGTATTCTCAATGGTTTCAATTTGTCGTGCAATTTATAGTGCAATTCATGGAAGCCCCGGTGC
Organism: Corythoichthys intestinalis; assembly: GCF_030265065.1. Classification (NCBI taxonomy): domain Eukaryota; kingdom Metazoa; phylum Chordata; class Actinopteri; order Syngnathiformes; family Syngnathidae; genus Corythoichthys; species Corythoichthys intestinalis. The sequence continues at coordinate 13,545,296 of NC_080404.1, forward strand.
TTTCACACGCTGTAAACTCATTGGATGCGTTGCATAAAAGGCGTTATATGGAAAAGCTTCAATCTATCCATTCGCCAGATCCATATTTGATGCCTAAATCGATATTTTTCGATCCGCTGTCTTCGCCCTCTCTGCCTGACATCTGCTACCCTGATATCTTCAACTATCTTGTCCACACAAAATCAGCCTATTCTCACGAAAGTTACCCTAACCCTAACCGAAACTTTAAAAGCAGCACTCTAAGCAACATTACCCCGTGTGACCCTTTACTTCCAATTTTCTAAAATGGCGACAATCAATAAAAAAAAAAAAGTTGACTGCGATGGCCGTCGCTCCAAGGATAGGTGGATATTGGACTATTTCTTCAATAAAACACGCAACAACTGTGTCTGCCTCATTTGCAAAGAGACAGTCGCTGTTTTCAAAGAGTTCGATGTGACACAATAATGTTATTACTGAACAGGACACACTGACATGTACGACAACATTACAGGGAAGATACGCAGCGAGAAATTATAGCAACTTGAAGCTAGTTTAATTTCACAGCAGCAGTATTTCGCAAGAGCCCGAGTGTCGAAAGAGAACGCCACAAAGACGAGACTGTTGAAATTATGAATTAAAAAAAATAATAAAGCAAATGTGACACCTGAGAAGGGCTTGCTAAAATTTGTTTAAATATATTGTTCTATGTAAATCAGCCAAGGTAGCCCCCCGCATTTTTACCACACCAAATCTGGCCCCCTTTGCAAAAGGTTTGGACACACCTGTTTAACTGATGATCTGTAGACGAGGCCAGCTTCTTTCACTTGGTACCAGCTAAATATTATTCAAAATGTAATGATGGTGGAAGAAATAAGCATCTGAATTTGAAACTGTATGTTGTCGGCGATTAGCCTCGCAATGATCTTAATTGTGGTTGTCAGCCCAAAACCCTCTAAATATATATTTAAATGCATCTTACCAGATATAAAATGACTACTACATAATCTGTGGTAATCGTTTGGAGCCCAGTTTTCTCATCGAATTGCAGCAGTCCATCTCGCTCTCCTCTCCGGGTCTCTCGGAATACAGTAGAACTTCAAGTCTCTCCGTCTATCTTCTCTGTTATTGCAACCGACCGCCACACACACCTTCACCATTTGATTATTAATGTTAACGAGCAGAAAAACACGCCATAATAGGAGATATTTACGTAGCGGTAATGCGTCAACTCGACGAGTTGACGGACAATATGGCGCGGAGGCGTGGTTGTGACGTCATGTAAGTAGGGTCTATAGACCCTACCCACGTGACGTCACAACTCCGCTCTCCTGAATGGTACCGCCCAATTGTCCGTCAAAACATAGTGTTAACCTGTTACGGCTACGTACATTCCTCCTATTTACGGCATGTTTTTCTGCTCCTTAACATTAATAATCAAAATGGTGAAGGCGTGTGTGGCTGTTGGTTGCACTAACAGAGAAGATGGAAGGAGAGACTTGAAGTTTTACCGTATTCCGAGGGATCCAAAGAGGAGAGCGAAATGGACGGCTGCAATTCGACGTGAAAACTGGGCACCAAAAAATCACCACAGACTATGTAGTAGTCATTTTATATCCGGTAAGATGCATTTAAGATATACTTAGAGGGTTTTGGGCTGACAAATAACCACAATTAAGATCATTGCTAGGCTAATCGCCGACAACATACACGTATGTATGTAGTGAGAGTGCTATCGCTAAACCATATAAACATTAAAAGCCTTAACTCCATTGACAAACGACATGAAATACTTTAGACTTGACAGTGGATGTTAGCAATAACAAAAGATTTTGAATTGAAAATTTCGTAACTCACCTTTCCAAGCACAAGATAGATTCCTGCCGAATTTTCGTGGACGAGGACCTGTTTCACCCAACCAGCAACGAAGTATTTATAAGCCTCCAAGCTCTTGAAGTTTTTCAAATTTTCGTGAGAATAGGCTGATTTTGTGTGGACAAGATAATTGTAAATATCAGCGTAGCAGATGTCAGGCAGACAGGGCGAAGACAGTGGGTCGAAAAACATCGATTTGGGCATCAAATATGGATCTGGCGACTGTATAGAACGAAGCTTTTCCACATAACGCCTTTTATGCAACACATCCAGTGAGTTTACGGCATCAGAAAGCACCGGGTCTTCCATGAAATGCATTTTAAATTCCTCGATCAATTGAAACCAATGCTAATACAGAGACAAAATGACGGACAAGTGGGCGGAACCATACAGCGAGCACGTGGTTTTGTGACGTCGGTGGGTAGGGTATATAGCTCGAACAGCGGTGAGTCTGGAGTTCCAGGCTACCCTTTACCACCTTCTGGAGGTCTCTCCCGGCTAGGTTGTCGTGGCAACAATTTAGAAGTCAAAGAGATGGCAATTATGGCTAACGATTATCAAGCAAGACCGTCGTTATGACGATATTATTTTCTCCGTAGTCATGCGGATGAATTATCACGTTATGTTCATCTCATAGGTTTCATACTGGTTAACTTTTTATCTAACTTACTTGTCTGCATATGTAGGCATTAATCTGCGAACCTCACAATAAACCTCATTTTTTGTCTCATCGTAGCCAAGCCACTTCCAGCAGTCTTGCCACTGGGGCTGAAACTTTCTCTCTCTTTTCTTTTTATATTGGATTTCACTTTCCCTCAACTCCTCTGGTGACTTTCTCTTTCTTAAGTGGTCTTTTTTTCCCCCGGTGCTTGGCCAGGTGTTGTGCGGTTTCAGAAATATGTCATCTTGTAGTATAACATTGGGTTGGTACTGAGAAACTGACAATCAATCAACAGCAGTAATCAGGTTGCGCGTTCACACAGGGGCGAGCGAGTGAACGAAGTGTGTTTACACCACTCGGAGAGCAAGGGCTGGCTGCTTATACTGTAAGGTTTTCTTTGACCAGGATAGCGTAACGTCATCAAAATGTGGAACCACTGGGAATTAATGTGACTTTATTTATTTATTTATTATTTTACTTTATTTTATTTTATTTTATTTTTCAACTCATTATCAACTCATTATTTTTACTGGCCTCACTGGGCCAGTGGTTGGAGCATTCTGGCGACCCTGACTTTTTCAAAAGTACGTCTGGGCCACCGTGCCATTTATATTGTCGACCCCTTCTTCTTTGTACCGAAAAGCCAAATTCCTTTTGAGCAGAAATAATTGGAATAAAATATTTTAGAGTCCACCATATAAAAAGGTATTTTCTGTTTTGCATGCCGTGCACTGCCACCATCGCTCTTAAAGGCGCAGTCAATTCACCGTAATCGGCAACGTAGTTGCGGCTGTAGCCGGTGAGGCCCAAAAAGGAAAGCGTTTCTTTTACAGTTCGCGGCTTCGGGTGTGACAATATGGACTCTCGGTGAGCAGGTGACACCGCTGTACCAACCCGAGAGACCACACGACCTAGAAAAGAAACCGTGGGCCTGCAACACTGTACCTTCGACCTCGCAACCTTGAAGCCACACAGGTCAAAATTATGCACTCACAAGAAACAGAGCCCACTGATTCACAACTAAGTAAGCTCCTGGTATAAGATAAATTTAGCTGACTCCATTTTAGCAACTAATTTAAACCAAAGAGATGCAAAAATAAATATCGCTTGATATGACTCTAACAGTACAGATGCAAGTGACCTGACAATCTGACCCCATATTTTACAGCAGCTATATTTGTGTTCGTAAGTACATAATAAGTCACATTGCAATTGGAGTTATTGCTCAGTACGTGCAATCGCGGCTCTAATCATAACCCGGACCAATGGTAAATTGAGATGTTCGTCATACCTCAGACAGAAGCCAAATCTCTGGCAATGCGCCAGTCATGTAGTCAAAGTCTTAGTCTTCGTCTTAGTCAATTGTTAAGTACTTTCGGCAGAAATGACACTGAAAGATAGAAAACAGTTACAGATCCGAAAAACATAAGAGTAGAAAATTACCAACAGTTGAACAAACTGGAAAGGCACTCCAGCATGCAGTAAACAAGCAGGGAGGTAAGGTCAGAAGATACGAAAAATGTTCCCCAATGAAAGGGACTAAAGAATAGAAAGTTTACAAAAAATCAGTTCCACACACACCCTCTTCTCGACCGCAGCGAACGCTGGGCGCAATGAGGAAGCCAAAACAGCCCGGGAGGCAACCCAGGCAAAAGAGGAAGAGCAGCAGAGCCTGTACACCGCTAAAGCAACGACACTCAACCGGTGTCTCTATACACGCACGTGGAGAAGGATGAACAGAACGCGAAGTGTGCCGATACCAGGCAGAAGATGATCCGGAAACCAGTGCCCAGAAATGAGTCAGGCGAAGGGTGAACGTCTCCCAGCAAAACAGGAGCAAAAGCTGAAAAGTTAACCATAAGTAAGCTCCCCAATATGCAAGGGAAGGAAGACAGAGATACACCCCTGGACCCTCAGAAAACTGCTTCAAATAGACAATTCACAAATGATTGTTTGTTATTCAGGATGCGGCATGATTGAATTATATCATTGGGATGGATTGAATTTATAATCATCCATCTGGTACATTTTCCGCCACAGAGGGAACAATTTAGTCCTTTTTGTATTGCGTTTGTCATGGAAGCCGCACGCGGCAAATGTTGAACATTGTAGTTTTATCAGATGCACTATTTCTTCTCTGAAAATTCCTAAATTAGAAATAATTTGCATTCATCTTGAGTCTTTAATACAGTGGTCCCTAAAAGTTAAGTGAGTATATATACCTTGGTAAAAATCATTTGTTTCTACTGTTAGAGTGTTATTTTCGTCAACAACGACGATAATGAAAATATTTCGTCAACGTACATTTTTTTTAATGACGATGATGTGACGATGACGAGCTAAAAACGTGGCTTGGGAGACTAGAACATAACAAGACGAATGACAGTTTTCGTCTGACGAGACAACAACTAGAGGAAAATGCGACATCGTTGCTGTCATGTTTTCACAATGCGTGACATTTTCATATTGTATGTGTAGTATGTGACCTTGCATCGTAGCAGTGTTCGGGTAGTGTCACTGATGTGAGATGTGGTGCACCTTTCCAGTCTTACTGGAGTTTAGGGTGTGTCTCAAGCTAGCCTATGCTCCATCTCGCTTGTTTGGAAACACGGTAAGATTTGTTTTCGTATCTTGGCAAGAAAAAACATGCAATGTTGCCTTAGCCTTTAAAGGTCTGTGCTGAGGGATAATCAGATATTAAATGTAATCCTAGCATTAGCGTTAGCATTAGCGTTAGCATTAGCTTCCTCTTAAAACACTGTCCAGTCTTAAGCGGAGCCACTTTCTAGCTTTTCTGGTCGCTCGTCTGTCTATGTTCATTCAAATTTTTTGGAAACCCCTCATTTATTCATGGACTGAGACTTTTGAATTTTACAGATGAATACATTTTGAGTAACTGTCGACTAAAACTATACGAAATTTGTATGAGATTTTGTCGACTAAAACTAGACGAAGACGAAAACATTTTGAAACGACCAAACTATGACTAAGTCTAAAGTTAACAATATATTACCAATATAACTAAGTTTTTTCGTCCAGAAGATGAAGTCAAAAATGAAAAGGGTTGCTAAAACTACACTGGTTTCAACTCACTTCTTATTGGAGGGTGCATGTAGTGCAAGATTGGAGTCGGATATTTCCCTGGCATGTCTATTTAGGGAATGTGAGCAGAATCAGACGTACCTGACCCTCAACTGTGCTTTCATTAATAAGAAATGAAGTACTAAATTCATTATATAATATGTGAATTGCTGGCATATACTCACCAGTGCAAAATTATGAGGCTCACTGATTTTTCGTTTTTCAAAATCAGTGCATCTTGCACTGAACCATGCTGTATTCTTGATAAAATGTCATAGCGTTATTGACCACACAAACGTGATGTCCTGTGACATTATTTATTCATTTACACATTTATTTATTTGTTTTGTTTACACCATGCTTTTATCCATGAAAATACTCTTCTTCTGGCCAAGCAGTAAAGTCCGTCTTCAGTCATGCCAGGCATAATGACTCACATTGCTTTGCAAAAGTTGGCAAGGTGTTTTCTCCTCTCAGCTGCCTGAGGAGCCATGTCAGACTGATGTAGCAGTCACCTAGAGACTCCTTCACATTGTGATTAGAGCAGCCAAACACCCACACCGATAACGGAGGCCTTGACCATAAAATGAGTACACGCATGTTGTCTTAGGAGTGCGCACAAATGAACCTAACTGGCGAAGGTGAAGCAGCAGTCACAGAAGCTTTGTCAACATGTTTGTGCCCCTGGCATTGTTTCCTGATGTTAAGCTGCTCATTAAACCCAAACCTGTTCCCCTTGAACACAACATGCTCACAGACATATTTTTAATTAGTTTATTTAGCCATCCTTGTGGCTCAAGGATGGAAATGCCCTCCTTTAGAGCATCTTACCTTGAGTTAACTCCACAGGGGCTGTGAAAATCTGGCCGGCTTTTAAATGACAGGTGAAGGTACTAAGGTGACTCAGGGATTTAGGTTGTGTTGACTAATGCTGGACTTGTGTAGTTCAGGAAGAAAAAGTTGAGATTTCATGATGTGCACAAATAAGGTTCGATTAAGTTTTGTCTTGGCCAACACATTCGCTGAATTTTGGAGCTATTTACAGTGTATCACAAAAGTGAGTACACCCTCAAGCCTCTTCTGAAGACGGTACACAAGACAGCCCACAAACAGTTTGCCGAAGACATGTCAACAAAGCACATGGATTACTGGAACAATGTCCTATGATCTGATGAGGCGGGCAGGCTTTCTTGTGTACCATCTTCAGAAGAGGCTTCCTCCTGGGGTGACCGCCATGCACTCCAATTTTATGTAGAGTGCGGCGTATAGTCTGAGCACAAACAGGCTGACCCCCCACCTCTTCAATCTGTGCAGTAATGTTGACAGCATGCCTGTAACGAGTCACATGACATTTTGGAGGGAAATGATAAGCGGTACTCAATGCGGACATTTAGGGATATACGTTTTTTCAAAGGGGTGCACTCACTTTTGTTTCCAGGGGTTTAGATATTAATGGCTATATTTTGAGTTATTTTGAGGGGAAAATAAATTAACTCTATTATATAAGCTGCACACAGACTACTTTTCATTGCTTCAAAGTGTCATTTTATCATTCGTGTCATGAAACGATATACTTAAATACATGCAGAAATGTGAGGGGTGTACTCACTTTTGTGATACACTGTACATCCCACATCTTTGACTGTCTGCTCAAGCCACTCTGTATTATAGTTATACAGGTAGTCCCCAGGTTACGAACGAGTTCTGTTCCTACGCTGGGGACGTCACCCGAATTTCCGCATAAATTGGAATGAACCCTATAAGTACCCTTAAATACTCCCTGAATCTCAAAATAATGATCCAAAATGAAATAAAAAATAAGATTCTGCACTTATCAATTCAGAGAAGCGTTAGAGCCACACTGGAATCCAGTTAAGGCCCGGGATTTAAACGGGTAACCCTTATGGCTGAAAGCAATTTCCAGGGTCCACTGACATGGAGAAGGCACGGACATTAACCAGATCTCATCCTAATATAATGTCCGGGATATAACCAGGGACGCACCATTCATTAAAGCAACTGTTAACTCCCGGGTCTGTGACGTAAATATCATGGTAGCCGATTGTCTTTTCTTTCCTTTCTTCACAGTAAGACAAAAATCAGTAAACAAACATAACAATTACCAACATGGCAAACTGGAAAGATGGCATAATTAAACTGAAAACATCACGAAATTAAATTGCTACTGGATTTTAGAGCCGAGGAAGAGACAGCCCATCGTCCATCTTTGGAAATGTGTGGTTTATTTTTTTGCCGATGCCGACCAAAAATTACGTCATGTCCGGGTAAAAAAAACCTCATGAAAAAAAACCTCAACACGGGGCAAATCTCAAAGTGTCCAACCCGAGTAAGTCCCGTTACATCTCCTCAAACTGAAAGCTATGACACGGGTAAATCCCATGTCACATGGGAATTTAGTGAGATATAAGTCTTAAAAATAAATAAATAAATAAATAAAACAAAAATCAACAGCTGGAAACAAAATGGCGGACAAGACTCCCGCGTCGTGAAGTCGAAATCACGTAAATCAGGTAAGTCGTAACACGGGGACTACCTGTAATAATGTGTGTACGTGTGAGTGTGTGTTTTTCTACATTGAATTGTCTCTTAATTAAATTTGTGAGTGTCAAAGACTGCAAGAAGGATCGTTTATCCTTATAGTACTGTGGCCCTGAAGTCCAAAACACAATGGCAAATCAAAAAACACAACGGCAAATTCAAAAACACAACAGTAAATCACATTTAAAAAAAAATTAAAACAACAAAACGGCAAACCACATAACAAAAAGAATTGACAAACGCAACGACAAATCACTTGTAGAAAAAAAGAAATTAAAATACACAACGACAAATCACATACAAAAAATAATTAAAAATACACAACGACAAATCAAAAAACACGACAACAAAACCAAATTACCGGTACATTAAGGAACTGGAAAATTGTGTTTTTTGATTTGCCGTTGTGTTTTGCACTTCAGGGCCACAGTATTATAGCCTTTTAGTACATACTGTAAATACAGTATATGGAGGAAAACACTCAGGTGACTTGAAGTTCCTCTCTGAGACCCCCGATTTGGCCAAAATGTTTGACCTTGGAAATGAAGGAGAAAAAAAAAGACATCAAAAAACAGAATTATCTGTGTATCTATTTGCTGCTTTAGTAATACACCCCCATTCTGAACACACATAAAAAATGTTGCATTCTATTTTGATTCAGTGTATATACTTTATTATATACTGCAATGTAGGGAGTGTATGTTCAATTTTTCTCATCAGGTCAAAAAAAATTGAGCATTCATGCTTTTTGTTTTGTTAAATATTTTAGTAAATGGCAGAAACCACTCAGGTGAATTGAATTTCCGCTCTAAAATTCAAAATTGTCTTATATGCATGTGTGATACATCATTGGAAAGCTTAAAATCTCCATTTTCTGCTGGAATAAAACAATTTGAATAGGAAGGCATTTTGAAAAAAATTAAACCACTAAACCCTGACTCGAGGTGAGAGCATGAGAGAGCATAATTAAAGACACCATGATTTTAACGAGATATTAACGCGTACTTACCTTGTTTCGATCCAAAAACTCGGTGTAGCATGTCTCACTGAGTGTCAAGACACAGCTGTGAATGGCCACAGCCGGACTATTCGGGGATTTTATGGGTGAAACATGGTAATACAACAAGAGTCACGATGCACAAATCGCAGACATCAACGAGTGGTCAAGATTTTCTTTTTCAAATATTTAACCTTTTAAATGTTTTTTTTTTTTTTTTCCAATTTTTCTTTGTTTGGATCGAATATTTATCAACTCAAATATCGGGGAAAATGCGACAGTTACAAAAAAAAAAAAATACAATTAAGCGATAGTTAGGAAGTAGATATCTGTGACCTATTTACAGACACTATTTTTTAATTGTGGCGTAATTTTTTTTAACGTTTAAAATATGTGAGTGAATAATTTCTTAAAGTCGTTTTTTTTTTATTTTAACTAAATATTAGACATCAATTAATGATTCTAAGCAAAAAATGATAGACATTTCGAATAATGAATATAATTATCTTCTTTTTATAGCCGGGGTGGAACAAAAACGGTTGCGCAGTGTCTGTAAACGGGGGTCTCCAGGGTAAAACGTACAAATTAAAAATAGTTCAGGGGCTTAATGCGCCATGAAACTACTATGGCAGCATAAAGACATATTGTTCTATCAAACACAACAGTTCTTTTGGCTTAAAATACAACAGTTTATTTTAAAGAGGGGTCCAAGAGCAGAAACTGCTTTTTCAGCCTTGTCTGTGTTTTCCACCATATATATAACAATTTAAATAACTATTAAGGCTAAGCTGTAATTCTATTTTTCAGTTTTATGTGATGTTTTCTTGGTTGTAAGACTATACCAGTCTTGCACCAACAGAATAAAAAGAAAAATGTGAAGCAAAAACAAAACATTGAAAAAAAGCAAAAACATCTCTTAGTAATACCATATGTATTTGTCTGGTAACATTTAAACACATGCTTTGCGAGTGTTTTCCAACAGTTTGCCTGAAAGTTATTATATTCAGACTGGTGGGTGGCTTAGGGTTTACACAAAGCAGGGAGAAACCAATAAAGCTTAAGAAGTGACCAACGCTAAATTAAGCAGTCCAAATTTATTATCCCTTTAGTGTTAATTCAATTACAGTCATAGTTTTAATTCAACACGCTAAGTATGCTACGCTTCTAGCGGTTGCAATTCTTTGCATGATGCATGTGGCAGACACTTGGGCTCAAACCAGCCAGGAGGTTGGTTTGGGTGAGTATGCATGATTACGCCTTCTATTGCCTGCATCACCGCTACAGACACGCTGAGGCGACACTTTCTCCCACAGACGAAGGGGTTTGAAGAGATTCAAATTGCAAATCAGCTCCCTACCACATCTGGCAAGAATCCATCTGTCCATCACTGTACAAATAATTTAACTTGCTCTTTATTTCTTGCAGACATATGGGGCTCTATCATCGTAGCTCTATTTCTCGTGGCATAAATCCTGATTATCGCATCAGCATAGGGCTCGCTACGCATGTTGTCCAATTTGGCAGACTGTTTTTCACAAAGCTGGACATTCCAACACAATGAGGTCCTTGGAGATACAACCGGTGACAATTTGGTAGCTGAAAGTCGTTGTCATTTAAACCTACTCAGACCACGTCTAAAAATTGGCGCAGGTGGTTCAAACCGAATGTTGGTGAATTTGATCATGAAACAAGCCTTGTGTTGTATTTACATTAATCATTATTTCTTGACCCTTGACTTGTCAATGTGATGACTATATTTTCTATACATTTTGCAACTCCTTTGATGGATAAAAGTGGGACTTTTCATTGAAAAAAAAAAAAAGTTGTCTGGGTGACCGACCCTAAATTTGACCAACCCCATTGTGAGGTGTTGTGGCATGTGACATACGTGTGTTTGATGGCCAGTCTTTGCAATATGTTTTACAGTTCAATTTCATTTTCACCATGTCAGCAGCCTTTCACTATCATAGTTGTTTGTATAGCGAGGAGAAGGATCCTCTGCCTTGTTTGGCATGAGGCATATTTTCTCAGCCGCCATAAAAAATATCTTGTCCGCTCTGATTTCGGTGCCCAGTTTGACATGGGATGTAACCTGAACTACTGTCCAGTTAGGTGCCTGCATTTTGCAGACGTTGCTTTGTTTGGTAGAGTCACTTTGTCTTGTTTATCTCATCTTGTTTTTATATCTTCTGGCCTGACCTCTCATAGCCCCTCACGCAATCTTGACCAGGGGGTTGCTATCGTGCTATATTATACTCCATGCTGTCTGAAGAGGGGAATGGAGGGAGGCTGAGGCTTGTGGTAAAGACTGGAGGATATAGACCTCCACATTTTTATAAGTCCCATAGAGTATTGCTATTTCATTACACAGAAGAGCACAGCTTTATTTTACACCTTCCATAAATGTTTTTTTTTTTTCTGCCTCTTTCTGGTTGAACCACCTCTGTTAATAATAAAGTCATTACCTATGGCACGTAGCAAAACATCCTCTTTCATTTCATATGTAATTGTATGAATATATGTCAATTATACTCATTTCTAAAGTACAATTTGCCACCCAAGCAGTCTTTTAGTCACAATTGACTTTCTAAAGGCACACATTAGGTGGTAATCTAATGACATGGTTTGGTAAACAAGCTGTAGGGGACCAGAAAATAACTTCACTCAGCAAGGCACACATATCTACCAGCAGGACCCAATTTAAATGTATGTAGATTTATGCTGCGTTCAGAACGAACATGATTTGAACAATTTGAACCTATAAAGTCAATGCAGTCCATGCTGATACGTCGGTATACCTCTATCTAATGTGGCACAATTGAAGTATGGACTATTATACTTCAAGTGCAAATTGTGCTGCTTTTTGTGTTTGGTTTGAATTCGGCATTAGATTTGTAGTATTCTAATGTAAAGATTATTTTAGTGAATAAAAAGTCTCTCTAGAAGATCAGTTCATGCTGGTTCAGTCACAATGGCGTACCGCACGCATGCTATTTTTAGACTGTGACGTCGCATCGTAAAGCGGAAGTAAAGCCGAAGTGGGACATTATAGACCCGCCCTCGCATAGAAACAACATAATTTGTGCTACTTTTCTCTGGTAATTTTTCAAAAACGAACATGCCGATCACACATTGCTTTCTTGGAACTTGTAGAACGACTCTAGACATTACGACATTATGAAGGATGCTTTCTTCATACGTGTCCGGAAACCAAAAACTCGGGAGGAAAAAATGTGAAGACCGAATCAACTTGCGCGGACTTTAACACCAGCTTGGTGAATCCATTCACATTTCATATGCAGTAAACATTTTGTTGGGTTGGCATTGTCTTTCAGAGGACAAAGTGGGAAGCCATATTTATATTTTTTACTTATTTTTTAGTGTAACGTTATGCCGTACTGCTTCTGTCTGACCATGAATGACCTGAAAAGAATTGCAATGGTATCTGACTGCCACTGTTACCGTTTCTGTTATAAAAAAAAAATTATAAAAAAAAACAACTTTAGTAAGGGGGAAGTGTAAATAAATTATAGAATTAAGATTTGTTATCAATGAAAAAATTAAAAGTGTTCATTGGCTGCCACTGAGTAGCATTTGCGATCGCTACACAAAGCTAACTAATTACCCCCAAGAACGGTCAGAGACGTAGGACAGCCAGAGGATACATAAGAAAGACAGGGCTGATGGTAAAGAATAGCTTGTTGGAACAGGAAAACAGAAAAAAAAAATAAAAAAATAAAAAAGCTAAGACTATGCTTAGGTCGGCTCGTTTTTTTCGTCTTTTTCAGCCTTCGACACGCAATCCATCTCTTTAACTGAACATTTTTATGTTCTTCCACATCTTTGCCAGTGAATGTGGCACCGGGGACATCATTTTCGGAGAGAATTGGTAGGTTTAGCTATGTAAACATCTCCCTCGTACACGATTTCCATTCATTTCCTACTAGGGACAAACGGTGCGTGTCCCTCCTTAGCAACAGTAGCTAATGTCATGAATATTAATGAGCGGAATGACGTGTTGCTTGCGGCACGCCATTCAAAAAAATAAAATCACCAAAATGGATGGTTCGCCTAATAATGTGGTGTGCCTATTGTGTGGACTGAGTACCAAAATGTGCCTTTCTGACTGAGCAATTATTGAAAATGTGGACAAACGTGAGAGCCGCATGAGAACCTTAAATGGAGAAGGTTGCGTGTGATAGGGGGCGTGCCCCAAGTAGCTGTACCGTTTAAGTGTGTGTGTTAGGCTAAACTACATTGTTTTGGCGAAGGACCCTTGAAAATGGCATCTACTGTGAAGAGACACACTTACGAACCCCCTTCAATCTCAAGGCTATCATCTACGCGAAACAAAAAGAAACTGCCACCTATGGTGATTTTTAAGAGGAATACGCTGCCTAGAGCAGTGTTTTTTCAACCTTTTCTGAGTCACGGCACATTTTTACATTGGAAACAATCTCGCGGAACACCACAGACCAAAAATGTTCCAAAATTACTTTCTGTACAGCATATTTATTTATAAAATAGTTCCTCAATATTTTTACTTACTCAGTGTAAAACTCGGTCCTGTTTAGAGGAACCCAAAATTGATATCCTGGCAGGAATCTTCATCAGCAGCTCTCAGTCTCCGTTTTTATTTTTTTATAGCAGTTAGGCTTGAAAACCTCAGAATTATTAGACAGACGGACTTTAGCAATGTCTTTCACTGCTTCATCAAAAGCTTTGTAGCTTTTCTTATAAAAGTTGTCTGTTTCTCTGTGTTTTCACAAAGGCGAACAAAATATTCCATTGACTTGTTTTGAAGCGACGGGTGTTTCGTTTGGGGATGACGTTTAGGATAGCTGCTCGTGTCTCGTTCAAGAACTGCTCAGATTTCTAGCCGTCATCCATCTTGCTGCCCTTGACAATGTGTTGGAATAAAACACAGGGGGAGGATTGACTGTTGTCACATATGGATAAAATGGAAAGGACACTTTCGTGAATATTGATTCTTGATGAGTCTAATCAAATGATGTACAGTAGAAGTGCTAGGGTCCACATTGTCGCGGACAGCAAGGTAGCTGATGGCTAGAAATCCGAGCAGTTATTGAACATGGCAAGAGCAATACCTCGCTCATCTGCACACGACCGCAACTTTCTACCTCCTCCTTCCTTCCTACAGTAACTCCGCCTGACGACGTAAAAAAAAAAAAAATCAAATAAAAATGCGATATTGGAAAGTTTCTCGCGGCACATCTGACGATCTCTCACGGCACACGAGTATGCCGTGGCACACTGGTTGAAAAACACTGGCCTAAAAAAAAGTTGAGCTTCCGTGTTTGATAGAGACCTAGCGCAGCAGTTCAATTCGGAAACAGAAGATGAAGACTTTGATGGATTTGTGGATTAAGATTGATGAGAGTCATAGACGTCATAATTATTGACAGGACACGGGGCGCAGGGCTGATTTATAGTGGGCCTGCATTGTTGGCGTGGCCATTAAAGCTGACCGAGTGGAACCACAGACAAAGAGCTTTTTCCGTTGAAAATTCTTGTGACTGAATGCTTAAATCCCTGAATTCTTTATAGATACGGACGTAAAACAGTTTCGATTCTTGGTTAAAAGTTAAAAAAAAAACAACAACAAAAACGTGCAGTTAGCATTTATTTTATGTTAATATTGCAAACTATGATGCTAGTCAGTAAGCAAAAGTAGCGGCGGCCATATAAAAACAAAAAGCTTTTTCTGTTGAAAATTCTTGTGAATAAATGCTTAAATCCCTGAATACTGTATAGATATGGATGTAAAGAAGTCTCGCTTCTTGGTTAAAAGCAACAAAAAAAAAAAAAAAATGTGCACTTAGCATTTATTTTACATAAATATTGCGAACTATGACGCCAGTGCCATAGCAGCTAATTTCTACCATTGATTTTTTTCACAACATTTCAACATTTCATGGTACGAAAAATATAAGAATTACCTTGAATCCTCGAACAAATCACTGTTGTATCCGGTATCTTTGTATGTGTTACAGCTTTCGGACTTTTTCAACCTAAACCCGGCATTAGATCATTGTGTGGGTGTGTTTGAGAATAACTCCTCTTGATGCTGGACGTGGGCAGGCCCCTTTCTTGATGGCGTGGTGCAGTTTCTGACGGGTGTAACCCGTCAATATAATTATGAAATCTATGTGTGAGTACTTTGTTAAATTCTTTAATAACTCAGTTTTGCTCACACGGCCTTTCTAAAAAAAAAAAAATACACTAGCGCACACGTGAGCGGGTTTTTCATGCGCACAATAATGCGGTGCGCCGTGTGTTTGTGTGTGTGTTAAATACAACGATATCACCCGAAAGAGAGTCTGCGCCTTTTAATACGATGTACCCTATGGTCACGAAAATACAGTACTTTATTTCTGGTACCAGGTAAAAAGTCATCCCATGGAATGTGTATTTTCTAGGTCGGGGTGTTCGCATGTGCGTATGTGCATAGAATAAGAGGTGACATGCAATTGGAATCTCAAATGGGCTTCTGGATTCACCTTCCCAAACAGCGTATCTATTTGACTGATATTCAATTATTTATCCTGAGAAAAAGTCAATTTGTAAGGAAGACATGATGTTTTCTTCTTCAAATCATTGCCATCATGGGGTAATATTTATCTTGTCCACAACTAAAAGCGCAGCCCCATGCACTCTAAAGAACTTGCCTGAGTTCATCATCTAAGAAGTGAAATTGTGAAATATTCATCAGCCCAGTCTCTGGCTTTGCATGTTTGATATGCCTAAAAGGTATTTGCAGTTGCCAGGTAGATGAACATTAAATGACCTGGCTGTTCCCCACATTCCTCTTAATGTACTCAAATATGTATCCACAAAGCACAAACAAAACGGCAGACAGTTATGGTATATTTACTACAGACAGTATAGCGATACACATTTTTGCCCACAGTATTTCATCTATATTCTTACTGCAGCAACATTGTTAAAGAGATGCACGGACATAAAGTATTGTGGTTCTTAAAAGATAAATGTTTGTATGAGTTATAATAATTTGACCCCCTCTTTACCCCCCTTTACCCCTCTTGATGTGTTCGTTTTTGTTCTAAAAATGGTCAAATTTGTTTAACTAATAGGTCGCCATTGTTGTTGTCGTCGCAATGCACTCTGGGCGGTGATGTCAGCGGGTTGCCCTACCGGGCTTCCAGAGTATGACTCTTTAGCGACTTAAACATGTCATCTGTTCAGCGGAACAATAATGAGCCGGACAGCCCTGTCGATATTTCACAATACGATTAGCAAAAGCAAAATGAACAGGAAATACGGGATGAGACAAGAGTTAGACAAAACCGGTAATGTTCATGTGGCAAGTTCGTCTGTATGGTAACAACGGAGTAGGAGAGTTTGCCGTCAAGAACTCCAGTTTTACATATGATTAGAATAAACAGTAAAATACAGCAGTTTATTTTTGCAGATAGCCCAATGCATCAGAGCACACGAAAACTTTGATGCAATTTGTTTCAACAGAGACATGTAATGGGCTCCACTTCTTTGACCGACAGAGTGCTGCCTTACCCGATCGGAACCGGGTCACCAACCATCCTCGTCATGTAATAGCGCTGTGCAGATTGATGATCGTTCTGATGCTGTTCCCAGATTTTGCTCCCTTGTCAGATGTTGCTCCCGAAGCTTTTGTAGCAATGAATAAGAACTCTTTTACATTCAGTTGGACTCATTATCAAAAGGTGCTAAATGAAGGCTTTTTCACTCTAGCGTCACCCCAGTGTGAAGAGTGGTCCACAGCAAGCACAAAACGGGAGGAGCCACGTAGCCTGACGTAGACGCTGTCAAGAAATGAAAAGCGGCAAGCACATTTACTATAGTCACAAGCACCAAAGCGTTTAGTCTTCGTTGTTGCAGCAAACAGAAACTTTTCCTATTTCATGAGTAGGAGGCATTATAATAGCTGTGTAAAGAGTTTTACTAGTTTCAGTGAAAAGGTTAATAATTTTTTTTTTTTTTTTTTATTGTTCGTGAACTACATTTCCACGCAAACGCACATTGGAGTACCAATTAGCTTGGTAAGAAGAGGTATGAGAGTGATTTTTCAGGGGTCTCAGAGCTCGAGAAACTTAAAAAAAAGCACATTTATCAAGGTTTCGTCGGCCGTGGTTACCTATATCCGTCTTCCGAAACAGCCTGATACCACAGATATAAGTACGTCTGCCGCTCTGCTATTGGATGTGTTGTTGACGCCAGCGTGGCAGCGCCCTGAAAATAGAGCAAGGCTCTATTTTGGGACCCGCCTCTCGGCGCAAATTCATTCAAACTTGCCGTTCCGCCCAAAACAGCCACCTGCTGCTCACTTTCGCCGAGAAGTCCCCTCCCACATACACAATGAATGGGTTGCCGCTGAACCCTTCACACTAGGCTACTGCTAGTTCGAAACGGCCTTAAACAAGTTACATCATAAACATGCATATGCAACATACATATGTGGCATAATTAAATGCTTAAGAGAGATAAGTGACATGGAAAATGAAAGAATGAATGTATTAAACTTAGTTTGATTACTGGCTATTCAAATCATTTTCTGTCAAATAGATTTTAATAATGCCTTTTTTTTTGCACATTGAGATATAAGAGGACTGTCATGTACTTTATTTGTACTTAAAACTCGTTTGTTGCATGCGGGTCGCGTTCAACACCACACTGCTTAGTAACATTAACACCACAAGAACCATGTTATTTTTTTCCAACAAACCAACAAATCTGTTTCAGTCTGTAAATGCCAAAGCAAGGTTAGGCCCCAAAGGAGACAACAATCACAGAGGGATTTCGTACAAGTGTTTATTGAGAACACACAAAAAACACACACAATCGCAAAAAGGGAGACAAAAAAAAAGGGTCCGTGACATTCAGTTGGGATCAATGGCAATATTTTATGTGTTTCCATTAACATATTTTAGTTCAAGAGAACTACTGCGGCTTAATAGGGCCTACAAGACTTTATATTCGTGGACCCCTTTAATGTTGCGTGGCACTTTCTGTAAGTACATCACGAAGGGCTCTATTTTCATAGATGGAATATCAGCAATACAACAAAAAGACCTTATTAATAAATTTCCGTGCAGGCGCAAACCTTACTGCACACAATTAGGTAGATGAATCGATAGCGTGTAATCGCTACACTTAGCGGTGATGGAATCATTTCAGTCGATATATCTGCTAATTTCTTTGAAACAGGCTGATTCTATTGACTAGGTATTTTTTCCTGATTTATTTGTACTCCCTATCATTTCTGTTGTGCCAGTTTGGGAAGCGGCACTTTCTTCTGCTGCTTTATCATAACATATTGCTTGAACTAACTTGTAATCATAAATTTAGTGGGGAAATGGGCAATTTACTAGGTTGTGTCTCTGGATCCTGCTGACTTCCTCCCTTTCAAGTCGACGAAAATACATTGAAGGGTTGTTCCCTTTGTGCGGAAATGAATCAAGGTAATGGGGTATCGTAGATCCAGGCTGTCGACTCTGCGGCCAAATTTATGTCTTTTGCGCCATTAGACATTGGTTTGGTGTCACCGCTACCTGACAGAGGGCCACCCTGATTCAACAGGAGGAGGACAGGTCATATACTCTACAAAAAGAACTGACAGAGACTAGCTGAGTTTCTGCAAATTACACATAATCGCCAGCTTTGTGTCCCTTGACACTCAGAATTGCTTCAAGCTGTTTATTTTTGTTTGGTCTCAGTAGGCATTGTTGTAAATGAGGGCACATGTTGGTGGGAATTGGCTCTCTAATAGTGTAATGCTGATAACTGCTGGTGTGGGTCATTTGGACGTGAAGTCATGTCCTTCATCAAGACTGAGTGCAAAGCCATCACGGGGCCCGTTCCTGCCTAAGATGCTTTCTTGTGCTTCCTGATGTCGGACACTTGTCCACATTTTGTTTGTCATTGTCTTGAAAATCTCTCTCCTCAATTTTGACTTTGATGAACGCATGCTCTTAGGAAAACTGTGATGCTATTGATTGTCTTTCCATACAGGTCAAAACTGGAACAGTGATGTGCAGTGAATAATTGTGTTTTTAATGGACACAGTTTGTGCCATTGCTGATCCATTTTTATTTTCTCACTACTCCCATCATTTATAACCTTGACCTATTCACTTACAACACAATAGATGACTAGCTGCATTGATACATTCCCATTTCTGTCATCCCTGTTTCACAGTGGCCCGTTGAGAGGAAATCAATATGTATCAAATACTATCAGACATTTTGGTCCAGTAGCCACAAATAGCATAACAGAAGCTGTGTCCAATACAAATACATAGACAGTTTTCATATTTGGCTTCTTGCAAGGGTGTGTGTGTGTTCGGTCTTAGCAAAAGGCAGCAATGATAGGTCATTATTCCACACTCACCTCACCTTTAGTAACTCAACATCGTGAACTAATCTGTTCCTCGAGCATGTGTTTTCCTCAAACGTATGCTTGATTACTGATAACTTGACCACACATGCGCACAGCCCCGACAGATGTTGACAACTTGCCGCCTTCTCCATCCCCATCGAATAGGTGGAATATTAGAAGTTTTTTTTAGCGGCCAGCAACAGCACTCACTTTAATTAATGTAAATGTCACACCATTAACTATGCTACTGTAAGTCCGACCTACATCAACGTTAGCATAACATTAAACTGTGAACTTGCTAACCTGCAAAACTCGAGCCGGAAGCTGCTTTGAGAGAAGTGTCCTCCTCTATGTATTTCCTACCAAATGTGGTAGCCTTTGGTAGCGTCACTTTTAGAGTTACTCAGAGAAGTTAGGAATTGGTGTGATATAGTGATGAAAGCCCTTTACCTCAGCCTGAACGAGGATTCCAGCAGCAGTGTGTTTTTGATAAGATGTTTTCTGGAAGTTTACCTTATAGTTCATTGACGCTACCAAATGCTAATGCCACTAACCAGGCTCCATGATCCAGCTAATCACTTAACTGACACCACCTTATGTATTTGATTGACAGAAGACAATTAATTGTGCTGAAAAACGACATTATGAAATAAAACGGCCATTGTGGAAAAAGACATAACAAAAAATACTTTGTGGAAAAATGGTTTTTATCTTGTAAAATCTCATTGTTCTGAAAAAATTATTAAATTAAAAAGACTATAGTGGAAAAAGACATTATAAAAAAAAAAAAACATTGTGAAAAATGCATTTTATCTTGCAAAATCATTTTCATAATAATATTACCTTATTTTACAATTTAAGGGCCATATTACACAATTTGTCTGTTATCAAAATGGTATTTATTTCAAAATGTTGTTTTTATTTATTTAATTTTGACCCTTTTGGGGTTCCATCAGTTAAGAGATTATAAACTTTGTATTTATTGTCTATGTTAATATAAATTAAGTTCAAATATTTCAATTTAAATTTGCTAATATAAGTTAGTGTAAGTTAATAAGACTTTTTTTTTGCATTGAACATTTATCCCGGTGGTCAGCAACACACGGCTCTAGAGCCACATGTGGCTCTTTAGTGCTCCCCTAGTGGCTACCTGGAACTTTTTCAAAAATGTTTGAAAATGGAAAAAGATGAGAAGGGAAATATATTTTTTGTTTAATATGGTTTCTATAGGAGGACAAACATTCTTATTCGTTAATAATTTTATGAAGTTAAACTTGAGGTGGCATCGTACAACAGAATAGTCATGAGGTGTGTCATTCTCTATAGGATGCACTACAGGGAAAATAAACATTTAATCATGACGGGTCATTATGTATTTGTAGCCAACTTTGTTATTTTGATAGTAGGCTAAAATAGCTAACATGAATACATTCAGCATGTGTTGCCTTTATTATAAGGCTTTACATATGGCTTTTAATTTTTTGAGATTCCAGACTTACTATATATATATATATATATATATATATATATATATATATATATATATATATATATATATATATATATATATATATATATATATATATATATATATATATATATATATATATACATATACAGCGCCTTACAAAAGTATTCGGCCCCCTTGAATCTTGCAACCTTTCGCCACATTTAGTGGAACAACATTTATTGGATAATTTAAACTTTTTTAACAAATAAAAAACTGAAAAGTGGGGCGTGCAATATTATTCGGCCCCTTTACTTTCAGTGCAGCAAACTCACTCCAGAAGTTCAGTGAGGATCTCTGAATGATCCAATGTTGTCCTAAATGACCGATGATGATAAATAGAATCTACCTGTGTGTAATCAAGTCTCCGTATAAATGCACCTGCTATGTGATAGTCTCAGGGCTCTGTTTAAAGTGCAGAGAGCATTATGAAAACCAAGGAACACACCAGGCAGGTCCGAGATACTGTTGTGGAGAAGTTTAAAGCCAGATTTGGATACAAAAAGATTTCCCAAGCTTTAAACATCTCAAGGAGCACTGTGCAAGCTATCATATTGAAATGGAAGGAGCATCAGACCACTGCAAATCTACCAAGACCCGGCCGTTCTTCCAAACTTTCTTCTCAAACAAGGAGAAAACCGATCAGAGATGCAGCCAAGAGGCCCATGATCACTCTGGATGAACTGCAAAGATCTACAGCTGAGGTGGGAGAGTCTGTCCATAGGACAACAATCAGTCGTACACTGCACAAATCTGGCCTTTATGGAAGAGTGGCAAGAAGAAAGCCATTTCTCAAAGATATCCATAAAAAGTCTCGTTTAAAGTTTGCCACAAGCCACCTGGGAGACACACTAAACATGTGGAAGAAGGTGCTCTGGTCAGATGAAACCAAAATTGAACTTTTTGGCCACAATGCAAAACGATATGTTTGGCGTAAAAGCAACACAGCTCATCACCCTGAACACACCATCCCCACTGTCAAACATGGTGGTGGCAGCATCATGGTTTGGGCCTGCTTTTCTTCAGCAGGGACAGGGAAGATGGTTAAAATTGATGGGAAGATGGATGCAGCCAAGTACAGGAACATTCTGGAAGAAAACCTGTTGGTATCTGCACAAGACCTGAGACTGGGACGGAGATTTATCTTCCAACAGGACAATGATCCAAAACATAAAGCCAAATCTACAATGGAATGGTTCAAAAATAAACGTATCCAGGTGTTAGAATGGCCAAGTCAAAGTCCAGACCTGAATCCAATCGAGAATCTGTGGAAAGAGCTGAAGACTGCTGTTCACAAACACTCTCCATCCAACCTCACTGAGCTCGAGCTGTTTTGCAAGGAAGAATGGGCAAGAATGTCAGTCTCTCGATGTGCAAAACTGATAGAAACATACCCCAAGAGACTTGCAGCTGTAATTGGAGCAAAAGGTGGCGCTACAAAGTATTAACGCAAGGGGGCCGAATAATATTGCACGCCCCACTTTTGAGTTTTTTATTTGTTAGTTTAAATTATCCAATAAATTTTGTTCCACTTCACGATTGTGTCCCACTTGTTGTTGATTCTTGACAAAAAATTAAAATTTTATATCTTTATCTTTGAAGCCTGAAATGTGGCGAAAGGTTGCAAGGTTCAAGGGGGCCGAATAATGCAGCTTGTACTGTTACGTTGTCCCTAACAGCGTTGAGACCGAACCTACGCCCTTGCTAAAGTTGCACAGTGATCTCGTGCTTGAGGTGATCTCACACATTCCTTGTCTTACTAACAATGGCATGCCAGTGTGATAGCCCTAATGAGCAGACTTGCATGTATGCGGCAATCATATAATGAAATGTGCTCAAGGCAGAACAGACCATCGAGAATTTGCAGAGCAGAAGGCATATGGCAGAAACAGCCGTCGTCATTCACGGCAGGTGGCTGGATGTTGTAGATAGGTAAAAGGCCCTTTCACCTTGGGCTATGGTCAGATGGAGAGTTACTGAACAAGGTCTCGGCAGAAAGTAGCTCATTGAGCAGCTTTCTGTAATTTCTCCCAGATTTTCTCCAGAAATTGTACAAAGTACTTGTGCATCACTGAGCATTTGTGTCCGCCATGATAAAGAAGTTCAGGTCAGATCAGATGGTGAGTGTCTGCTTGACCTTTTTACAGTACTTTGCTTTAAGAATTATGGAGTGAAGGTTACGTTGTGAAGTTTGTCAGCAGGGATATTATGTGAATGAATTGTCGAGAATATACGATCCAGAAATCATTTTTAGAGCTACTTCACACACTCAGGTAGTTTCAATTAAGGAATATTACTAGAGTTATATGAGGATTTCACTCAAGTTGCTGTTAACGCTCAGCGAAATTAGTAAGTGCAATACAATACAATGGAACGGCACAAGTCACACAATTTAAAATGTCATGTGAAACATGCGTCTTTTATATTTTTTCCTTGGCTTTTTATGTTTTGATGCCCCAAAACAATATGCACAACGGCAAAATGGAAGCTTAGACTCATGTCATTAGAAAATTTATTGTGACTCAGAAAATGAGGTAGACACATAACTGCCCTGTCTTTGAATAGTTTCCACATCTCTTTTACATTTACAATTAGGTAGGTGAAAAAATTTTGATATTCCTGCCAACCTGCATGGTAAACCAATAAATGAATGTATAATCACTAGTTCTACATCCTACACAAAGATCAAATTAAGAAATGAGCGGTCTTCTATTATTAAAAAATGAATAAATAAAAAGCTTAAAGCAATTGCCTAAATTGAAAAAACATAGGAGACACAACAGTATAAATTACACTGATGATATTAGCCATTCTTTATTTTATAATGTGCAGACCTCACTGTTGCCCAAGCTATAATTTCCCACCGAGTCTTGGTCGGCTGAAGGAATATTTTGAAGTCAAATTACAAGTTAGGTGTATTTATGTAGCCCTAAATTACCAAAGGTCCCAAATGGTATTGCAAACAAACCGTTAATTTTAAATATTAAATCAATGAATAAATAACAGCAAATGAGTAATACTAATCATTTTAAATGTGTAGACCTTAGAAATAGCGTCATTCAACAGAGCCCAACAAATTAAGAAGACTAGATATGTTTTGTATTTTTTTTAATTTATTTTTTTCCCATGAATCACAGCACTCAGAAGACTATTTGTAATGACTTATATTGCTTGTAAATCTTTTTTTTTCTTTTCATTTTAACAAACCCAATCATACGGTATATTGTATTATAAGAGGTCAAAATGTCAAAAAAAACAAAAAAAAAAAAACACGATCAGTGAGTCAGTCGCGATCAGCCATCTTTGCTGTTTATATTCGCTTGGAACGCTATGAGATCACAACTGGCACCATCCAACTGGGATAAGTCTGACTTACCACCGTCCTTAAATGCAGCATGAGCACGAGAGGCCGAAGCACACGACTCTATTGCGGGCACATTACACATCTAAAAAAATAGTCCTGCAGAATAAAATGAATTATGGCAGTTTGGTGTGACTTTGTTTTGACCGCATAGGTATTTCGAACAATGATCTGCATTTTGAATTTAACTATCTTAGATTTGGTAATATCGTTTTATATTGCCATGCCAAGATTGTACCATTGACTCGCGCTAGCTTAGCCAAACCGGAGCACTGAAACTAACTGACAAACTGCACGGAATTTGTTGAAATCAACTCCACTGACTAATTAAAGTGTGTATGACATCAAAAAGCATGTTTATTTCATATTTCACGCGGTGTTTTATACCCTGAGTGAAATGGACCACTTGGATGTGTGTAGAAGCGATCATTTTATATATTCAATTTTTTAATCCCGCGCCATGACCGGCTTCAGTCTCGGGTTTAGGACGAATGCAAATGTGACGTCACCCGGGTCAGCATCTCACAATACAGCATTGGTTTATAGCATGCAGATGATTTTGTGGATTAATTAGTTTATTTTTTGCATCACGCCAGCCAAAAGGCTGCAGAAAATTGTTGCCGCACCAGGGAGAGGCGTGTGAGCCTTTTTGGGTTTCAAAAGGTTCCCGTTCACCGCGGATATTGGCCAGAACAAGCCCTACTACTGTGCGACCATTAGACTTACAAGGAAGTGAGTAAACATTGTATTTTGTATTATGTCAAATACTAGGATAATGGCACACATTTTAATACAGAGGTGGCTTGCATTTTGTGGCTGATTGTCCACCGAAAATGCCACTGGGCTGGCGACCGGCGACTTGTCGCACACCCCCCTGCCGGGAGAGTGCTATACTCGGCTTATCGCCCTCTTCGTGTGCCCGGTGTTCTGTCAAATTTCCAAAATCAGAAATTGCAACTTTGTGTTAAAAATGGACACGAATACAGTGATTACAAAGCAAACACTACCATTTTTTAAAAATTTAAATACAGTACTATTTAATTATGTTTGATCATGGACGAACATGTAGAAAAGTTCGCCTCAGACACATCTTGCCATGTTAGCTGCACAACAACTGCACGCCGCTCTCTGCTTACGTCGTCGCCGTGTAGTAAAGCATTGTTGTATGCCATATTCGTGTTGACCATGTGGCAGCTACGCGCTACTCTGACATCGGCCCATCGGCAGTACTCTCCAGCTGCTTCCTCGGCGAACTCTCTTGTCAGCAGCAGGGGAACAAGCTGTAACTTGCTCACTGTCGGGCGGGCTGCCGATCGGCGAAGACAATCGACAACCCCGCCGCCGTGTAAGATGATCTGGGCTAGTTTGTGTGATTTTTTTTTATTTTGAAAAGCAAAAATAAGACTGAGACGTCTCTCTGTTTGGGTTAGCATGTCGGCTAGCTGTCACGCCTCTTGGTTTGTTTACGTTCTCCGAAGCCGGGGCAGGTAAATGACAAAAGCCTGACTAACTACGGTGGCATAAAATATCGTTCGAGAGATACGACAGTAAAGGTGAAGTCGACGGTTTTGACCATTATGGAGTAATTTTGCCATGTCGTACTGTATAAATGCATTTTAATTATTTCATATTCCTATTATGTTATTTGCCATACCATTTATTTAGCAATTGGGGGGAAATATTTCGATAAAAAGATTATCCTGTAAAAATATTGGAGTACAGACTGAAACAATGACATTTTGCCACTCTCTTCGTCACATTTTCCTTGTTCTGAATAATTCCTCCTCAATGGGTTGAATTGTAAATCAGATGAAATCATTACCCTGCAGACGTCATCCTCCTGTTGAGGACGCTAGAGCCCTATAATGGTAAGCGTGGCTCAACGGCGGATTAAAAGACTAATTTCTCGTCATCTGCGCTTTGCCAAATTGTCGTATATAGTCGAATAGTCTCAAAATATGATTCTAATTCACATGATAATACGATTTAAGACATTTTTATCCTGTCGTACGAACTTTAAACTCCTGCTAATTCGAAGATTAAGCCTAAAGTAAAAAATTCTGAACTTCCCTTTTAACTCCCCATCATAGGAACAAAACTAAATCGAAACTCTTGAACATTTTTTTTATTTATTTTTTTTAATCAATCAATATAATTCTGAATGAATTTTGCACACATATACAAATGGGTTTAGAAAAGATTCATATAAAGTTGAATTTTCTCAAGCTACTATTGTCCAATAAAAGGCATTTGTGTTGAATCAGTCCGGCTGATGGATGTGCACCTCCTGTGATCAATTTGTAAGAGTGACAGGATTGACAAGGACCATAGAAAACAGCTGAAACTTAGTCAAATTTGCTGCATGTATTGCAGTGGTGTGATGACTGTTTTTGTCAATCAAATTAATCTATTTCTGTGGCATGGCTGTTGCAACTCACAGCAGAATATAAAACAGTCTATGCAGACGCAAGCTACAAAGCACATCTATTTGTCACCACTTTGAAAGATAAGGCAGAAAATGCAAGATCATCTTTTTCCCCCCATGTATCCTTTCTTGATGGTTTCAATCGTGATGCAAGCTGATCTTTATCATGCTCCTATAGCCTTGACTCCTGTCACAATAACTGGCTATGCTCTCTCTACATCACTCTAACCCAGTGACAGCAGAGTGACAGTTGGACAAGCCATTATGAAATGACCTTGGTCAAGTGTCAGTAGGGCCATAGCATTGCTGAAACAGTAGCACCATGAAGTGAGCAATTTTGCCTCTACCAGCCGCATCTTTGCTGACATGGTGGGGAAGGCATCTACCACAAATGAGGAAGGGAGAGGTGGTAATAGACAACCCTTTGTAGCGGGGAAAAACTCAGTCACTTTAATTATACCAATGTACTTAGGTTGTTAAGCAAAACTGAACAATAGATTAACAAAAGCTCAGTGTTGCCTCACTTTGCATTCCCTTGCAAGGCAGTTTAATTAGTCTACGTGTGTATTTATCTTCATAGCAGAGTGGATTTCATTAAAGACTTCAGAGAGCTATTTGTTCTGAAGCTGAGCTGTTTCTGTGACACCTGGAAAGTGAAAATGCCATGCCGCAGCTGTAATTATTTGGGGAACAATATCGGTGAGGCGTTTTAGCCCTCTGAAGTAGTGAGGTGACACAATGATTGCTACTCTTGTTGTAATCAGATGTTCCACTCATAGCCATTTTTCATCTCCTCTGCCACAGACTGTTTTGGCTCAGTACAAACACTTGCACCTCTGGTTCCATGTTGATGATGACACCATCATGTGATCATTGCTACAAGCCTCTTCTGTATGAGCCAGCAAAGGGAATGCATTGACTTCCTTTTAAGAGTGCAGTCTTTATAAAGAGATGATTGTGGGTTGGAAGGTGCTGGGTCAGATTATATGAAATGTGCACAGTGTCTAAAGGTAACCTGGCATGCCACATTGATTGTTCCTTGCATCCACTACGAATACTATATTCCACATATCAATGTGGAAAATATCCAATCGAGACCTGTGTCATGGGAGGAACCTTCGAAAAAATTACAGCTGCTGCTTGGACGATGGCTCTTCTCATCACACTAAAGATAACATCATTTCCCTTGAAAAAAAACTTTTACTGAAATTCTTTGGTCCTCTTTTAACCCTTAGATGTACTATATAAGTGGGTCAAAAATGATCCGGTGAGGTTGTTTTCTTGAAAAATCTTCGTAATAAAAAATTGTTATCAATTCTTATTCCAGGTAGTCCTAAAAAAAACATGTTTTTGATATGATGCCAATCAATGTTTTAAGGAACTTTTTATACATTTGAAGATTTTTTTTTTTTTTTTTTGTATTAATACTCTAAGCTTCCATAAGTGGGTCAAAAATGACCCACATGCATTTTTATGGAATCTAATCGGAACCTTTGATTCTTATCAACGTTGACTGTCAGAAATAAATTGTGGACCGCACAGACTAGGAATATATGAAGTGTCACCCCTCAGGAGGATTATTTTACACAGCACTAGCTTTATTTGTATTTATATTGTATTTTATGCCTGTCTTGACTGGTGTTATTATTACATATAAACAAATTAGCATACTTCATAACTAGCTAGCTAACTAAGTATGCTAACATTAATGTGTATGTAGTGTGTGTACAGTGCTAGCCAAAAGTATTGGCACCCCTGCATAAAATGCTCAATTTCTCCCAGAAAATGATTGCAATTACAAATGGTTTGGTAGTAATATCTTCATTTATTTTGCTTGCAATGAAAAAACACAAAAGAGAATGAAAAAAAAAAATCATTATCATTTTACACAAAACTTCAAAAATGGGCCGGACAGAAGTATTGGCACCCTCCGCCTAGTACTTGGTAGCACAACCTTTGGACAAAATAACTGCGAACAACCGCTTCTGGTATCCATCAATGAGTTTCTTACAATGCTCTGCTGGAATTTCGCCCATTCTTCTTTGGTCAACTGCTCCATGTCTCTGAGATTTGAAGGGAACCTTCTCCAAACTGCCATTTTCAAATCTCTCCACAGGTGTTCTGTGGGATTCGGGTCTGGACTCATTGCTGGCCACTTTAGAAGTCTCCAGTGCTTTCTCTCACACCATTTTCTAGTGCTTTTTGAAGTGTGTTTTCGGTCATTGTCCTGCTGGAAGACATATGACCTCTGAAGAAGACCCAGCTTTCTCACACTGGGCCCTACATTATGCTTCAAAATTTGCTGGTAGTCTTCAGACCTCATAATGCCATGCACACGGTCAAGCAGTCCAGTGCCAGAGGCAGCAAAGCAACCCCAAAACATCAGGACACCTCAGCCATGTTTGACTGTGGGGACCGTGTTCTTTTCTTTGAAGGCCTTATTTTTTTCCCCTGTAAACTCTATGTTGATGATGATGATCCCAAAAAGCTCTATTGCTGTCCTTTCTGACCAGGGAACATTCTTCCAAAACATTTTTGGATTTCTCAGGTGAGTTTTGGCAAACTCCAGCCTGG
The DNA here is from genome assembly GCF_030265065.1 of Corythoichthys intestinalis. NCBI lineage: Eukaryota > Metazoa > Chordata > Actinopteri > Syngnathiformes > Syngnathidae > Corythoichthys > Corythoichthys intestinalis. The sequence goes on from NC_080404.1 coordinate 13,574,710, forward strand.
GTTTTTTTATGTCTCTGGGTCAGAAGTGGGGTCTTCCTGGGTATCCTACCATACCATACAATACCATATGCAACCAGTCCCTTTTCATTCAGATGCCAACGGATAGTACGGGTTCACACTGTTGTACCCTCGGAATGCGGAACAGCTTGAACTTGTTCGGATGTTAGTCGAGGTTCTTTATCCATAATCCGCACAATCTTTTGTTGAAATCTCTCAATTTTTATTTTCCGTCCAAATCTAGGGAATTTAGCCATTGTGCCATGGGCTTTACATTTATTGCATGGTAGACACATGAACATTCAGGTCTTTGGAGATGGACTTGTAGTCATGAGAGTGCCCATGCTTCTTCACAATTTTGCTTCTCAAGTCCACAGTTCTTTGGTTTCTTTTCTACATGCCCAATGTGGTACACACAAGGACACAGGACAGAGGTTGAGTCAACTTGAATCCATTTTAACTGGCTGCAAGTGTGATTTCGTTACTACCACCACCTGTCATGTGTGACAGGTAAGTAACATGTCCTGTTAATTACACAAATTAGAGAAGCATCACATGATTTTTCAAAGGGTGCCAATACTTTTGTCCGGCCCATTTTTGGACTTTTGGGTAAAATTATAAAGATTTATTTTTTTCCCATTCTCTTTTGTGTTTTTCCATTGCAAGACAAATAAATGAAGCTATTACTACCAGAGCTTTTTTAATTCAAAATCATTTTCTTGGAGAAATTGAGCATTATCTGACAGAAATGCAGGGGTGCCAATACTTTTGGCCAGCACTGTAGCTGCATAATGATCTATTAACATTTGATATCATTCCTCTTATGTGTCCTTATCCAAGAAGTCATGGCTTATAGATACACAGTTCAAATGGTCCTATAGATGGTGGACGATATAGAGGCAGTAACGGGGTTAGCTAAGACTTTAGCACCACTGTTTTACCAAAAAAATGCATGGAAGCTCTTCATCACTGTTTATATAATACAAGAGGGGATCCAATCTATTGTTATTCTGTGTAATTTTCTTTTTTTTTTTTTATTTATTTGCAATGTTATGTGAAAAGATAGATATTTCAAACATGGAATCATTCTTGTGTGGCCCTAAATATTATAGTACGTATTATTCAAGTGATTATTCTTCACCAAAATGGCATAAAAACAAAACAAAAATATGGGTAATTTTTGACCCACTTATGGAAGAGTGTAGGGTCCAGTCACCTCTGCATCTACGGGTTAATAAGGAAATTAAGTGTATTTCAGACAAAACTTGGGAAATTGACCTACGTACCTATAGAAGACACTTAGCATTCTGCCATTGGATTCAAGTAGATACAGTAGTTGCTTCCTGGTCACATCTGCAACTCCCTCCTCATTCCCCTGATGTGCTCGCTATCAGAAGGCGACCAATCCACATGAAAGAGCATACAACAGGAGAAAAAAAGTCTTAAATAGCATTATTATGTGAATTAGAATCATATTTTGAGACGATTCGACTATATACAACAATTTAGCAAAGAGCAGATTACGAGAAATTAGTTTTTTAATCTGCCGGTTAGCCACGCCTACCATTATAGGGCTCTAAGGTCCCCAACAGGTGGATGACGTCAGCGGGTGAATGGGCTCATCGGTTTTACTACTCAGCCCATTGAGGGGGAATTATTCAGAACAAGGAAAACGCGACAAAGCGAGCCGCAAAATGTCATCGTTTCAGTCTCTCTACTCCAATATTTTTACAGGATATTCTTTTTATCAAAGTATTTTCCCCAATTACTAAATAAATGGCATGGTCATGACAAATAACAGTCTTGTGCTAAATGGAATGTGAAATAATAAAACTGCATTTATTCAGGACGACATGGCAAAATTACTCCTTAATGGTCAAAACTGTCGACTTCACTTACTGTCGCACCTCCCGAACGATACACCTAAATCGGACATATGTCATTTCCCTTCCCCGGCTTTGGAGAATGTAAACAAACCAAGAGGCGTGACAGCTAGCCGACATGCTAACCCGAATCGAGTGATGTTTCAAAGTCTTCAAAGCGGAAAATCACACATAACTAGCCCGGCTTATTTGACATGACGACTGGGTTGTCGATTGTCTTCGCGGATCGGCAAACCGCCCAGCGGAGAGCAATTTACAGTTCGTTCCCCGGAGGAGGGCGGCTGCAGTTGTTGTGCAACTAACGTGCAGCTAATGTGCACGAGGAGAGCTTTTTATATGCCTATCAATGATCAAACGTAAGCAGTCCTTTATTTAAAGAAAGTTTGTAGTGTTTACTTTGTAATCGCTGTATTCGTAGTTGACATAATACAAAACAAGATGTTTACTCACATCCTCGTAAGTCCAATGGTCCCACAGTAGTAGGGCTTGTTTTGGCCAATATCCATGGTTAATGGGAACCATTTGAAACTCCAAAAATGTGCACACGCCTCTCCCTCATAAAGCAAGATTTTTCTGAAGCCGTTTGGCTGGCGTGATGCGAAAAATAAACGTATTAACCTGCAAAATCAGCTGAATCCTTAGTCCTCATACACAACAGTACCGCTGTTTAGTGAAGAGGACGCCTTCACCCGTACACGTCACAGCGCCCTCCTCCTCAATGCAAGACCGAAGCAGGAAGTCACACATTTTCATGGCGCGGGATTAAAAAAACTAAATAAATATAGCGATCGCTTCCACACACATCCAAGCGGTCCATATCATTCAGAAGCATTAAATACTGCGTGTATTATGAAATAAACATGCTTCTCGTGTCACATGCACTTTAAGCCACAGTAAGGCATATTGGTTCGCGGAAGAGTAAAAATGTATTTCTTTCCTCTTTGTTTAATGAGGAAATTAAGTGTATTTCCAACAAAACTTCAGAAAATTGCCTCTCTACAAGGACCGCTTTGCACTTCGACATTGTATTCAACCAGATAGTTCCTTGCTGTCACCTCTTCACCTCCCGTCTCGTTCTCCTGATTGGCTCGAACATCAGATGACAGGGGAAGTGGTTGGACAGTTGAGGTTTGCAAGATTGTACTGTTGTACTTGCTTGCGAGGCGAGTCTAAAGAGGCAATTCCTCAGTTTATGTAATCACAGAACTTCACATGAACTCCAAAAATCACATGTCCTGTCTAAGTTATAGAATATATTGAGTGAGAGCACGATATGCTTATCAAAATCATGTTGTTTGTGATGGATCTGTGGGCTACATTAAGCAAATTAATCCCAAATTTGTATTACAATGAAATGGAAATCTATCATCTGGTATTCTCAAACAATGAAATGGAAATCTATCATCTGGTGTTCTCAAAAAAAAAAAAAAAAAAAAAAAAGATATTTGTGACCTTGTAGCAATGCAGTGAGGTGATGCTGGGATTCTGTCAGGCTTCACTATCCTGCAGCAATTTGCTCACTGGAGCACAATTTTAAACATGCAATGATGAGGCTCAACGTGCTGTGCAAACCTCAGTCCAGTGACCACTATAAATCTGACAACAGAATGCATTTCAAAAACAAAAAAAGGGATTTAAAAAATTTTCTGCACACAGTAACCCACTGCAGGCTTTGTTCACTTTTTTCTTGTCTGAGTGGTGGAGCTGACATGCTGGGAAGATAGTGTTTGGATTCAGGATACATTTATCTCAAGTTCAGCTCACTGCACTCTGAAAGAACTGGTCCTGACAGACAGGCCACTTCGCCAGTGTCAGAGTATGAGAGGCATGACTGAACAATCTTAAGTCATTATCTTGACTTTTGGAACTCAAAGAACAAAAGTGCTTCAATGGGAAACATCTTGAACATTTGGTGCAATGCGAAATAGATTTGGAAATCCTACATGTAATCTATTTTTTTATTAAAACAATGTATTTTTCCAATCATCATAACTTGTCTTTCAGAAATGACACATGGAAATCGTGAAAAATGAATTACAAAGTACTACCTAGAATGTGTTGAACATGACAAACAGTAGCTGCGAGCATGCAGATGAAGAGTAGTCTGTTTTGATGTACGTGCTTCCTCTCGAGTACTAATGCTAGTATGTCTGTGCTGAGTAAGAGCTGCAAAGACAAGAGCAACACTTACAGAACTCATCCCGGGATTCACCAGCCAAGTAATTAGCACATGAATTATTTCTGTGCAATGACACGCCTCAGTGCCTTTTGACTTTGCTCTTGTTTGAGCGACGTCTCCATGTCTGAGGCCCAAATTAGATATTTGCCAAATGTCAGTCCTCCACAGTCAGATGCCACTTTAGCCTCTACCCTAATCAAAATTAGATGGCATAGCAGTATTGCCGTGCAAGCTTTAGCTTTGTTTGCTAACAACCTTGACAAGGTTACACCCTAATTGAGCAGCTTGTTAAGATGCTTAGCTGAGATTTATCAGTGTGGGGCTCATTAAGAGGGAAAGGCAGCTATCAAACTTTACTACGCACCTGCCCATGCAAGTCATTGGTTTTGAAAATAATCACTTAACCATGATCGTCTCTCTGTAACAAATTAGCGTTGATGGTTCTCGGTGTGTCTGACTGGAGCAAACAAGCATTTTAATAGTCCACTCAAGTTAAGTAAACAAATACATTATTAGGAAAAAGCTTCTCTTTTGATGAGAATTTTGATGATGCACACACCCTACCCCTACCCTCCATCGCCAATCTCCCCTGGGTTTACATTATTATCCCCTGGATTTACTAAATCAAAAAGGATTGGGTTTTGCAGATTAGCATTCAACACATTACTCTCCCTCTTCACTGTAATGCTGTTGTGATTCAGTAATGGGCTGAGAGCAAATGAGAACCTTGCAGCTAGAAGTGGGCCACTGAGTATGTATTCATACAGTTTTCCCATTCACAGGAAGATTTCACAGTGCGTTTGTAATTGTCGGATTTTTTTTTTTTTTTTTTTTTTTTTTATGATTATGAATTCCTTATAGACGTGTTTGTCTCTTTTAAATACTCTACGCATACTACCAATGTGCAGTGGTATGAAAAAGTATCTGAACCTTTTGGAATTTCTAACATTTCTGCATAAAATCCCCATCAAATGTGATCTGATATTTGTCAAAATCACACAGATAAAAATAAAACAGTGCCTGCTTTAACTAAAACCACCCAAACATTCATAGGTTTTCATATTTTAATGAGGATAGTATGCAAACAATTACAGAAGGGGGAAAAATATGTAAGTGAACCATCACGTTTAATATTATGTATTTAATAGTATATCATTATTATTTGTTCTTTTGAAACCATTCTGAAGTTGATTTACTTCTGTGTTTTGGATCATTGTCTTGTTGCAGCATCCATCTTTTTTTTTTTTTAGCTTCAACTGTCTGACAGATGGCCTCAGGTTTTCCTGCAAAACATCCTGAAAAGTTTTTGAATTCATTCTTCCATTAATCATTGCAAGTTGTCCAGGCCCTGAACTAGCAAAACAGCCCCAAATCATGATTCTCCCTCCACTGTGCTTCACGGTCTGGATGAGGTGTTGATGTTGGTGAGCTGTTCCATTTTTCCTCCACACACGTTGTGTGTTACTTCCAAAAAAAATCAACTTTGGTTTTATCAGTCTACAAAATATTTTTGCCAAAACTTCTGTGGACTGTCCAAGTGCCTTTTTGTGAACATTAAACGAACAAAAAAAATGTTTAGACAGCAGTGGCTTCCTCTGTGGAGTCCTCCTGTGAATACAATTCTTGACCATAGTTTTACATATAGTTGATGTGTGCACAGAGATATTGGACTGTGCCAGTCATTTATGTAAGTTTTTAGCAGACACTCTTGGGTTCTTTTTTACCTCTCTGAGTGTTCTGCGCTGAACTCTTGGCGTCATCTTTGGTGGACGGCTACTCCTTGGGAGAGAAAAAAATTGTTTCAATTTCTTTTGAAGTCTCCTTTGGCAGAGGGTTCAATTACTTATTTTTCCCCCTTCTGTCATTGTTTGCATGCTCTCCACATTAAAATATGAAATATTTGTTAAATAAAATTACAAAGCTACAAAGCTAAAATACAAAGCTGTATTTTAATCTGTGTGATTTTGACAAAGATCAGATCACATTTGATGGTGATTTTATGCAGAAATGTGAGGAATTCCAAAAGGTTCAGATTTTTTCATACCACTATACATGGTGGCCAGACCAACAACTTAGGTGGCTTATAAAATGTGAACGCCGGTTTATCATCATTAACAATTTACATTTCTAAAATCCTACAACCATCGTGATGTACACAGCTAGACAAAGCAACATTTTTTTTTTTTGTGAATGGAAAAAGGCTCCAGCATACCGGCGCCTCTTTAGAGGATAAATGGTACACAGAATGGGTGGATGGATGAGGTCCTGTAGGTGCAGAATACTGTTAATTCCCGTTATGAAACCAGCCTTGACACGTCTGAATATTTGATTACAGATAATAATAATAATAATAATAATAATAATAAATATTTGTATTTGACAACTGTTAAGGATAGTGATGCTACGATCCAATCATGTGATTGGAAATGTGGCCTTTTGCTTCATTTTTCAGATGATCGGAATTGGGTGAAAAGGAGCAGGTTTTTGATTTAAAAAATATATTTATGTTTTTATGTTTCATGCTCCTATAGCCTCTTTCTTCTTCCTGCTGATTTTTTTGGTCAGCATTGCACTTGAGTTTGCTTGGTAAAGTTAACGATGTTGACAGGCGTTGAAGGGCGAATGTGTCAATCATCGTTTAGCTCATAAAATTCTGGCGGTAGTGTGTTGTGGCAACTCATTGTGCATGTAAGTGAGCGGCTGTTCTCAGCAGCATGATTTACGAAGACTCACTCAATGAAGCATTTAACAAAGACAAGCATTTTTCTATGTTATTCTTGTTTAAAAAAATAATTCCCATAATGAAGGTGGCATGGTGGGACAGTAACATGTTTAAAAGTTTTTGAACAAACTTTTTTTTCGGTATCGGATTGGGACTTTGTATCGGCAGATTCTCAAAATGACTCTGACTCGGGTGCAATAATACTGTATGTGATCCGGAAATCCCTAGTTAAAAACATTATGTGCCATCAAAAATTGAGCTGTTTTATACATTCTTATTAGGTTTTGTGGTTGTGGTTTCAGGAGTTGGTTGAGAATGCAAGGAGTGACCCTCTGTAATATCATCTTATGGCTCCCAAATTTCATGAGGAGTCAATTTGCTTTTTACCGTCTTCACACTGTCCAAGTACAATGTGTCTGTGGTGTATTGTGTTTGATTGAATACCACTTTCCATGCCAGTCCCATTAAGTCCTCAAGGTGCTACTTTTGTTAAATCCACTCCACAAAATGTTCTTCCCAGTAGGGAATAGCACAAAAAGATTTATTTTAATAGCTGCCAGCTATAAATAGTGCTATGTTTTCATCTCGCATACGAATATACACTATTTGATCTTGAGTATCTCCTGCAGTTTTAGACAAGAGGCTTTCTCTGCTTTTCTTGCAAACCCTCCAGGGAAGCTCATTCAGTCTTTTTGGAACAATATCTAAAGCGCAGGCACTCACACATATATCCCTTTAAATTTATTATTTTTTAAATATTTTTATTTTTTACTTAATGAAATTATTTTGATATGGATATTTGGTATGAACAGTGAGTCGCAAGGAGAATATTTGGTGTGAATAATTGTGCTTAAAAGGCCACCATGTCAGGATGGTGATTTTGTAGGTAGACCTAACTTTAAAATATTTTTCAAAGTAACATTTGTACATTTTTGTCTGGTCAGTGACCTGCTTTTTATTGATGTTGTTCTGCAATTGAGTGTCATTAACAGGTTTGCATCTTTAAAATGTGCTAAACTTTGTTTACAAACTGTAAATTAATTGTCACACTGACAAATCATTTGAATAGCCACTTAAATTACAGCCAGTGTGTGATGTGATTGTCACAATACTGGCTAAATACTGTATATCTCAACTGGACGGTACAATGAATTAAAGATGCACATACAGTGATCCCTCGCTACTTTGCGCTGCAAACTTCACGCCCTCAGTCCTTCGCGGATTTTTTTTTTTCAATTAAAATAATAACTATACATGATTATAAGATACGTATACAAGGGTTGGACAAAAAAATGGAAACACCTTAAAAAATTTAACAAAAACTAATTTAATATGGTGTAGGTTCGCCTTTGCGGCAATTACAGCCTCAATTCTCTGAGGTATTGATTAATACAACTTGTGAATTGCTTCCAAAGGAATTTTAAGCCATTCTTCTGTTAGAATACCCTCCAACTCTTTTAAAGACGATGGCGGTGGAAATCGACGTCTTAACTGAATCTCTAAAAGTGACCATAAAAACTCAATAATGTTGAGGTCTGGGAATTGTGCCAACCATATGAGATTCTCAATTTCATTAGAATGTTCCTCATGCCATTCTTTAACAATAATGCTCAATGATTTGTGTTTCCATTTTTTTGTCCAACCCCTGTATAAGATATATGCATGTACAAATCATGTTCTTATGTATATCATTTATATGTATCATATTTATTACATTTGCAGTGCTTAAAAAACATTTATACAAATATACATAAACAAACATATTTTTTTAAATTGCACTTTAGGAAACAAAGGGGAAAACATGCCTTGCAGTTGTATGAAAAAGTATCTGAACCTTTTGGAATTTCTCACACTTTTGCATCAAATGTGATCTTTGTCAAAATCACACAGATGAAAAAACAGTGTCTGCTTTAACAGGAACCACCCAAACATTTATGGGTTTTCATATTTTAATGAGGATAGTATACAATGACAGAAAGGGGAAATAACTAAGTGAACCATCACATTTAAAATTTTGTGACACCCCCCCCCCCCCCCCCTTTGGCAGCAATAACTTCAACCAGACCCTTCCTGTAGCTGCAGATCAGTCTGGCACATTGATCAGAACTAATCTTGGCCCGTTGTTCTCTACAAAACTGCTGTAGTTCAGTCAGATTCCTGGGATGTCTGGCATGAATTGCTGTCATTAGGTCATGCCACAGCATCTCAATAGGGTTCAAGTCTGAACTTTGACTTGGCCACTCCAGAATGAATCTTTTGACCGAGCCATGATGCACATCAGGCAATGCTTCTCATCAAGACAATTCTTACCAGGTCTGTGTTTTATATTGGACAGGGACACTTTAAACCACTCACCAGTGATTGGGCAAACACCTGACTTTAATTGTTTGGTAAAATTGGTTTCAATTGCTCTTTGAGTCTCTTTAGGCAGAGGGTTCACTTACTTATTTTTCCCCTTCTGTCATTGTTTGCATGCTATCCTCATTAAAAAATTAAAACCTATAAATGTTTGGGTGGTTTTAGTGAAAGAAGACACTGTCTTTTCATCTGTGTGATTTTGACAAAGATCAGATCACATTTGATGGTGATTTTATGCAGAAATGTGAGAAATTCCAAAAGGTTCAGATACGTTTTCATACCAATGTATATGTATCTATTTCCAATGCTGTTAAATCTGTAGAAATACATTGAACACACCAAAACAATAATGTAGATCATGGATGTAAACGTAATGTAAATGTAATGTAAATAAGCTCAGCCTCTACTTGGAGGATTTTCGTCAGGGGTGGGGGGATACTATTAACTGCGAAAAACAAGGGGTCACTGTACTTGTTCCGGCACTGTCAGGACAATTTTAATTAAGAACAGATGTGAATAGGCTTTTTGATGTCAGAGTGCATCTTTGATTTTCATTAAACTTCTTACCAGCAATCTCTCCGCACGTAAGACAAGGAAAAAACATGGACTATAATGACTGACATACTGTATGTAAGGAGCACAATACTTGGGCTATTTAGAAATGGCTAATGAGGCATGGACATCTGGCTGGGATTCTGGATGATACCCTCAGCCTGAAATGTCTTCTGCCAGCTGCTTAACATGGTGTGATGTGTGATGGTGTTGGCAACAGCTGTGTGGAAATCGAAATTCAAGCGCTGTGTCGTCTGCACAACTGCAGTAGAATAAAATGTATGTATATGTTCAAATACACCGAGTGAATTGGCAGAACATTTGCCAGGATGACCTTTATGTTGGTGGTGCTAAGCCTCATCACATAGCTTTACTTTCTCAACATTGTTACTTTTTTCAGTAATTTCGATGCAATATGATTACTGTAAGTCAAGGCAGACAAGCATATTGGTGTAATTCAAGGACAAAAGTTTATTGCACATTACGGCATCTATTAGTTTTAACAATCCTAATTCTTACATGCATGTAAAAAGAAGCAATACCATTTAAAAGTGTACTCACTTTGACTTTATTAGTTACTGTTGTCTTTTCTTCTTTGTTATTTTATTTTTTAGTCTTCTCCCGGTGAAGTGGAGTTATTTTCACTTAAGCAATATTTTACTAAAACACCAGGCCTGTGACACTAGTTCCGCTTGTGGTGCGATACTATCACTATGTCACAACTCAGAATGTAAGGCAGTGATGTTAAATACAATATGACTATGCTGATCTTAGTCTTATTACGATGTTAAATAAAGTATGTCTTATTTCACCATAGTCATACGTGGAGTTTAAGGGGGGGGGGGGGCATGAAAGGTGGCTGAAAATTGTCATTACATGTTATTGACTTTCCTTTGTATGATTTTAAAATTAAGAGTTTTCCGGTAAAATGTTGTCTACAAAAGTTGTAAAGCAATAAAACAAACAACAACAATTAATGAAATGAACAAAACAAAAAAATCAGGGGACAAAATTATTTTTCTAACAGATCATGTGAATAGCACCTGAGGCAGTCATTTGCTTTGCTTAGCCAAAACCCCCTGAGGACCGAAGAGGCAAGACGGATATACGTAATTTTTTTCAAACCTGAGCTTTCAAAGTGACAACTACTGAGCAAGAACCAAGGATTGAAAATGTGGACCATGAAATTTGCCGCACTAAAGACGTTAATTGTTGAACAGAGCCACCACTGGCGGGCGTATCATATTCAATGGATGACGACGTCGGCGAAAATTATCGCAGTCCTTAGCAGCCGGATTTAGGAATTCCCCTCAAAAATTATGTGAAACAAAAAAAACGCTAATTTTCAACTTATAAATATTCTTGTAAGTTAATTTTATTGCTGACACTGTGTTTCGTGGTCATCAACATTTTGTGCTCCCCCCACCCCAAAAGTCAAACTCCGCCTATGATTGTCTTATTTCTTCGTTTTAGGTATGTACATTCCATGGGGATTCGCAAGCATAGTTAAATATAGACTGTTGACAAAATGTATTGTACAAGATCTTAACCATAAAACCATCAAATATCAAAATTCCATTGATATAGAACACTTTCTTCAGAAGCTGCACTGACTGACGTCTCACAAGATTTGTTAAAATCTCAATAAACACAATTAAAAAGTGTCAATAGCATACATGAAAGTGTCATTGGGGCGTGGTCTCACAGTTAGAGTATCTTTTAAGTAGACACATGGTGCACACCCCCTGAATTTACCCATACTCTGAAGTGTTCACTCAACATTTTTTCAAAAATAGGCACCTCTCAACGATTTACTTGAATGTGTAATTTCACACTTGATGGATGAGCAAGGACTCCAGAGACTCAACTATCAGTATGTGAACAGTGAAAAAGTCAATGTCTAATAATGTCAGTGTTTCCTTCAAGAGTAGTACTACATAGATTCATTAGCTAGAAATAAGATTGAAGTCAGTTGGATGAACATATCATGCAGGGGTAGACAATTAGGGAAATTATTTGAAGTTCACTGGCCCAACTATAAAAACCACTGGCCTAGCACAATCATTCGTCATTCATTGATCCCAATAATCACAAAAAAGAACAATCTGTGTGAATAACAAAAAAATTGTGACAGACATAATGAAAAGTGCAGCAAAATGGTGCAAAAACATGAATCTAGTGCAAATAATTCTATTCCAATTCCATAATCAAACGAGTATAGCCAGTTTTTCATCCATCTCCTCCTCAGAGTTTTTGCGCCAAAATGATGTTAATAATTCTTATTATTTTTGTGTTATGTCCGCGTGTAACAAACTGGCTTGTAGCGCAGGATTCACCTGTTTTCAACTTTATGGGGTGCATCAACCCGGAGCGCGAATAGAGGCCAAATTATACCAGATGCACGAGCTGTACGGATCCGCCAAGATCTGTGTTGACTCCGTGCTCCGCAGTACGACAAAAACAGGACAAAATGTACCGGCTGCGCACAACTGCGGTCCCACAGTTCTGTCCCGTCATGAGCACTTGTTTGATTGCGTACGATAATTTGACAATAAAAAAGACAAACATACGGAGTCTGAACTTAACAGAAAAGCCGAGAGAGAGAGTTTATTTGACTAAACATTCTTTCCCAGATTTTTTTTGTTTGTACCATGGGTTTGTGACACCCTGACCACGTCAACAACCCATTCTCTACTATTGAATTACGGTTTAAAATTACATACCTTGCATAAAAACTCAAAGTCCCTCCTCATAGCTTCTGCTATGGTGTTCCATGCTGCTTCCTTTTTAAAGTTGTCCTTATAAAAAGGATCGCTGTACATAAATCACTTTGTGACTTTCCACCTCCACAACAGTGTTGTTTTTGGCAGCCCTTTTAATTTTCGTCTTAGTCTTTTGGAGGAAAATACTTATTAGTCTTAGTTATATTTTAGTCACTTCAAAATGTGTTCGTCATAGTTTTAGTCAACAAAAAGTCAGACTAATTTCGTCTAGTTTTAGTCAACCATTCTCAAAATGTTTTCATCGATAAACTTCAAGTTTTTGTCCATGAATAAATAAATAAATAAAAGGTTTCCAACAATTTCGAATGAACATGACAGATGAGCACATAACTGTAGAGTCTACAAGGACAAAACCATTTTCATGATGATCATACACACTCTGGAGGAAAACAGCACACTATTTACAATTAATTAAACTCACCTCCATGCCACAAACTGTATGTAAAATGTTTTCCAAGAGTTTAAGAAGACACAATGCTAATGCTAACACAAACGCTACAAGTTTGTTTAGTGTGTGATGATTACTCAGCACAGACCCTTAAAGGGTAAAGCAACATGGCATATCTAGGCAAGATAAGAAAGCACAACTTACCAAGCATGACCTGACACATACTATGTTTCACAAAATGAGCCTGGAATGGGCACAGGCTTTTGTCTCATCGTAGCCAAGCTAATTCCAGCATGCTCATTTTATTGGATTTCGCTTTCCCTCAACTCCTCCGGTGACTTTCTCTTTCTTGAGTGGTCTTTTTTTCCCCCGGCGCTTGGCCGGGTGCTGGGGGTTTCAGAAACATGTCGTCTTGTAGTATACCGATACTGACGATCAATCAGCTGCAGTAATCAGGTTGCGCACGAGCGAGCGTGCAAACGAGATGTGTGTACGCCCCACGGAGAGCAACTGCTGGCTGCATAGACTTTAAGGTTGTCTTTGATCGGGATAGCGGAACTTCATCAAAACACGGAACCACTGGGTATTAATGTGAAATAAGATTTTTTTATTTTTTTTATTTTTCTAAATTGACACATTAATTTAACCGGCCCCACTGGGCCAGTGATTGGAGCATTCTGGTGGCCCTGACGGTTTTAAAACTCCATCCGTGCCATTTATATTGTCGACGCCTGTCATGCGTCAAGTTAAGATGTATTTCACTTCTTAATGAGGCCAACTAATGATACTAACTTTATATCCATTTTTCTAGCAGTTAAAGGCATATAAAGTTTGAAAACAAATAAAAGTGTGTTCATCCAAGACCTGCACATAAAGTTTGCTTGTATATTGTCATTACATTCAGCACTGGGTTGGTCATATTGAGGTAGGGGGGGAAATATCCTAAAAAGAGGCCATCAGGAGATTAGTTGTACCATGGAGGTGCCAACCACAGGAACTAATGAGAAATTGTGATGAAATGATGCTGCAGGCTCCACCACATAGCAACCGCCCCACTGCCGACTCTGATGACAGGGTTCATTGTGTGGTTTTCATAGCAGGAAATGTAGACTTGCCACCCATGGCATGCTTGATTGGAACAGCCTAGAGCTCTGATAGAGCTAAAGGGATGAGCCCTGAAGGGCTGTGGTTTTTTGGGGAAATGGAGCAGGCCAACTCATTGCTGAGTGGCAACAGCTGTAGTGAGTACTAAGTTGCCAGATGGGTTATTTAATCTTTAAGTAAACGTGAATGGAGCATAGTTACACATTTAGCATGGAGTTTGATCTTGAATTTTGTGTGTTGATAGTATTTGCTTTTGAAATGGCTGGTGGCTGTATATATCACTCAACTAAGCATAGAGTACACTTTTCTGTATGACTGAGTGATTTATGCAGTGTGGTCAAAATGTCTATATCAAAATATTAGCAGTTAGTAGTAGATTTGTTGCTGTTGATTTGAAAGGAATTGCTAGTAAAATTACATGTTGGTTTTATATGTTTTAATGTTTGTAACTGATCTATTATATACAACCTTTGAAAATAATTCAGTTAAATATATTACTTTGTTTCTATGTAAGTTGCCGTTGTTGTTTATGTTGGAAATTGACGACGTAAAACGGTGTGGCAGGCAGTGGCAAATCGACCTAAAAATGTGGCTAACATGCATAATCTTGAGTTGGTCATGTTCGATGGTTTTTCTGTAGTAAATGCCAACGCAGATGTAAACACTCCAAAAGGCTCATTTGGAGCAGCAATGTGAGTTAGTGCCTGTCAACCACTCTCACAGAGCTCCTTTGGGATTTTTCTTTGCCATAACTATAAATTTATTATGGGCACTTTTGGAAAAAAATACATTTGGGAACCTCCAACCACTATTGAAAAAATACATCCTCAATTTCAATTTAGAATTTTAATAGTGACATCGAAGTAACCACACCACACCGAAGTAACCACATCGAAGTAACCACACCCTAGCACTTAGCATAGCTTACACTAACTTTACACAGTGAAGCTATCAATTCAAGAACACATACTACCGAATATGATTAATAAAGCTAACGCAAGCACGTAACACGGCTGGTACAAGGCAAATACATAGATGAACTTAAAGAGAGACGTGCACAGCAATTTAATAAGAAAAACAGAGCAGCAAAATATAATTTCTTCCTAGTAAGAGAGAATTTTTAAACACTGTCCTCTGGTGGCCAATGGAATACTCATCAGTTGTAAAGTAACAAAGCACAGCAAAGAATAATTGTCATCGCAGCCTGAAATTTTATTTCATTTTAAATAGCCTTAGTGCGACATAAACAATAATGTCAACTTAAGTCAATATATATATATTTTTTTTAATTAATATTATATTAAACTGCAAATGATTTTCCGAGCTTATATATTATAGATGAGTTACCATTGAAATAAAGCACACAGAACCAACATGTCATTTTAATCAGGGTTGCCTTTAAGAACTCTGTCAATCATTACATCTCTGTTTATACATATATTTTTTCATTTTAAATTATTATTTTTTTGTCTTTAGAGCAGAGTATTTGCATGAAGTCCATGAACTGGCAGAGCATTTAAGTAAAATTAAGGGGGGAAAAAAAAACTCAGAATTTCAATTTTTAGATGATCTTGATAGAACAGTTCAGGGCTGAAAGATATTGGAAAAACTGACATTGCGACTTTTTGGTGGTTTGCCATATATTGCGATATACAGTATATTTTGATATTAAAACTACAAGAATTTCCACCAGATTAATTTAATATCTCTGTTTGGGAAGACTGGTTGACTCACTATGACCCCATTGTATTCATTAGAGATGTCCTGAGCCAATCACGTGATCAGAAATCGGGCCAATCGCGCCATTTTTCATTGGATCGGAATCGGGTGAAAAGAATGGAGTTTTTAATTCAAAATTTATATTTGTTTTTCGCTTCATGCTCATACAACCTCTCACCTTCCCTCCTGCTAAGCAGTGCCACAAAACTGTTTTTCTTAGTCACCAGTACAGCTGGCGTTCGGTACTTAAAGGGCAACTGAAGAGCTTTTCGGATTTCGCGTTTGAGTGTTTTACTCAGTTGAATTGTATTAAATGCACCATTCGCTCTCTCAAAAAGTCACATTAAAAAAAAATAATAATAATAATAATTGACCCCGTAGTTTTTGAGTTATGGCCATAGCAACGAGGGATGCGCTGCCCTGCCGACCGCTACCTGATGACATAACTTCCAGGGAGCCTCGCCACCACTCTGAACACGGAAATATAGCACCACGCTATCTTCGCCATATATTGCATACATTTTCTGGGTTTTACTGGCGAGATTCATCATGCCATCTCAATGTGTAGCGATGAATTGCTCACAGGAAGACTCGAGACTCTATGAGTGGTCCCCAAAAACTTGGACCGTTTTTGTGAGCATGCATACAGGTCCCCAATCGGCTCATTGTTTTCATCATTTTAACGACGACAGCTTTGAAAACCTACAACAATGCAACATTGGTTTAACAACAACGTAAGTAGAGACCTTTACTGGCTTTTATGATTCTAAAATTTGATGCACTTCTGTTGATAAATGAGGGGGACTCCTACTGCCTGTTTGTTGATGCGCGACATTTTTTTTTTTTTTTTTGAAGAAGGAACAATAGCGTCAAATAGATGCTGATTTGACTGGGGCATTATTATTTGATGACCAAGAAATTATTATTAAAAATTATTAAATTAAAATTAGGATTCATCCAATATTTTCATGCTGCTATGATTTTTTTCCCCCCAGGAAGCCAAACATAAAAAAATTAAGCGGCGGAAACCCTCAACTCGATGAAAAAAGCGTTGCAAGTCAGTCGCCACCCAGTTTCCCAAAATCAACAGAGAGTGGGTCGAGTCATATGATGACCCAAGTGATGCGGTGTCCAGCGATGACGACTGAAGAGATCCTATGAGGCCTGCCAGATCCTGAATTTCTTCCGTCTGCAACATCAGATGACGATGACTTAGGAGAAATAAATGTAGCAAATTTTGCTGTCATGAAATCATAAACTTGTCACATACACTGTACACATTTTTAAAAGAAACATCTAGTTACCTTCATATTTTAATGATAATGATTTATCTTTGTATAGAGAACACTTAATGCTACAGAAAAGAATAAATACATATTTCCCACTGCCATTATCATTTTTCAATGTTGCGCTAGTCCGTTGCTATCCTAACTTTGTGTTGCTTACTAAATTTATCTTCTTTGATGTGAGCCATTGTGTGCTTGGTATAACTTAGCTTTCTATGTTCTGTTACAATCTGACAGCGAAAGCTGATGCTGATTCAACATAAATCTGGTATCATTTATTATTGTGGCCTATTGAATAGTGTTTCAGAATGTAATATAATTACAATATATTATATACCAATAGAATACATTAAACAGTCAACAAAATATGTCAATGTTGTTTACAATTTAGGGTTTTATTTCATTAATGTAATTCATGCCCCTGTCAGTGCTTCAGCCAGCCTCCTCAAGTTTGGCTCTCACCTCTGGGATCTCCTGACGACATAGGCATACTCTTGGAAGGGTAATTACTTGACAGTTTACAGCAACACCTGGAAAATAAAATCGTTTTGTCATTTATTTTGAAAAATCAATAACATATCATACATTTAGCCACATTTGGGCTAGCTTTACCATATTTAGATCGGTACGAGCTGTCCCATTACCTAATATCCAGTTTTAGCTATGTGGAGAGCATAGAAAAATATACAACCATGTAATCGCATTCTCTCAAATAAAAAAATCACAATGCTGGATTTAGGCTTACCACTCACTCTCCCGTTCGTGAAGTGTCGAGCTGTCAATTGGCGTCATGGCGACATCTGCTGTCTCAAGCAAATCGTCGTCATCTGACGCCTCAGGTTCAAACATGTAGGGATTAATTGTAGTTCATCTTTCCTGGGAGCCTTTGCCATCGGTAGCGTCACGAAAGACCGATTCTGAATGGTTACCTTTGGTGGAAATATCACTGACATCGTTGTTGCTGCTATGCTAGCTGTGGATAGTCTCTGTTGCGTCAAGGGAATCTACGTCACACTTCCGGGTTTGCGAAGGGACAATTAACGGAGTGCAAAAAAACCCCTCAAAAAAACGCAAATTATCCTTACAATTACGTGTTGATAATGTCATGGTTGTTTTGACGAACTCGTCCAAAGTTTATATTCGTAAAATTACACCAAAATCCGGAATGGTCTTCAGTTGCCCTTTAACGATTATTGACAGGTTTGTAGCTTTGATCTGGCCAGAGACGCCTCGGTAGTTCTACGATCAAAGGCACAAATGTGTTAATCATCGTTAAGCTTGGTACACAGTCTGAGGCTATGTCTACACTGGGACAGATAATTTTCTCCAGGGTATTTTGCTGACTATTTTTATACCTGTCCGCACTGCGTTTTAGGTGCATTTAAGGCCCTCCCGCTTCTGCAAGGTACGCCTACATTTGCGCAAACTACGCATGCTTAGAAAAGAGCAGCCTCATGTGTTCTGTCATCGCCCCTGCAGTTTACCTCTGTACCGGAAACTCATTACTCGAAAGTGGGACATTTCGAAATTACCACATTTTCTAGACCAGGGGTCGGGAACTCCGTTTTTTTGATCACTTTTTTTTCGTGAACGTAATTGACCACATCAGGCGGGAGCGAGAGTGAAGGGAGAGCACGCTCGGCTTTTTAGAGCAGTCGCCAAGTTGTGATTGAAATAAATCTTTAGAAAACAACAACGAAAGCCTGATTTCGTTACCTGGGATATTACAATCGATGCTCAGTTGCGCTCTCACCACTTTGAAAATAACAAATAAAAACATATGGTGTGGCGCTGCGTATATTTCCTGGAAGCCACAACCAGGAGTGCTTGAGCATAACAGTGGCGATTTTGGAAGTGGCAACAGTTTTGACAGGTGGAAATGTCATGAAAAAAACTGATCGTGTGCCTCTTTGACTGGGGGTACCACGCAGTTCACATTTCGGGGTTTCATTTTCCTCTACGCATTTTTGTATACTCATGTTCAGTCGGCATTGAGTTTGGAGGGCCAACCCTGCAGCTGGCTGATCGGAGACTTAACGCGGGAGAGGAGCTCTGTAAGAAGTAACTCATTCATTGTGTAAAGCCTGAGTTATACTCCCGCGTTGCGGTGACGGCGTAGCGACTACGGCGTCATTCGACATTCGATAGTTCTGCGGTGAGGGAACGCGTTGCTCTGTAATTCACCGCCAAGCCACTAGAGGGATGTGGCGTTATGTTTGTATGGTTTTGGGGCATGATTGTTGACTACTTCCGCTAGTCGGAGAAAAAATAAACAATGCAAGATGGAACTCTTGAAAGTAAATCTTCTGCTCATCAACACTGAATAAATATTGAACATACAAATGTTGACGGGCAGGCGACGCAGAAGACGGTTTCGAGGCGGTCTGGCCGACTTTTGATGCCGCACAGAGAGTTTTAGACTCGGGTGGAGAGAGCTAGCTGTGGCGGCTAGCTTCAAACTGGCGTCGAGCACTGCGTCCAAGGTCTGCAAAGCCCTCCAGCCTGATTTGTTTGCCGTGTCCTACAACCAGCCAGTGGGAAGCCATAGCAGATTTCTGGCGTCTAGGGAACTTCCCAAACTGCGTTGGGAGGCTTGATTTTAAGGTTATCATAAAAAGCACCGAGGCACTCTCAATCAGTGATGATGTATTGTGTGTGTGAACTGTCTGTTATTGAAAATTAAAGATCAAAACAACTCTTTTGACACCAAATCTGTGCTTTATTCTTCATATACTTGAAACATATGTACACAGTAAATGATGAAGTGCACCAACCAAAAATACGACATAAAGTGATAAAAAGTTGGCAGTTTTTGGCCGACTGTGTCACCGCTTCGTGTGGCCACTCGATTCCGACCACCCACATCTCGGTGGTTCTTCCATTTATTTATTTTTTCGATCGCCGACCTTGCCATTTGGCAGTCACAATAATAATTTCTTGACGAGACTTGCTCTTCGATGATACTCCCGTCGGCTTGGTGCATTTTTGCGTGTAGAAAATAATGTTTGATTCTATTCTACAATGGCGGTGTTTTCGCCCGGAAACAACAGTCTGAGCGGACCAATCACAGTCCGTTTTCGCTACGTCAACGCGTCTACGCGACGCGAAGGTTAGAAAAATCGAGAGGTGCGCGTCAGGCTACGGCGTAGGGTCGTAACTCGATTCTTCCTTGACGGCGTAGGTCTGACGCGGAAGTATAACTCGGCCTTAAGTGAGAGGCTGTTCTCGACAGCGTGAGCGTCAAAGCAAAACAGAAAAAAAAATTATTTTTTTTTCAGATTCTTAAAATCAGGTGACTCAGGTGACAAAAATATGCGATCAGGACATCCATATAGTATTCATGTAATGCCTTTTAATCCCGGCTAAGGGGTTCATCTGTGAATGATGAAGATTGGCATATATGAAGGGATCCAGGAAGACATGCCTCATAAAAAAAAAAAAAAAAAAAAAATTCGTAAGTCCTGCGGTGGGACTATTGCGCTTGTGTACGGTGGGGCAAGTAGGTATTTATTCAACCACCAATTGTTAGATTAGAGAGGCCTGTAATTGTCAACATGTGTAAACGTCAAACATGACAAACAGAATGTGGAAAAAAAAAACAGAAAATCACATTGTTTGATTTTTAAAGAATTTATTTCCAAATTAGAGTGGAAAATAAGTATTTGGTCACCTACAAACAAGCAAGATTTCTGGCTGTCAAAGAGGTCTAACTTCTTCTAACGAGGTCAAACAAGGCTCCACTCGTTACCTGTATTATTGGCACCTGTTTTAACTCATTATTGGTATAAAAGACACCTGTCCACAAACTCAGTCAGTCACACTCCAAACTCCACTATGGCCAAGACCAAAGAGCTGTCGAAGGACACCAGAGACAAAATTGTAGACTTGCACCAGGCTGGGAAGATGAATCTGCAATAAGTAAAACGTTTGGTGTAAAGAAATCAACTGTGGAAGCAATTATTAGAAAATGGAAGACATACAAGACCACTGATAATGGTCGCCGTGGGGCTCCATGCAAGATCTCACCCCGTGGCGTCAAAATGATAACAAGAACGGTGAGCAAAAATCCCAGAACCACACGGGGGGACCTAGTGAATGACCTACAGAGAGGTGGGACCACAGTAACAAAGTCTACTATCGGTAACACAATGCACCGCCAGGGACTCAAATGCTGCACTGCCAAACGTGTCCCCCTGCTAAAGAAAGTACACGTCCAGGCCTGTCTGCGGTTCCCTAGAGAGCATTTGGATGATCCAGAAAAGGACTGGGAGAATGTGTTATGCTCAGATGAAACCAAAATAGAATTTTTTGATAAAAACACAGGTTCTCGTGTTTGGAGGAGAAAGAATACTGAATTGCATCCGAAGAACACCATACCCACTGTGAAGCATTGGGGTGGAAACATCATGCTTTGGGACTGTTTTTTTTTTTTTTTTTTTTTTGCAAAGGGACTAGGACGACTAATCTTTGTAAAGGAAAGAATGAATGGGGCCATGTAACGCGAGATTTTGAGTGAAAATCTCCTTCCATCAGCAAGGCTGGTTCTTTCAGCATGACAATGACAATATCCCAAACACACAGTCAGGGCAACAAAGGAGTGGCTTCGTAAGAAGCATTTGAAGGTCCTGGAGTGGCCTAGCCAGTCTCCAGATCTCAACCACATAGAAAATCTGTGGGGGGAGTTGAAAGTCCGTGTTGCCCAACGACAGCCCCAAAACATCACTGCTCTAAAGGAGATCTGCATGGAGGAATGGGCTAAAATACCAGCAACATTGTGTGAAAAGCTTGTGAAGAGTTACAGAAAATGTTTGGCCTCTGTTATTGCCAACAAAGAGTACATAACAAAGTATTGAGATGAACTTTTGGTATTGACCAAATACTTATTTTCCACCATGATTTGCAAGTAAATTCTTTAAAAATCAAACAATGTGATTTTCTGTTTTTTTTTTCACATTCTGTCTCTCATGGTTGAGGTTTACCCATGTTGACAATTACAGGCCTCTCTAATATTTTCAAGTGGGAGAACTTGCACAATTAGTGGTTGACGAAATACTTATTTACCCCACTGTACATTTTTGATGGCCCCGTTCAAACAATATATTGTGCAGGCCTAGTACAGTTTCTCTTCATCAACACCATTGATGTGTGGCCTCCAGACTTTGTGCAACCACTCTTGTCAAAAGCTTTTATAACATAGGAAGCATGTTCTAATCAATGCCTAATTGATGCCTACCTCCTACTTTACTGACACATTGAATGAATGCGTAAGAAGTATTCCTGCAATTTGATTTCTGAAGCTGGCACTCTCTCTGAGCTCAGCAAGACATCCATCATAATGTGCAAGTAAATGACAGTGTGCCTAACAGCACTTGGAATGTGTAATCTCGCACCCTTCCACACATGCTGACTCTTTCAGTCAAATAGTTGCATACAACCAACAGAGCATGCAGTAACAACACATTCATCTTCCAGTCATTTTTTTCTGGAAGTAAAATCACTCTACCAGTTATTAATTTTTACTGAAAAAGTGAAATACAATACTGTCACCTAATAGCATATTGAAAAGTCAGTTTGCTATGCTGTCTTATAAATTGTGTGGTGATCATGTCGTAAGTATGTATTTAAAGAATGCAGTTTTTGGGGAAAAAATATTATTTTGTTAAAGATTGAGAGGCTTAGTGTGGTTTCACGATGCCAACTTGCTACCCGTTTTAATAGAGTGCCTGGCACTCATGCCTGTATTCCTAATAGACTGCCAGAGAAAGGAGATTGAATGGAAATGGACTGAAAACCACTGTCAGTCACTTGCCAGACGATCAAACCACCCAATAGTCATTGGATGATTTTAAACATATTTATGGCTGTGCTGGTCTTTTTTAAATTGTTTTGTTGAAAGTGGTGCATGTGATGCATCGTATTTACGCTGTGAACTTCTTGTGAACCTGATATAAAATCTTCCAACTTGTGCTTGTCACTGAAAGCTGAAGACCACCATTTCTGCTTTCATTTCTGTTTTACAAGAAATGCCAGTGATAGTGTGATCTTTTACAGGGACGATGGAATAGACTATACTAGTCGAAGTCAATGTTTGGCCTTGGAAATGAAGGGGGAAAAAAATCCCATCAAAAAACAGAATTATCTGTGTCTCTATTTGCTGCTTTAGTAAGACACCCGCATTCTGAACACACATAAAAAATGTTGCATTCTATTTTGATTCAGTGTATATAATTTATAATATACTGCAATGTAGGGGCTGTATGTTCAGTTATTCTCATCGGGTAAAAAAAAATGAGCATTCATGCTTTTTGTTTAGTCAAAAGTTTTAGTATATGGCGGAAAACACTCAGGTGACTTGAAGTTCCACTCTGAGACCACCAATTTGGCCAAATTTCAAAATTGTCCTATATGCATGTGTGATACATCATTGGAAAGCTTAGAATTTCAATTTTCAGCTGGAAGAAAAGTTTTGAACTGGAGGGCATTTAAAAGAATAAATAAAAAATATAAACCCCTAAACCCTTAACAGGAGGGCATTATAAAAAATAAATATATAAAAAATTAAAACCCCTAAACCCTAACTCGAGGTGAGAGCATGAGCGAGCATAAATAAAGACACCATGATTTTAACGAGATATTACCGCGTACTTAACTTGTTTCGATCCAAAAACTGTGTGAAGCATGTCTCATTAAGTGTCAAGACACAGCTGTGAATGGCCACAGCCGGACTTTTTGGGGATTTTATGGGTGAAACACGGTAATATAACAAGGGTTGCAATGCAGAAATCGCAGACATCAAGGAGTGATCGAGATTTTCTTTTTCAAATATTTACCCTTTTAAACTTTTGTTTTTTCAATTTTTCTTTGTTTGGATCGGTTATTTTTCATCTAAAATATTGGGGAAAATGCGACAGTAACAAAAAAAATATCATTAAGCGATAGTTATGAGGTAGATATTTACAAACCCTATTTATGTCATTGTGACATAATTTATTAAAAAGTTTAAAATATGCGAGTGAATAATTTTTAGAAAGTCGCTTTTTTTAAAACCAAAAATGAGACACCCATTAATGATACTAAGCGAAAAATGATAGACATTTCGAATAAATAATATAATTACTTACCTTCTTTTTATGGCTTTGTTGAAACAAAAGCGGTTGCATGGTGTCTGTAAACTGGGGTCTCCAGGGTATAACGGACAAATTAATAAAGGTTTGGGGGCTTAATGCGCCATGAAACTGCTATGGCAACATATAGACATATTGTTCTGTCAAACACAACAGTTATTTTGGCTTAAAATACAACAGTTTATTTTAAAGAGGGGTGCAAGAGCAGAAACCTTTTTCAGCCTTGTCCGTGTTTTCCGCTATATCTTGCGTTTGAGATTAATTTAGTTCTCTCTAGATTTACCATACCTGCTGGTGTACATGTACTGGAGCTACTAGATGGTGCATTTCACACACTGTTATATTTATAGCATATTGTAAAATGAAGGCCTGAACAATATGAAGACAATTAAAAATCCGAGGCCTTGACGCTATAGTTCCTTTCCTAAACCCCTGCCAAGTCTGTTTTGAAGTGATTGTGTTATGATTTGATGTTGACAGGCAGTGTGCTCCCCTGGGTGCAAGCTAATTTAAAAACAGCCATAGAGCAGCAGATGCCAGATTAGTGTCAGACCAAAGTGACTGATGAGGAGTCTCCTGGCCACACTGTTGTACACATAGGACAGAATACTGCTTGTTGCCCTGCATCACTATACATCCTTCGTTTGCTGCTAAGCTGTCGGTTTTGCTTAAATGTTGGCGAAGGAATATATTCATGCACTCCTATTTATTACAACATTTCTATGCTGCTTTTGTCTTCATTGTCATTGCTTAGCATACTTTGTGGAACTGATTTCGTTTCAGTGGTGAAGAACTGCATTACGAGCATCAATACCGCAACCGCAAATGTAATGTGATAAGAGAAACAGCTGCTGAATAGTAGAAACAGTTAAATATTATTGATCATTTAATTATATAGTTCACTTGGTTGTGTTAGTTTCAGACATGATGAAATAGATTGTGCCATAAAATATACTTCACTTTATGTAAATTGGGTGGTCGTAAAGATGATTCTTTAATGACACAAAACAACACCCTCGCAATTTCAAGTCTGATTCTATTTATGGTGTCGCTCGGGAGCACATTTTCCCTCTGTTCTATTCTTTTTTTTGTCCTTTCTTGTCTGGAAAAAGACTAAAGGCACTAGCTTTTATCACTGTTCCCGTTCTGTGTCATGACTCAAGGGCATGAAGGTGCTGGCAGCTTGCAGAGCTTTGATTGACTCAAGACCACAGGACACACCCAAAGATGCCAACCAACACGGAGACAGAACAACAGCCTTTAACTAGCTGGGGTTCTTTTTCTGTGGAAAGATGACAGTTTTATGATACATCAGCAGTCAAGTGTTAACACTGAAGGTTGTGTTTCCTCTCTAAAAAATATGCCCAAAAGTGAAACACGACAGTTCCAGGAAATTTAGTAGAAGTCAGCCTAATGTATATTTAAGAAGGATAATTGTCATATGTGTCAAATAATTCTCTGAAAAGATCCTTCACCTTGTGAAGTAGGTGGATTAGTCCTCATAGAAAAGACACTGATTTGACATGATCCTATTTTAGGATGCAGAATGTTTGCGGTGTGCTAAAAGTCCAGCTGTGTGTTGTAAAGGCTGCTGCCACTGATGATTCTTGTTTATTTTCTATTTCTCCTATGTATGGCATTAAACTTAGACTTCAAAGTTGTTTGTTCCTACATGTTTCTGCTGTATATCTCTACTTTTTGACTTATTCATATCATCGTTAGTATTGGCTGGTCTTGGAGGCAAGTTGATATAACATTAATAGAGAATGGTTAAATGATTTTTGAAGTACAGTGGTACCTCTACATACAAATGTATGTCGTTCCAGGATCTGGATTGTAAGGTCGTATGTCAAGCGGGATTTTCCATAAGAATACATTACAATTCTATTGATTCGTTCCATATCCCAAAAACCTACGCTAAATCCTTAATAAGTACTGCAGATACAATTACAAATGGCAATTACACATAGAAAAAAAAAATTATATATATATATAATTCAGAAAAATAATATTATAACAACTATATAACAAATTGATTTGTAATGTGGCAGTTGTGTTTTGCATGCTGTTCCTGAACACTCCGTGAGACTGTCGAGAATGAGAGAAGTGCGGCAGAGATTTTACTTTCTCATTCCATTTTCTGTTGTAGTTTGCGTCAGCTACGGCAAACAGTATCCGTGTTGCGTTGATGATTAAAAACTAGGGCTGTCAAATGATTAAAAATTTTAATAAAGTTAATCACAGCTTAAAAATTAATTAATCGTAATTAATCGCAATTCAAACCATCTCTAAAATATGCCATATTTGTCTGTAAATTATTTTTGGAATGGAAAAATAAGACAGGATGGATATATACATTCAACATACTGTACATAAGTACTGTATTTGTTTATTACTGTATTGGCCCGAATATAAGACGGCCCTGATTATAGATGACCCCCTCTTTTTCAAGACTCAAGTTTTAAAAAAGAGTTTTTCAACACCAAATTAATTTTTATACAGAAAATAATTACAGTACATCTGAAACAAATGATTATAACAACATATTTGAGAGAAAAAACATGTTATTTTGCCTCATTCAAATCTTAATATCTGAACATTTAAATATGTAAACTAATGTACATTCACATTCTTAAATGAATGGCTTCTGGTTTTTGAAATGTAAATAAACCAATCTATTGTGACAAAACAACAAAATTGCAATAACTGCCTTAACCATCATAGTGAAGTCTAACTGTAACTGTAGTCTTGAAAGAAATCTGAATAAGGAAAAACATTGCAATAAAATAATGCAAACTGGTTAAAATTGAGAGTAGCTGTTATCTGTCATGATAGAACATCACTTCAATGATATCTGGCGCCATCTAGCGTCGTGAATGGGTATAATGCCTATACCGCAAATGTAAGACTTACTCAGTCTTATTTCAATGCAAAATACATTGTCTTATATTTCGGCCAATACGGTACAACAATAAATCCTCAAGATGGCACTAACAATATTAACATTATTTCTGTTAAAGGGATCCACGGATAGAAAGTCTTGTAGTTTTTAAAAGTTAAATTTGAGTACAAGTTATAGTCATTTTATATTAAAAACCCTCTTAATGTTTTCGTTTTAATAAAATTTGTAAAATTTTCAATCATAAAATAAACTAATATCTTGCCATTGTTGACATCGCCGAGCAAGACGTCACATGGGCTCCCTGGCGTTCTTCCACTACACTGTGTCTTTAACTACATAAGGTAGTGGTTGAAATACACCACAAGGTGTCAATGGCGAGTTTTAAATTAATTAGAGATCTAGCCAAGGCAAAGTCTGAGTGAGTTTATGTGTATTTTGCATAGCCATTTTGATTGGGAATGCCAGTCCTCTTTGCATTGAGCGCTTTTCTTTTTGTGAACTTTTTTTGAGAGATAGGAATATTAATTTTGTTGTGCTTTCACTAAATGATACTGTACCGTGCTTTCACAAAATGATACTGTACCGACTTAACTGTTCCGCCCGAATGCATGAGGAAGTTGGGCAACCATGACTGTTAGTGGTGGCTGCAAATGGTATACAGTATGTTCTGCGTTGTGTTCAATTAAGCGTGTTAAGAAAAAGATTGTCTCCTGTGAAAGATAGGAATATCATTTGTGTTCTGCTTTCACTAAATGATACTGTAGCGACTTAACTGTTCCGCGCAAA
Source organism: Corythoichthys intestinalis (assembly GCF_030265065.1). NCBI lineage: Eukaryota > Metazoa > Chordata > Actinopteri > Syngnathiformes > Syngnathidae > Corythoichthys > Corythoichthys intestinalis. The sequence goes on from NC_080404.1 coordinate 13,602,493, forward strand.
TGCATGTTGGGAAGTTGGGCAACCATGACAGTTAGTGGTGGCTGCAAATGGTATACAGTATGTCCGTGTTGTGTTAAATTAAGCATGTTAAGACAAACATCGTCTCCTGTCATTCTTCTCCACGTCGTTTGCCACAATACTTATATTTGTTGTGAAAGAGTTGCCAAAGCTTAAGTCAATAAAAGGCGTGGTCCAATGAACGCCTGTGTCCACTTGCATTTCTCTGCCTTTTTGCTCTCAATGTGCTAAAACGGCGTCTTTGTAAACTGTTTGAGGCAACGCATGAACGGGACATTCCGTACATGCGTTAATTGCGTCAAATATTTTAACTTGATTAATTTTAAAAATTAATTACCGCCCGATAACGTGATAAATTTGACAGCACTATTAAAAACCTGAAGAAGCTGGCAACTTCCTTGCCGATGTTACAATGATAACAATATTTTTTCCTTTTTAATCACCTGCACTGACCTTCTTGAGACCCATGTTGATTTGTCTCACAATAAAGTCCACCATCCGTCCGTCTTGCAGGAAAACAATGACGCTGTGATGCTGTCATAGATCCTCAAATTTCGAGGCTATCGTCATATGTCGAGACGAATGACGAGTCAAATTTTACGTCGGATGTCAAAAGGATCGTATGTCGATGCGATCGTTTGTCGAGGTACCACTGTACTTGAATGGGCTCAATGGAATAAAGCAGTCTGAAAAAACAGATATGAAGAAAAATCGGAACAGTGCATGAAAACCTGCGGTCTGAACCTAGCCTTAGACACACTTGTGCACTTTTAATCCATGCTCCAAGTCATTCTTCATTATTCAGGAAAATTACATGTGAATAGCTGGTTTTGGAGACGTATAAAGAGGCAAGAGATGAGAATGACCCCCAACCAGTGGCCTTATTTGTGATGCGATCCTAAGCTTGTGCTAGTGCAAAGAAGTAGAGGTCTCTCATCTTCACTGATAGGGTTCAAAGACATTGAGGGTGTTTTAAAAAAAAAAAAAAAAAAAAAAAGAAAAAGAAAAAAAGAACTCTAGTCAACTTCAATTACGGCCCCATGTAGTTCTCCCAGAGGTGCCGTATGGGGCCTTTAAGGAGGAATCAATGAGGTGACAAATTATTGTGGACAGCAACCCCTTTTTATTTGTTACGCTGTTGTAGCATGCCTGAACGCTGCTCACCCATTTATATTGCTGTGGCTTATTTTCTGGTAGTGGTTTTAATAGCTTGTTATCAGTCTAAAGTAGTTTTTAAATGCTTTGTAACGGCTGTTCACATGCATTTTATCTTAAAGATGGTCAGGAAAACATGCTATTTGTTTTCTAATAGTTATTTTACAACCCCTAGCAAAAGTATGGAATTACCAGTCTCAGATGAGCACTCACTCAGACATTTTATCACGTAGAGCAAACTCCGATAAAAAGCTTGAAAAAATAATGAATTAGTTCAAAAGTGCAACTCTTTAGCATTCAGAAACACTAAGAGAAATGAATAAAAAACATTGTGGTGGTCAGTAAAGGGTACTTTTATAGAGCAAGTGCAGGGAAATATATATTGAATCACTCCATTCTGAGGAAAAAAATATGGAATCGTGAGAAACAAACAAAGAAATCACAATCAAAACACATCTCTTGTATTTAGCATCACCACCTCTGGCTTTTATGACAGCTTGCAGTCCCTGTGGCATGGACTTGATGAGTATTCTTCATCAATTTGGTGCCAACTCTCTTTAATTGCAGTTGCCAGATCATCCTTACAGATCGGAGCCTTGCTGTGGACCATTTTTTTTTTTTCAATTTCCACCACAGGTTTTCAATAGGGTTGAGATCTGGGCTATTTGCAGGCCATGACATTGACTGGATGAGTCTTTCTCCAAGAAATGCTTTAACAGTTTTAGCTCTGTGGCATGATGCATTGTCATCTTGGAAAATGACAAACATTTTCAATTGAAGGGATAAGAAAGCTGTCTAAAATGTCAATGTAAACGTGTGCATTTAATGAAGATTTAACCACAGCCATCTCCCCAGTGCCTTTGCCTGACATGCAGCCCCATATCATCAAGGACTGAGGGAATTTTGATGTTTTCTTCAGGCGGTCACCGTTGTAAATCTCACTGGAACAGCATCAAACCAAAGTTCCAGCATCATCACCTTGTCAAGAGTCAAGAATTTGCAATGGACAAGGTGTCAAGAGTCAAGAATCTGCATTGTTTTTTATTCATTTCGTTTAGTGTTTCTGAATGCTAAAGACTAGCACTTTTGAAATAATTATTTTTTCAAGCTTTTTAATCTGAGTTTGTTATACATGATAAAATGTCTGAGTGAGTGCCCGTCCGAGACTGGTGATTCCATACTTTTTACTAGGGGTTGTAATAGCTTTTCAAGTGTCTCTAAAGGTTGCATGGTCCAATTGGCGATTGCTCCAATTTGTGATTTCCAGTTAATTTACTGTAATTTACTTTTGGGTGTATGTATGCTTTTCAACTGCTATTCATTTGAGTCTTTATTGCAAAGACAGTTTGAATGAATTGGATGTATTATGGAACTTGGCCTTAACATAAAAAATATGGGGGAAATGTCATACTTTCTCCATGTGCTGTAGAATAAAATGACATAACTTTTGACTTTTCAATTTTGATGATTGGTAAATAAAGAAAATCTAGTACATAGAATAAAAACAACCCTTTCATTTTCCTTAAGCCCTGTCTTGTGCGTATAGTAAGGCAAAAATGCATGTTTTCCTTTTTTCGTGGGTAACATGGATGAGTCAGTCAAGTGGGTTGTCTCGTAAAATGCTTTGACTCCTTTGGTTTACAAAAGACCAGTCAGTGTCTTCGGGGAAAACACTGGAATTACCAAACTAAAGGGACAAATATAAAATAAAGAGTCAATTTAAAAAAAGCAAGCTCTTTCGTCATGGCTTTCTTAATAGAAATGTACGAAAATACTCATGAGTCGAAAACGTGCAGTACAGCACTCACCTATGGTCCTGGGCCGCGGTAGGTATCTGTCCGATTTATGTGCGTTTATTATTAATCGTGCTACTTTGAGATGTTTTTTACTTTTTTTTCCCCCTCTGAAAGTATCCCAATAGGCACCCAGGAGGACACGTTATTAATTCAACACATTTTCTCTCTTCATCTTTGCAGGGAAAGAGGAGTATGTTGCAACCTTCAAAGGATCTGAGTTCTTCTGTTACGACTTGTCCTTGAACCCAATTCAAAGCAGCAGCGATGAAATCACATTGTCATTCAAAACCCTCCAGAGGAATGGACTGATGCTGCATACGGGCAAATCGGCCGACTACGTCAACCTGTCGCTGAAAAATGGGGCTGTATCTCTCGTCATTAATTTGGGGTCTGGAGCCTTTGAAGCTCTGGTGGAGCCAGTCAATGGGAAATTTAATGACAATGATTGGCATGATGTCAAAGTAACAAGGAATCTACGTCAGGTAACAGTACCAAGGAGAACAAGATACTTAAATGAGTTATACCATGCACTTCAATCATTACCATTATGCTGTAGATTGTATTATGTTTCCAGATCCTTTAATTGCATTACTAAATCAAAACAAGAGGTAGGGATATAAAAAAGAGCCACACAGGAGCAAGGACGGCCAGATGTTATTTAAGGCTTGCATTCAGTTTTAATCTTAAAGAGAAAGACAGAAATTTCTTTTGACTCTTGAAAACAAAAGTTAACGTTTCATCAATTCCTTTTTAAAAGAAATTAATTGCAAAGTATGATTTCATTGTTATTAATGTTAGCTGAACTTCTCTCTTTGCTGATTTATTCAACATAGTAGCATAGTAATATTTTTTTCCCTCAGATGCACATGTAAATGATAGGCACAATAGTGTCTTGTGGTGCAAGTGACCAATTTTTTTTCCAGGTATCAGCTGCCATTCTGACAACCTTTTAACTTGACTTGCACATACGTAAGATGAGAGCGCTTTATCGTGGCAGTTAACGCCTACCAGCATAATTTTGTCAGTGAACAATTGTTTGAAAAACACATATTCACACAAGCCTACTCGTACTTGAAATGTGTAAACTTAAAGTGTTACATAGGCAGACAGCTAATCTCAGGCAGTCACAAAGATGCAAATACAACCTAAACTAACATGTTATGGTACAATCCACTAATCCATGAGAGTCCAAAAACAGAATAATGTAGCTTGGCCAGACTCTCTCAGCCAGATCAATAAATTGGCCCTGCAATTTTAGAAGGACAGTAATCCTTCTCGAATGAAGTCAAGTCATAGATTCTCGGGAGGTAAAAACATTATTTAAAATACGTAAGTAGTATATGTCCCCTTTCTTAAAGCAACACTAGGGAACTTTCAGTTTTGGTTGATTTTAGCGGCACTGGTAGACAAAAGTGGTAGTATTTTGCCTTATGGAAGGCTGTATTTCACATGAGGACCTGCGCACAGTATCATAAAATCCTGATTTCCCGTCGCCTGCAGTTGGATTGAGTGACATTTCTGTTTCCAGCGCCTGTATGCAGGATGGATAGTGATGAGGTAATCCAGTTGTGTCTGAACAAAATAATATGACGATGATGAAAATCAGTGTTGTTAGTAACAGCGATAGAGTGTAACAACGTTTCTAATAGCGTTATTTTTTTTTAGTAGTGAGTAATTTCCCATCTTTGCAACGCCGGTACCGTTACTGAAGATGTGAAGGGGCCCTACTACCCGCTACTACAAATTGGTTGAATGAAACCCAAGCTGTCTGATTTTGTAACAGCTACCTAGGAGAGATCAGAGCGGGAGGGGAGAGGAAGGAAGGGGGTGGTGCACGATGATGATTGGCTAGGTGGCTCGGAGCATTAGTATAGCATTCGTGTTCTCGTTAGCATTAGCATTTAGCATGGTGTGCATCATCTCAAACTCTCGGGCAACTTTTTTATGCATACAGTTCGTGGCGTCCAGGTGGGTAAATATTTGAAAACAATGCACACTCAGCAGGAAAACAGTACATTATTATCACCAAGTTGGTGCTGTCTTTGAAGACACTGCAATAAAATAATTTGTTTAGTTTTTTTTATTACCATAAATAGTCACTTTCTCTAAACTTTTCTTGAATGATGTATCCATGAACGTTGTATGATGTTTTTTAATTAAAACAACTACAGCAAAGACAAGGGAGGAACGACATTCAAAGCCTCACCTGCATATTGAAAAATATATCTTTATATATATATGGCGGAAAACACAGACAAGGCTGAAAAAGCAGTTTCTGCTCTTGCATCCCTCTTTACAATTAACTGCTGTATTTTAAGCCAAAACAACTGTTGTGTTTGATAAAACAATATGTCCATATGCTGCCATGGCAGATTTATGGCACATGAAGTCCCCGAACTATTTTTTATATGTCCGTTTTACCCTGAAAACTCCCATTTACAGACGTCGGGCAACCGCTTTTGTTTCAACCTAGGCATAAAATGAAGGTAAGTAGTTATATTTATTATTCAAAATGGCTGTCATTTTTAGCTTAGAGTCATTAATTGATGTCTAATATTTAGTTAAAAAAAAAAAAAAAAAAAAAGGACTAAAAACATTATTCACTCGCATATTTTAAACTTTTAAACAAATTACGTCCCAATGAAAAATTTGGTGTCTGTAAAAAAGTCACAGATATCTATCTCATAACTATCGCTTAATTGTATTTTTTTTGTTGTTGTTGTTATTGTCACATTTTCCCCTATATGTTAGATGATAAATAATCGATCCACACAAAGAAAAATTGAAAAATAACGTTTAAAAGGGTAACTATATGAAAAAGAAAATCTCAATCTCTCCTTGTTGTCTGCGATTTCTGCATCGCGACCCTTGTTATATCACCATGTTTCGCCATAAAATCCCCCAAAAATCTGGCTGTGGCAATTCAGAGCTGTGTCTTGACACTCGGTGATACATGCTACATAGAGTTTTTGGATCGAAACAAGGTAAGGACTCGATAATATCTCGTTAAAATTGTGGCGTCTTTAATTCTGCTCTCGCGTGCTCTCGCCTCCAGTTAGGGTTTTGCTGTGTATTTTTTATTTTTTTTTTAATGTTCTCCTGTTCAAAATTTTTCTTCACCCAGAAAATTGAGATTTTAACCTTTCCAATAATGCATCACACATGCATATCAGACAATTTTAAAATTTGGCCAAATTGGGGGTCTCAGAGCGGAACTTCAAATCACCTGAGTGTTTTCCGCCATATACTGTATTAGTTGTGTGACGATACACACAAGTCACGGTTCAGTACGTACCTCGGTGCAGGCATAGACTCCACCATCAGTTGACATGACAGCTCCCGCAGACATTGCGCCAATCCTTCCTGTAGGGGGCTGACCCATGCAGAACGTTGAGTAGGCTTTCAATTTGATAAACTCAAGCATGCTGCGTTTTCATGCTGGATTTAGGTGGAAACAGGACAAAGATATTACTGCATACAAGCAGGCGGGAGTGTCTCGAGTGATTTGGTCAAGGATTCAAGGTAATTATTGTATTAAATAGCACCAAAAAAAAAAATAAATGGATAAATTTTGTGTAACTTTGGCTTGAAATATTTACGTAAAATGAACGATAACGGCATATTTTTCTGAATCTAGACTGTTTTACGTTCATATCAATAGAAACTGCACGATTTAAGCATTTTTTTACGAATTAAGAATTTTCAACTTAAAAAGATCTTTGTTTTGTGACGGCCACCATGTTGGATTTTGTAAAAAAAAAAAAAAAAAAAAAAAAAAAGTTGCTATTTCTGGCAAAAACATATGTTAAATATTCCTATTGTTCTGGAAAATATAGGTAATTATCTCTGCATTTGGTGATTTTTATGCTTCTAGCATAAAATCTGATAATTTTATAAACATTTTAAGTTTTGTTTTACCTATATCAAAAACAATTAATCAGGATTTTATTATGGAACGACTTTAAATTTTTTGATGCCCCTGCTCATGGAGACTCATATATGCCTAAGGGAGGTGCCTGTTTTGGTTTTAGGTCGCTAGTGGCTTTGGTTTTGAAAATATTTGAATTTTAAGTTTTTGAAAATAGCCCCCTATGGATCAGCCCCGAGCCACGTGTCCTGTCAACTGACAGTGAGTCTATGGGTGCGGGTGTCACAGTTCAGTGGGTGTTCATTACAAAAGGAAAAACAAAAAGGCCTTTTTTTCTTACAACATTTGAAATTTAAAGTTTGTTTACCATTACACTCTTACTGTATAAAGGTGAAATAAAAAAAAAAAAATACAATAAAAAGTGTCACCCACATTTTTTTTTTTTTTTCATGAAAACATCAGTTTAAATAAATCAGTTAATATATAATCATCTTTGATGTGAAATATCTTATAGAATGTATAATGAAATAATGTGTAAAACATGAAAAATAGCATCAGTCACTTTGCTGAGTAACTAATTTCTTTTACAATGAGGTAACAGAGTTACTAACACAATTACTTTTGAGGAGATGTAATTTGTAATTAATGAATTACTTTCTTAAAGTAAGATTAACAACACTGATGAAAATAAGAAACGTTTGATTTTTTACCGTAATCACCTACCGGAACTTAGCAGGGCACGCCAGCAAGTGAAGGCCAGGCCAAAGTTTATTCTTGAGTGTCCTTTTATCCTGGTAGCCTCCCTTTTTCTTTTTTGGGTTTTGTCTCCTCGGACAAAACTTTTCATCTCTTTTGTTGTTCTGCCATCTTTGCAGAATTTGTTCGAAAGCTTTCACATCGACTTCAGTCTTTATATCAAATAGGGAAAGGGGAAATCACGTATGCCGTGAAGCAGTCAGCACATTTGTAGGTGTTTTTTTTTTTTTTTTTTTTTTTTGTGGCACTGTGTTACTGCCACCCTGCTCAACATGAATTAGTGCCGGTGAAAGCGGTACAGACCCCTTCAGGCCATAACAGAGGAGTCATTCAACTAGTTGCCAGTCAACATATTATCACAAATGTTATGAAAATATTTTATAGAGGTTGAAAAGTTCCCTAGTGTTGCTTTAAATGTTATGCCAGGATCTTGCTCATCCATTTCTAATTATTATTACTTATCATTCTGCATTATGTATCAATCAGCGGTTAGTCAAATAAAGTTGACCTACAAAAGAACTGTTCTAAGCCTTTAAAAATGATCTCATCAGTATTATTTGAGTTGAAATAACAATATTTGATAAGGATGGTCAAATGATGTGCTGTAGGCATTCTTTCCTAAAACCATGTAATGTTTTCAGTCGTATGATGTCGTAGATTTTTGCTCCAATGTCTGTGTTACTGGTAACTCTCGGACCATTGTACACTTAATCTACAGTAGTATGTCATTGGCTGGTTTTACAGATCTTTGAAAAAAAAAAAAAAAATCAGGTTCTTTATTCATTTATTTCTATTTCTAGGTCTGCTTTTTTCTTGTTAAACTTATTTTGCCCAATTTCCTCTCTGCCACTAACATGCTTTCAAAACAAACTAACATCATTCATGGAATGTGCCATTTTACTAACAAGTATGGTCGTTGCCGTTTTAACAATGTACTAACAGTATTGACCATCATATTTGATTTGAGTAACAATCGTTATTCTGTTCACAGTTTTTAATTTCCTTTCTCCCCCTTTTCCACAAAGCACTCAGGCATTGGACACGCTATGGTAAACAAACTACATTGTTCGGTAGAAATCATATTAATTGTTTCTTTAGTTTGGGTATTCCGTGTTTTTCTTTCTTTTTTTTTTTTTCTTTTTTTCTTTTTTTTAATATAGACACCATTTAGAAAAAAAAATAAAATTTACCGTTCGTACTCTTTTGCTTACATTCCGACTTTTTCAGCTTTTATTAGTTTATTTTAATTTGTTGTATCCTCTTAATTTCATTTATTTTTGTACTTCTTTCCAGTCCAATTTTGTCTGATATACTCATTTAGGAACATCATTTTTAATACATTATATGTTAGGGACCCTTTGGTGTCCGGCTGGCCTTCTTTTGGATCTTCATTCACTTTGCATGGCATGCATTTTGCCTACATTCTGTGTCACATTAGCCATTTGTCAGCATTAATGTGACAGTTGAGCTGTGGTTGTCTTCTCTGGTGCTTTCTCATGCCTTATTGTGGTTTGGTAGTATCCATAACTTTATGCATGCATCTGATGCACTGGCAAGTGTACTGATGTCCGTAACCCTGTCAGTTTGGTAACATTTTCTTTTTGTATGCAAATGATCAAAAAGAAAAGAGATGATTGTGCCTTACATAGCATGTACTCCATTACTAACATCTGACTTATTATAGAACTGCTACGCATACAAATATTTTATTTAGTTAAACTAACCCAGTTGACATTCTACTAACACCATTTTTGTGTCTGCTAAACAATTTTATGTTGCATTTGGGGACAATACTAACACTGTATCCTTGAAAGTTCACTAACCCTCTAAAAATCATTTCTTTTGGGGGCATGGAGTCCTCCGAATAACCATTTGGACAAAATAATGGTACAAAACAAGAAAAAAGACATGAAAAAACAGACATGAAAATGGGTTTCTGGAAGTGAATAGCGAAAATGTCTGTGATGGGAAGAAACTTAGAAACATCCTAATATAGGCTGAGTATAGTGTTTCCTTTCGCTGTGCTTTGTTGTCTAGGTAACAATATCCGTCGATGGAATTCTGACAACTACAGGGTATACACAAGAGGACTACACAATGCTTGGCTCCGATGACTTTTTCTACGTTGGAGGGAGTCCTAGCACAGCGGATTTACCTGGTTCTCCAGTTAGTAACAACTTCATGGGCTGCCTCAAAGAGGTAAATGTGCAATCTGAAGCAAGTGGGGAGTCAGGGTATCACTTAAGGGTTCATCAAACCTTCCATTCACCATGACACACTCCTACATACACAAGTTTTATTTTACTTGTACAACACAAAGCTGAAAGTGTTTCTCAATTACCTTAACTCATTGGTAAGTAAAAGGCTCAACTCAAAAATGGTCGGTACTTAAACCTCAGCGCTTCCATTTTTTCTTTTTTTGGCACACATGCTGTGGATAAAAATGTCCATCCATCCATTTTTTACAACACTTGTTCTCATCAGGGTCATTGCTGTGCTGGAGCCTAGCCCAGCTGACTTTGAATGAGGAAAACCGGGCATCCTGAATATTGGGTGTTATCCAATGGAAGTAGATAAAAAATGTAAACACTGAACATACACAATTTGAGATCCAATTAAAAAAAAAACAACAAACGGTGGCTTGTTATATGATCTGTATTCATGGCAACCGTGTGACTTCAGATGAGTGCACTTTTATCGGTGCAGTGTAATAATGATGAACTTTATGAGCTAACAGATTAAGGGATAGAAAGAATTAATTTCTATTCCATAGGTTTGATAAGGTAAGCCATTCACTTTCACCTGAAGATTATTTTAAATTCACTGCTTAATTGAGGGTGTAACCCATAACATTTACTTGAGAAGTCTTCGGGGATACATAAAGATACCTGCCTAGAAAAGCTTCAGGACATTGATTAATGTATTTACCCTATATATAGTATATATACTTTCACATTTCATTGTTGCAGATTACTTACATTCTCTTACAGTGATATGAAAAAGTATGTGAACCTTTTGGAATTTCTCACATAAAATCACCAATTGTGAGCTGATCTTTGTCAAAATCACGCAGATGAAAAAACAGTATCTGTTTTAACTAAAAACACCCCAAACATTTATAGGTTTTCATATTTTAATGAGGATAGCATGCAAACCATGACATAATGGGGAAAAATAAGTAAGTGAACTATCACATGTAACATTTTGTGGCCCCCCCCCTTGGCAGCAATAACTTTAACCAAACGCTTCCTGTTGCTGCAGATCAGTCTAGCACATCGATCAGGACTAATCTTGGCCCATTCTTCTCTACAAAACTGCTGTAGTTCAGTCAGGCATGAATAGCTGTATTTAGGTTATGCTGCAGCATCTCAACTGGGTACATGTCTGGACTTTGACTTGGCTACTCCAAAACGTGTATTTTGTTCTTCTGAAATCATTCTGAAGTTGATTTACTTCTGTGTTTTGGATCATTGTCTTGTTGCAGCATCCATCCTCTTTCCAGCTTCAACTGTCTGACAGACTCCCTCAGGTTTTTCTGTAAAACATCCTGATAAACTTTGAATTCATTCTTCCTTTACTGATTGTAAGTTTTCCAGGCCCTGAGTTAGCAAAACAGCCCCAAATCATGATGCTCCCTCTACCATGCTTCACGGTGGGTATGAGGTGTTGATGTTGGTGAGCTCTTCCATTTTTCCTCCACACATGCGTTGTGTGTTACAGTATATCACAAAAGTGAGTACACCCCTCAAATTTCTGCAGTTTTTTAAGTATATCTTTTGACACAATGAAAAGTAGTCTGTGTACAGCTTATATGATAGAGATAATTTATTTTCCCCTCAAAATAACTCAGACTACTTTTGTACAGTCTGTACAGTCTCACTGTACAGTCTTCAGAAGAGGCTTCCTCCTGGGGTGACAGCCATACACACCAATTTGATGTAGAGTACTGCGTATGGTCTGACCCCCAACCTCTTCAATCTCTGCAGTAATGCTGACGGCACGCCTGTAAGGAGTCACATGACATTTTGGAGGGTAAATGACAAGCAGTACTCAATTTGGACATTTAGGGATGTTTTACGAAATTTCCGGGTTCGCAGCGAGTCAGTAACAGGCACACTTTTGCAAATAATACAATGTTTAATATAGAAAAAGGAAGAAAACAAGAACAATGACGCCAGCGCTAGATTGCTTCTAAAATCCCCGCGCTACTGTTAAAGCACACAAGAACAGTCAAAACTCTTACCGATTGATAATCGGGCAGAAAGCCTACGCTCAGTAGAGTTGCAGAGGAATACAGGCGTAGTTGACTCTTGGGTCTCCAGAAATGCTAAAACAGTGTTCAGCGTCTTGCAGCTACAAAAACTTCTACCGGAGAGGAAAATGTCCTCGGCTTATATAGGGATGCATGACATCAGGAATGAGGTCAGAGATGTCAGTCCCTTATGACGAGCCACTCGCCCCTTGTTACAAGAGATGTCCGTCCCTTATCGCAAATGAGGACGCGCTACTCGCCCCATGTTACACATGTCTTTGTAATCAAAGTAGCGAGGAAGCAAAGTCATACATCACAGAGGCGCCAAAGTGGCAAAGCTCTAATACGGTACGGTCACTAAGGGAAGAGAAACAATGCAATAATGCTAATTCAATCCGGGGCATATATTCCGGGTATATTTATCCCATCATTCCACCCCTTGACCCGGATTGAATCCACCATTCCCTTAATTAATCTGCTGGCGATATACCACCTCATTTCGGGCTATAAATGTGGACACATTAAGCTTGGAAATGGTAGACCTGTGTTCCTCAATCATCTGTTGCAGCAACGTGGAACGGTTTAGGGCGCCTCTAAAGCGCTCCAGCTTTACTGCCCAAAGAGTTTTAAGGCTTCCCACTGAGCCGTAGTCAATCAACTTGTAGGTCTGATTATTCCAAGTGAAAAGTGTACAACCCGAAAATGGTGTTTTAGGCAACTGTGGATGTGGTTTCATAGTGGTTTTCCACATGCCAATTGCATAATGCCTGTGTCGTGTTAAAACATGCTTCATGATACATTACTGTTTCATAGATGCAATAACTTCGTCCGATGTGTCGCAGCCGCTTAAGTCATAAGTAAGATTGGTTTGTGGGCTAAACCATTCTCCTTGAGGTCTAACGAAATAATATGCATAGGTCGTAATCACAGGAAACACATGATATCTACAAACTACAAGGGGTTTAGCTACCACATTCCTTGACATGCAGATTCATTACGTATGGTTTTCTCAGGATGTCTTTACCCAGGACTCAGTAGAAATATTCCACACTTTACGCCATTGATCTACCGATGGCGATGTTACCACCCTTAGAAATCTTTCTTGTTGTAGTTTCATGTCTAAGACCTGCAAGTTACACTTGTTCATATTCAGTGCATTAGAAATATTGGTTAAAACTTCTTTGGTCTCCCCCCACATTGTCTTGTCCCATGACGGTTGGGAAGGATGTTGCTTCTTCATGGGGCACGACAGATGCGGGCAGCCATAGTCCCACAGTCAAGAGACCATGAGCCACGTCTCTTCCGGTGTTGGACAACATCGTTCTAGTGACTTCTCCGTCACGTGTTAGATATCAAGTGATGTTGGAAGTGAGGCAACCCTGTAGCTTCCTCCTAGTAGGGCACGTCCCCCATAAAGCAAGGAACGGTTGCGCCAGGAACTGCGATGGACTCCCCAGCGAGTCAGCGCTCATAATCCACCATGCAGAAAGGATGCAACGGATGGTAGCCCATGATCAGACACCATCGATGCGGTGCAATCTTCCGCGATCTTCCCGCAGACGTTCCCATCAACCGCCTCCACATCACACATCAATCACCATGCTGAAAAAGAAAACAGAATAAAATGCTTCGGAATGGACAAAGATTGGGCACTCTGAAGTTTGTCCATTCCGATGATCCATTCCACCGAATAGATAGCTTTTAGCAATTGTCCAATTGAAAGGGGGAGTTGAACCTACACCCCATTCACATTCCCTTGCTAAAGGTTGTGCGATTTTATCGCCGGATTTCACAATGAACGGTTCAGGGGTTAAATTGTACATTACAAACCCCAATTCTCCGCGATAATCGGCATCGATGACTCCCGCAAGTATGGTTACCCCTTTACGTGACAATCCAGACCTAGGTAAAATGTCCTAGTCCAGTTGAAGCTACTTTAGGTATAGCGGGAATTAAAGTGCTCGTTTCAAGGGCTCGTAAATCAAGACCAGCCGAACCTGGAGTAGCTCGAACAGGAAATTCGGTGGTTTCCGCGATCTTAGAACTTAGTGTGGCCTCCGCCCCTGTGTCCACCAGAGCTTGGACCAATTGGAATGATGAGCTCTGATGGAAAAAGGTGGGGCTTGGCCTCCTATTCCAAATCCAAGAGGCTAGGATAGAGGGAAGAAGCCTTCTCCCCCCTTTGTTCCTTTCTCTTCTGTCGATGTTGTTTGTCCTTGGTTCGCTTGCTCTTTTTCACTGACCGCACCCTTGTTGATTCGTCCTCCTCAGAAGTAGAGGAGGAGTCTTCCGACTCTAGGGGTGGAGGGGGTGGAGCTGTCGGAACTGCTCGCCCCTCCTCTCTTAAAACGGACCGCAGCACCTCCTCCGTTTTCTTCAGTGATGTTCCGAAGGATGCTTCTAAACAACTGACCTTAATCCCCTTTTTCTTGCACCGTTTTCTCAGTTCCGGAGTGGGGAGACCGTCTATCTCTCTAAACGGCACTCCCGCCTTCAAAAGAGCGTTCCACAAGTCTCTCCTAGACGGCCCTCTGGCCGCTGGAGAGACTCGATAGTCTCGCCTGGGAGGAGGAGGAGGACTAGTTGTCTGGCGAGTAGTCTCCTTCCGGATGACCTCCCAGTTCCCTAAACTCCCTAATTCAGACATCATACTTGACACTTCAGCAAGCGTTTGATTCGGATTTCCTACCATCAGGGTTAAAACCAGTGACTTATAAGCCGGTGGCACAGTTTTGATCATAGCATCACGCACCGACTTCGGGACCGGGGTATCTTGAACTATCTCCACCTCCCCATTCCTCAAAGCCTCGCGAACACACATGCGCAACATGCGCTGTTTCCCTTCCCTGATGGTCTGCCACTCCCGGTCGAGAGGGGGCCAATCCGACGGAGAGGGATAGCGCGTCGACACGGCTTGAGCATACACGTTTCCCACAGCACGAACCTCGTCTCCCAGTGCACGAACGTACAACCGAAATTCGGAATTCACCACGGGATCACGGGACATTCCAGAAAATCGATGTCCGTCATGTATGTCAATATCAGCCTGCCATGCTCCTTCTTCCAATAATCTAACAATCCACAAGTCCAAAGGTTCGTCAGGTTTTTGACGAAATTTGGAACTCAAATGAATCACCTCTTCGGAAGTATAATCTTCGATAGACTTATATACCTCAGGAGCAGGCTGTTCACGTTGTCTTTCCTGATAAAGAGGTTGACCATCCCTGTCTAGCAGCGGAGCGCCATCCTGATCAACCATTTGCTCGCGAATCGGTGGGAGAATATGTTCCACCTGTCGTCGTCGGGATATGGGACGTTCCTGATAATTCCCATGGCTTTGCGCATTCCAAATATCCCCATCCCACGTTTCGGGATCCCACGAACTGGTGTTCTCTAACGAGGACGCCACAAATGCCCGTACTTTAACGGGATCAGTGCGCCTTCGAGAGAGTTTGCGCTCTCGAGCTGGTAAACGCCCCACGCACTCAACCGCTTGTTCACACATACGGTGTAACCGATCTCGTTGGCATTCTAGCAATTTAATTTTTTCCTCTAAAATGCCTTTTTCACTTTGACAATTGTCCAATTGTACTTTCAGTTGTGACGCCTCTCGTTCAGCGTCCTCTAATTTCTCCGTTTGAATCCTCCACGCCGTAGCGCAGACCCACATGCGTCGTTGGACCCCACCCAACAATGCTTTAGCTGGGATCCCTACGGACGACAATACGTTTTTAACATCGTGCGCAGTACTGTCCCCTAGCGAATCCTTCCATGATTCGGGACGACCACCGCATTCGCGCAAACACGACGCGATTCCGTTCCACGGTTCTTTTTCCCAACCAGGAGTTACTACCGTTCCATCGATAGACTCCTCGGATTCTTCCACAATAAATTTTCGCAGCTTCTTAAACATCGTTCTTCGCAGTTTCTTAAACATCGTTATTCTGTTACGGCTCACTTAGTATTAACAAAATCCCAGTAATACTATCCTAGTAATACTATCCTGGTAATACTATCCTGCCGACAACGCCAAAATGTTTTACGAAATTTCCGGGTTCGCAGCGAGTCAGTAACAGGCACACTTTTGCAAATAATACAATGTTTAATATAGAAAAAGGAAGAAAACAAGAACAATGACGCCAGCGCTAGATTGCTTCTAAAATCCCCGCGCTACTGTTAAAGCACACAAGAACAGTCAAAACTCTTACCGATTGATAATCGGGCAGAAAGCCTACGCTCAGTAGAGTTGCAGAGGAATACAGGCGTAGTTGACTCTTGGGTCTCCAGAAATGCTAAAACAGTGTTCAGCGTCTTGCAGCTACAAAAACTTCTACTGGAGAGGAAAATGTCCTCGGCTTATATAGGGATGCATGACGTCAGGAATGAGGTCAGAGATGTCAGTCCCTTATGACGAGCCACTCGCCCCTTGTTACAAGAGATGTCCGTCCCTTATCTCAAAAGATGACACGCTACTCGCCGCTTGTTACACATGTCTTTGTACTCACGCATCAGATACGTCAAAGTGGCGAGGAAGCAAAGTCATTCTTTGTAATCACGCATCACCGAGGCGCCAAAGTGGCAAAGCTCTTATACGGTACGGTCACTAAGGGAACTAAGAGAAACAATGCAATAATGCTAATTCAATCCGGGGCATATATTCCGGGTATATTTATCCCATCAAGGGATGTACGCTTTTTCAAAGGGGTGTACTCCATTTTTTTGCCAGGGGTTTAGATAATAATGCCTATATTTCGAGTTATTTTGAGGGGAAAAATAAATGAACTCCATTATATAAGCTGCACACAGACTACTTTTCATTGTGTCAAAGTGTCATTTTGTCATTGTTGTCTCATGAAAAGATATACTTAAATATCTGCAGAAATGCGAGGGGTGTACTCACTTTTGTGATACACTGTACTCCCAAACTATTCAACTTTGATCTCTTCAGTCCACAAAATATTTAGCTAAAACTTCTATGGACTGTCCAAGTGCCTTTTTGCGAACATTAAACGAGCAACAATGTTTTTTTTTTTTTTTTTTTTTTGACAGCAGTGGCTTTTTTCACAGCAGTAGCTTGCTCCGTGGAGTCCTCACATGCACGCCATTCTTGGCCATTATTTTACATATAGTTGATGTGTGCAAAGAGACATTGGACTGTGCCAGTGAGTTCTGTAAGTCTTCAGCAGACACTCTAGGATTTTGTTTTTTTTACCTCTCTGAGTATTATGCGCTGAACTCTTGGCGTCATCTTTGGTGGACTGCCACTCCTTGGGAAAGAAAGCAACAATGCCAAACTCTCTCCATTTGTAGAAAACTTCTCTGACTGTCGATTGATCAACATTTGAGACTTTTAGAGATGGGTTTTTTTTATCCTTTCTCAGCTTTATGCAAATCAACAATCCCTGATTGCAGGTCTTCAGACAGCTCTTTTGAGCGAGCCATGATGCACATCAGACAATTCTTCTCATCAAGACAATTCTTACCTGGTGTGTGTTTTATAGTGGGCAGGGCAGCTTTAAACCACTCATCAGTGATTGCCACTTGCCACATACCTGACTTAAAATGTTTGTAAACATTTGTTTCAATTGCTCTTTAAGTCTCCTTAGGCAGAGGGTTCACTTATTTATTTTTCCCCCTTCTGTCATTGTTTGCATGCCATCCTCATTAAAATATGAAAACATATAAATATGTGGGTGGTTTTAGTTAAAGCAGACACTGTTTTTACATCTGTGTGATTTTGACAAAGATCTGATCACATTTGATATTGATTTTATGCAGAAATGTGAGAAATTCCAAAAGGTTCAGATACTTTTTCATACCACTGTAAGAAAATGTAAATGATCTGCAACAATGAAATGTGAGAGTACAGTAAAGCTGCTTACAAAACAGGTGCCTGATTTTTGCTACCTTGTTACTGTTAGGACTCAACACCGCCTCCTCCTGTTTCAGTGCTTGTGATGATTCCTCTTCCATCCCACGAATTTCATATTTCACATAATGACTAAGCCCACATATTGTAAAACATAACATCTAACATCCCGGATCTAATCAGATGCACTGTCTCAGCATCTGTGAACATGCACGCTTTTATGTAGCAACATGTACAATAGTTGATTGATGGGCTGTTCTCGGTTGTGTTGATGAAATATTTGTGTGTGCATTCCAGCATATACTTTTTTTCCATGACTACAGTTTTAGTAAAACAACAACAGGTTGTCACTCATCAACAGTACCTTGATGTCAAAAAGCAATACTATATTACGTCAAGTTACCCTTCACACACATATTGAATAATTCATTGGGGTTTATGGGCTGTAGTGTGTTGACTTAAAATCCACAGACACATCCTAGGGTATAACAGAACAAAGGCATCGGACTAAAAAATTCACCGCCAAGTGTACCTTCGTTTTGTGAGAAATTCACCACTTTATTTTGATAATTTTATGCTTTTAACTCTGATTATAATGTGAGAAAAAAACAATCATATCTCTTCCTTCAGTGTTTTTGAAGTCATAGCATTATTTCCTCAAATCAAAATGCAAACAAACTACTCAAATCAGTGAAATGGCGAGGGTACCTGATTGGAAACAAAAAAACAGGATACATGTCACCCACAGCAGGTGGTGCCCAGGATCTTTTTTAGTTTTTCCCATCCAAAACCAGCTGTTTTGGTCCAAATTTGTCATGCTCGCGCGTTTTCTCCATACAAGGCGTGCACGAAGGCAGTACATAACACATACTGGATAGTTTATGTACTACTACTAGGCTAATATAAATACAGTGTTCTATTTAACCTACAGTGTGTGTTGGAGTTTTTATATTGGAAATAAAAGTGCCCGTGTATTATAATGCAAATTCCTGCAGCTAGACAGCACAATGACACACGAACACATTTGAAAACTAAAAGGGCAGGTAAGCCTGGGTTTAACACCCTCTTGTCACAACACTAAAATAAATTGCACACAAATATCCAACAGTGTTCTGCAAGGGGGAAGCTCAACAGCCACAAGAAACACAATTATGGCTACAATAATGCAAGCATGAAGCATTGAAGACACAAAGGGGAAATCATCTTCATTTTCAACCTCGAATTGAATTTGTCGCAAATGTCGCTATTTTTTGTCAAGAAAAAGTCGCTGATTCGTTAACGCGTCCTCTATCAACATTTTACTTTTCCATTCCAGGAGCGCCTTATCCAAAATTACTCAGTAGCAAGCATTGTGTCAGGTGGTGTTATTAACAAAAAACAAACAAAAAAATCTACATACTGTATATATTTAATCACCAAAGTTAAATACGCTGTTCTTTGTTATTTTAATTTTTTTTTTATATTTAACAAAAAAAAATACATCTACCAAAACACTTTTTTTCTCCCCAACACCAGTGGGTGCTTCAGCACCCTCGGCACTCCACTTCTCGCGCCACTGTAAACACGGTTTTGGGTTTGCATGGTTAATTCAGTGATATGCCATCCTATGTCTTTAAAGTGCGTATGACACCAAAGGCATGTTTATTTCCATATTTCACGCGGGGCTTTATGCTCCTGAATGAAATGGATCACTTGGATGTGTGTGGAAGAGATTGTTTTACATATTCAATTTTTGAATCCCGCGCTACGAAAATGAGTGCCTTCCGGCTTCAGTCTCGGGTTTAGGATGAATGCGAATGTGACGTCACCCGGGTCAGCATCTCACAAGACAGCATTGCTTTATAGCATGCATATGGACTGTGGATTCCACTGATTTTGCGGATTAATTCGTTTATTCCCCGCATCACGCCAGCCAAACAGCTGCAGAACATTGTTGCTGCACCAGGGAGAGGCATGTGAGCCTTTTTGGGTTTCAAAAGGTTCCCGTTCACTGCGGATATTGGCCGAAAAAAGCCCTACTACTGTGGGACCATTCGAATTATGAGGAAGTGAGTAAACATCGTATTTTGTATGATGTCAAATACTGGGATCATGGCACACGTTTTAATACGAACGTGGCTTGCATTTTGTGGCTGATTGTACACCATGAATGCCACTCGGCCGACTACCAGCGACTTGTTTGCACCCCCACCTCTATACTGGGCTTATTGCCCTCTTCGTGTGCCCGGTGTTCTGTCAAATTTTCAACCCCATAAGAAATTGCAACTTTGTGTTAAAAATGGCCGCAAATACAGCAATTACAAAGTAAACACTACAAACTTTCTTTAAATAAAGGACTATTTACTTACGTTTGATCATGGACAGACATGTAGAAAAGTTGTCCTCAGACACATCCTGCCATGTTAGCTGCACAACAACTGCTCGCCGCTCTCTGTTTACGTCGTCGCCGTGTAGTAAAGCATTATTTTAAGCCATATTCGTGTTGACCATGTGGCAGCTACGCGCTCCTCCGACGTCAACCGGTTTATCCGGTGGTACTCTCCAGCTGCTTCCCCAGCGAGCTCTCCTGTCTGTATTAGGGGAACGAGCTGTAACCTGCTCGCTGCCCGGGGGGTTGCCGATCGGCGAAGACAATTGACAACCTCGCCGCCGTGTGATATGATCCGGGCTAGTTTTGTGTGATTTTTCAGTTCGAAAACCAAAAATAAAACTTTAGGACGTCACTCGGTTCGGGTTAGCATTTCGGCGAGCTGTCACGCCTCTTGGTTTGTTTACATTCTCCGAAGCCGGGGCAGGGAAATGACAAAACCCTGACTAAGTACGCTGGTATAAAATATCGTTCAGGAGGTGCGACAGTAAAGGTGAAGTCGACAGTTTTGACCATTATGGAATAATTTTGCCATGTCGTACTGAATAAATGCATTTTTATTATTTCATATTCCATTCAGCACAAGACTGTTATTTGTCATGACAATAACATTTATTCAGCAATTGGGGAAAAAAAATACTCGAATAAAAGAATATCCTGTAAAAATATTGGAGTAGAGAGGCTGAAACAATGACATTTTGCCACTCTCTTCGCCGCATTTTCCTTGTTCTGAATAATTCCTCCTCAGTGTGCTGAATTCTAAATCAGATGAAACCATGACCCTGCCGACGTCATCCTCCTGTTGGGGACGCTAGAGCCCTATAATGGTAGGCGTGGCTAAACGGCAGATTAAAAGACTAATTTCTCGTCATCTGCGCTTTGCCAAATTGTTGTATATAGTCGAATCGTCTCAAAATGTGATACTAGTTCACATAGTAATGCTATTTAAGACATTTTTTTTATCCTGTCGTACGCACTTTAATATAGGCATTACAATAATTGTATGTGAATGTGTATGTGTTGTTAAAAATTATTTCTATACACCATATGAACATGTAACACTACTGGGACTCATAAAGTACTGCAGTCTGATTCACCTTGCCCGGGTTGTTTCAATTCCCTAATGATGCCAATTAGAACAACCTAAGTTATCTTTGACTGAAAAGCCCTTCTCTAAAACGAGTTAGTAAATATTCCATTATAAAATGTACCAAGCCAGCCTGTCATTACTGCTGCTCTTTTTCTAAATACATACGCTGTCATTATGCAGATTGGATAATGATGTGGTTATTGGTGTCTCTAATTTGTTTAAACCCCATTACAGCATCACTCTTCTTTCTGCAAAGTGGTTCTTGCAGTGTTTCCCCTTTGACACAGTGTAGCTACTATTTGCCGGGCTGAGATGTTGTCATCAATAAGTTGTTGATTTTCATTATGGGCATGTGTTAGCAGCACTTATCTGTTTACGTGTCATGAATTGAACAAAAATACCGTGGAGGTTGAGTACAGCAGAAGTTAACATTTACTCAAGTCCAAGACAATTGACACAACTTGTAGACAATAATATCATGCACACTTAAATACAGCTAAGGGGAATTAGTAACCGATAAAACACAGCAGGGTGCTACTGATATATTTCACCAAGACACTGCGTAGGCAACATTAGATTTCCAATTGTTTACAGCAGAGCACAAAGAAGCTGAATACACAAGACATAATAGTGCCACATGGCGTTCAAGTCCGCAGTACTAATGAACTGAATTGGTCATAGTCACATTTATTTTCAAATGAAGCCTACTGAATAAATGTGACAGACACCTGTGTATTTACAAAATTGATTTTGTACTGTATATTAAAACAAAATGTATGCATGTATGCGTCACTACATTACGGTATCTTCTTTCCTCACTTTCTAATCAGGTCGTGTATAAAAACAATGATGTGAGACTTGAGCTGTCAAGGTTGGCCAAGCAGGGAGATCCCAAAATGAAAATCCATGGTACTGTGGCCTTCAAGTGCGAGAATGTTGCTACGTTGGACCCGATCACCTTTGAGACACCTGATTCTTTCATCGTCCTCAACAAGTGGAATGCCAAGAAGACAGGCTCCATCTCATTTGACTTTCGTACCACAGAGCCCAATGGACTTCTCCTCTTCAGCCATGGCAAGCCCAAACAGCAGCAGAAGGATTCCAAAAGCCCCCAGATCCTTAAAGTGGACTTCTTTGCCATTGAGATGTTGGATGGACACCTGTATCTGCTGCTGGACATGGGCTCAGGGACTACAAAGACCAAGGCAGTCAACAAGAAGGTCAATGATGGCGAATGGTACCACGTGGACTTCCAACGTGACGGCAGATCTGGTAAG
Organism: Corythoichthys intestinalis; assembly: GCF_030265065.1. Lineage (NCBI taxonomy): Eukaryota > Metazoa > Chordata > Actinopteri > Syngnathiformes > Syngnathidae > Corythoichthys > Corythoichthys intestinalis. The sequence goes on from NC_080404.1 coordinate 13,624,942, forward strand.
TTTGCTCTGTCAATAGAGCAGTGTTTCTTAACCTTGCTAAAGGTAATAAACCCTACAAGTTTCACATGTGAATTCACCGAACCCTTCCGAATTAGGTAATGTAGCAATGTTTTTTTAAAATTCAAAACCAATATGTCTAGGTTTGCAAGCTAATAATTTAGCAAATCCCGGTTTAAAATTCTTACTCATTATTATTATTATTATTATTGTTGTTGTCATATTTTGGCAGTATGTTTTATATAAAGGTCAAAAAATTGAGACCACCCTGCCCATTGGTTTGTTCTACTCGCCCACACTAAGTGTGAGTCAGCCTTCCACTGAGCAAACCAGTTCCTCCTCCCATCTGTTTGAGGACTAACAGTTAAAAGAAATGGAATAAGCCTCTAAATTGGGAGCAAACCAGTCAAAGATCTGGTCTAAATAGCCACTTTGCCTGGATTATGTGTACGAAAATAGATCTCTGCATTTCTTTACCTTTGCCAAACCCCTTAGACATACTCACCGAACCCTCGGGGTTCAATCGAACCCAGGTTAAGAACCACAGCAATAGAGATATCAATGAGAGTTCATTAGTATTTGCATGGAAAATAGAAAAAAAATCAAATACCAAAAGCAGGGAAACAGTAAAAAATGCTATGAAACCCCATTTGAATATAATTAATATAATGTATTAAGTGGCATTAAACAGAATTCTCCATGAAAATCAAAGGTGGAAAGAGTAGCCAAAATTTACTCAAGAGTAGCATTCCTTCAAAATAATATTACTCAAGTAAAGGTAAAAGTAGTCATCCCAAAAAAAAATTCAAGTACTGTACATGTAAAAAAGTTTGGTGAAAAGAATACTCTCTAATAGGTAACGTCATGCGTAACTGCTTACAATGTCTGTTTTTTAAAACAATGGTATTTACTTAATGGCCTATGCGTATATGGCGGAAAACACTCAGGCGACTTGAAGCTCTACTCTGAGACTCCCAATTTGGCCAAATTTCAAAATTGTTCCATATGCATGTGTGATACATCATTGGAAAGCTAAAAATCTCTATTTTCTGCGGGGATGGACATTTTTTAACAGAAGGGCATTTTTTGACACCTTAAAGATTGGTCAAATCAGATCAGATGAGTGAAAAATAGACTTGTTTGAAACCTTGGAAATTTTTAAGTTTTTCATTCAAAAAAAAGGTTTTGGACACCCATCCTGGTACATAATAAATATCGAACACTTTAAGATGATCCCCCTTTGTCTACTCAAGTCTTTGATAATCTATTTGCATGCACTAAGACATGTGGGTGGATGAACAATAATAAAGGAAATTGGCGTGTGAGTAATTGTAGATTTAATTTACATCCTGTGTTTTATTTTGTAAATAAACATGGCTAAACGGGGAGTTACTGTAGCCGTATACAGCAGTTAATAATAACTTTACTGCATATATTTTTTTGATTTGGCTTGATTTTAATTCGTGCAAAGAAAAAACATTTTCAGGGGAATTTTAAGGGTTAAATTCCAATACCATAATATTTAAAATTTTTGCAGTGGGCTTTTAAAATAGTTTTTCCATAATGATGAAAGAATGTGAGTACATAACTGCTTTGACTGAGAAAAAAATGCTCCATATGCAAAAAGGGAACATATAAATGTGAGTACATAACACTGTCTATTTATTGGACCTTGGCTTTATGATTTAAGCATCTAATGTATCTAAAACATCAATATCATCCCATAAGAAGCAATCCAATTAACAAGATAATATCGCATACTTAGCTTGTTTCGATCCAAAAACTCAGTGTAGCATTTATCACCGAGTGTCAAGACACAGCTGTGAATGGCCACAGCCGGACTTTGTCGGGATTTTATGGGTAAAACATGGTAGTATAAGAAGGGTCGCGATGTCGAAGTCACGTACAAAAAGGAGTGGTCGAGATTTTCTTTTTCAAAAATGTACCCTTTTAAACTTTTTTTTTTTTTTTTTCAATTTTCTTTGGTTGGACCGATTATTTATCATCTAAAATATCAGTGAAAATGTGACAGTAACAAAAAATAAATTTAAGCGATTGTTATGAGTTAAATATCCATGACCTATTTACAGGCACTGTTTTTTCATTGTGACATCATTTGTTTAAAAGTTTAAAATATGAGAGTGAATAATTTTATAAAGTCTTTTTTTTTCTATTTTTTGGATTTTTTTCTAAATATTTGATATTAATGAATCATTTTAAGCTAAAAATGATAGACATTTTGAATAATGAATATAATTACTTACTTTCATTTTATGGCTGGGTTGAAACAAAAGTGTTCGCGCTGTCTGTAAACGGGCGTCTCCAGGGGTAAAATGGACAAATTAAAAGAAAAAAAAAAGTCCACGAGCATAATGCGCCATGAAACTGCTATGGCAGTTTATAGACATATTGGTCTATCAAAAATAACAGTTGTTTTGGCTTAAAATACAGCAGTTTATTTTAAAGGAGTGAAAGAGCAAAAACTTCTTTTTCAGCCTTGTGTGTGTTTTCTGCCATGTACATCTATAATGTCTTAGTGAACTGGAATTATTATACTGTATGATAACATATTGCATGACCATATTGGCCAAATAATGAACATAAATCATTGAATTCCACCTAGAGAAATCTACAAAAATGAAACATCATCCATCCAAAGACCATGAGTGCCCTCTAGTGGAGAAAACATATTTCCTTTAATTAAATCAAAACAATCATATCTCCGGTTTTACGTGGTCTATCAGTGCCCAAAAAAACTGTGAGAGAGGTTGAAATACACACTTTCGAGTAATGTTGACGGTGATTTAAAGATGCCACATGAATGAACGTGATCACTGGACATGCGACTGCAAGCTTGTGTTGGTCATGTGACTATTGTAATGTCTGATTGGTAGAATGGAGTCATTTGATTGTTGCAACATCTCATTGGTGAAATTGATACAGCCACTGTTGGCATTTTTGGGAAAAATAAAGTCAAATATGTAGAATAAAGATAAAATGAAACGACTGTAGTGTGGCCCAAAGAAGTGGCGTAAGAGTAGTTTTTCCTCTTCACAAATCTGCTCCAATAAAAGGAAAAGTGTGGCGTGATAAACAATTCTTACAAGTCCATGTTTCTCAAAAAGTTGCTCAAATAAATGTAACGGAGTAAATGTAACGCGTTGCTACCAACTTCTGGGGAAAATAGAATCCACTACATTCACTGCTCACATTTATTATTTTTGATATGATGCTAACAGTCGTAGCCGTAGCCGATAAAAAAAAACAAAAAAAAAACAAAGCCAACAGCCATGAAATTATGAGCCTGAACAATTAAAAAAATATATTGTTCCACCTACCATTGTAAGGAATGTTCACAATCTATATGCGGCGCCTTTAATTCACTTCATAAGGGAAATGCAGAACTGGAAATAAAGGCATGAGCAGTTTCCAAAATTGATTCTCCTTTTGGGGTTGCGTGCATACAGTACCTACGGTCTGCAGGGAGCGTCATTGCAACGCTAGGGGTGCCAATTATAAAAGTAGACAATCATTTGCGTGCATGCGCTCTTAGCAATCTGCCGCCCCGGACGACCGCCTAACCCAACCCGACCCTGCCAGGAACCGCCATTGCACATTTCTAATGTACATTTAGCAAGAGCTGCCTCACTTAAAATAGGGCTTGGAATATACCTCATACGTCAGACTTCCAGTCATGTTTGCTGTAATACATTTTTGACCTCTCTCCTGGCGTGTCTCCTAAACTCAGATTTGCTGTTACACTCCCTTTTGATTTGGCTTTCTAGGCAGCAATTTATTAATATGTGCTTCGGGCCAGGCTCTTGCAATGTCAGGGTGTAAATTAGATGTACTCCATGACCGTTTCTACTCTCAAGCTCAAAAACTGGAATTTAAATTTCATTATACCCTAAAGCAACACTGGATTTGGTCCTAAGTAGAGCTACAATGTGTATAGTTATGCGTAGATTTGGATGGAAATGCTGCTGTCATTTTTAGCACTGAGTAATATGTCATGAAATCAAAGCCAAGTCTTTTAAAATAGCATACTGTTGCTGTTAATGTTGGGTCAAACAAAAGATAGTTCCTATCTTTGATGGTGCTCATTATCCTTTTTGTCCACGCATGCATGCTATGGAAAATCTTGTTGAGCTTTTTCTACTCACTGTTCTGTCTACCCTGTCGAAGTTTCCATGGAAACAGGAGGTGGGCTCTCCCAGGACCAAGACAGTTGCTGCACAGTGCAGTGCTGAGATGTGCACTAATGACATTTAAGAATAATTTATCTTGTTTTCATTTGATTCATGGCATAAATTTGTTCATGCTTGAATACAAAAGGGATGCAAAGAGTTCTACTTGTCTATTGAGAACACTCACAAAATTGTTACAGTTGAGCCTCAAGCATCTTTTTAAATCACAATTGCCAATTTACCAGTGCTGGTTCATTTTTGCGTAATCCTACACATTTAAACCCTCCTTCATCTCTCATGTTCCATCTTGAAATTCATATAAACTGCAAAACATTATAGTTTGATGTACTGTCGTCTGTGCTGCATCTGAAATGAAAGCATTACAGTTCGGGGACTTTTTCTTTCAGTCAGAAAGGCGTGCTGTGGGTTACACTCTGACAGTATACATGTACCTTTCACGATTCATTCAGTTGCAGTTGCTGTAAACCTAATATTTTCAACAATTCTAACATCACTTTTACTTTTTTTTTCCTTAAATGAAAAGCATGACAATGCTGTTCTCATGTCAGCATATATCAGAACCTCCAAAGTCAAAATGCCCCAATGGCAGCACACATAGAATGTACTGCAGCTGGCAGCATAATAGCTAATGGCTTGAATGAAAAAAAAACGACCACAGAATGCAGAAGCTTGCCAACAAATTGAATTTTATGACTTTTCTATAAATGTTTCAGGTTGACATGTCTACTACCATGCAGGCAGCTTAAAAGCTGAATAGTTAAATTAAACACAAAGGGTTTTATTTATTTATTCATTTTTTTTAATACTCGTTTGACAGAAATGGAGAAGTGGTACTTAAATCTGGATTATGCCTGAATTATCTGAGAGCAAAACAAACAAATGTACTAACTGTACATACCAATGATGAAACAAACAAACAATTTTACAAAAAAAAAAAGATTGTTCATTTAAGTCACCTGTACTGAAGAGTAGGGGTGGGAACCTCTGGGTCGCTCTTTTTACGATATGATTTGCGATACAAGGATCACAATAACGATGATCTCACAATATGGCGGTACAACAATTATCAATGCATGGGTCTGGAAATCATGCTACGATATTCTACGATTCGACAGAAAAAGTCTCTTTTAACCCGTCTACTGTCAATTGAATTGATTTTATTGCTAGAATGAACATTCATTCATTCATTCATTGCCATCCCTCCCACTTCAAACCTATTGGACGTCTATGGCGGTGAATAGCAACCAATAAGTTTAATTTTGGAGCATTAAGGCTCATTTGCTTTTGATTTTCAGTCACTTCCTGTTGATTTTGAGGCGTTTTTGGGTCAGTTCCTTTTTATTTTGGGGCACTTATGGGTCACTTCTTGTTGATTTTCGGTTACAGAAAAGAAAGTGACCAAGGAATCTCCCCAAATGGATTGGCAGGGGCTCAAACTCAACAGGAAGTGACCTCTAAATGCCCTAAAATGAACAGAAAGTGACCTGTAAGTGCGAAGAAAATCAAAAAGACTGGCTGTGAATGCTCTGGTTTCGAATGAACACTCCTCCAGTATAAATCGATTCGCCGTCTAGTGCCATCATTGGCGGCCGTAGAGTTAACAGTGACACTATTCCAGTGGATGATTTTGGTAGCAACTTATTCATTCCTTTTTTTTAATTTTATCATTATTATATTATTATTATTATTATTATTATTTATTATATTATTATTATATTATTATTATTATTATTTTTTTTTTTTTTAAACATTGACACCTTTTTAAAATTATATATCGATTCCTGGCAGGAGAATATCGATAACCTTTTGGGATTCAAAGTATCACGATATACAGCGGTATGAAAAAGTATCTGAACCTTTTGGAATTTCTCACATGTCTGCATAAAATCAGCATCAAATGTCATCTGATCTTTGTCAAACTCACACAGATGTAAAAACTGTGTCTGCTTTAACTAAAACCACCCATTTATAGGTTTTGATATTTTAACAAGGATAGTATGCAAAAAGTGACAGAAGGGGGAAAAATATGTCAGTGAACCCTCTGCCTATGGAGACTTAAAAAGCAATTGAAACCAATTTTTACCAAACAATTTAGGTCAGGTGT